>NC_062232.1:48713980-49313980 GCF_902686445.1 Sciurus carolinensis
CTCTGAGACCAAGTGACCCACCGCGCTCCTCCTCCAGGCAGGCCACCGGTGTTCAGGAGCGGTCATTTTTAGTCCAATCAACTCACCACTCGCCTCCTCCTCTGGCAACCACCTGTGGCTCTGATGCAGCCACTCCTAGACCAAGTGACCCGCCGCGCTCCTCCTCCAGGCAGGCCACCGGTGTTCTGGAGCGCTCGCTCTGAGTTTAAACAGCTCGCCACGCAGCTCCTCCTCAGGCAGCTGCCCAGAGCCCCAGTGGTTGCTCCGAGTCCAAGCGCTGTGCTGAGCCGCCTCCTGTAGGATGATCCCAGTGGTCCGTGTTTACCGCTCCAGCGGGGGGTGGGGGGGGGATGGGGGGGGTAAGGGGCGTCTCTCCGAGCAACTCTATTTCACAAAGTTCCCTGCGTTCCGGGGCTACCACCCCATCCGGGACACCTCCCCAATGGGAGAGACTCACCCAGCGGCTTTGAGTTGGTCCCAAGTCTCTCACTATCTCCTTTTTTGAATCTTGCGTCCTGGAGCAACGTGAAATGCAGCCGCCCTCTAGTCCGCCATCTTGAAAAAACCTATATGTGAAATTAATGACAGCAATGATAAAAAAGATGAAAGGGAAGAATTAGGAATACTTTGTTGTTGTAAGGTACTTGCACTGCCTGTGAAAATGGTGTAGTGGTTTTGAAAGTGGACTTGCATTAGTTATAAGTATATAGTAAAAACTCTGGGACAAGCATTAAAAATATGAAAAGAAGATAATTTTATATGCTAAGAAAGGAGAGAAAATGGAATCATTAAAATACTCAGTGAAATCACAAATGCAGGAAAGAGTAGAAAGCCAAAACAGGAACTAAAAACAAGAGTAATAAATAGAAAACAGTAGCAAATATTGTACATATTCAGTCCAATTATATCAGTAGTCACTTTGAATATTGGTAGTGTAAATAAATACACCAAATAAAAGAAGAGACTGTCAGATTGTATCAAAACACAAAACCCAACCATATGGTGTCTGCAAGAACCCAGTGTAAATATGAATACACATATGGAGTATAGTAAAGAATTAGGGAGAGATATATCATGCTAACATTAGTCAAGTGAAAGCAGGATTAATTTCATTAATTTTCACAGCAGACATAAAAGTCAGGAAATTTTCAGGAATAAAGAGGAGCATTACATAGTGAAAAAAGGGGTCAATTCTCCAAGAATTCATAGAATCTTTAAATGTGTGTAGGCCTAAAAAGTGAGTGTTAAAATAAGCTAGGTAACATGAAAGACAGATTAAGAAATTATAATTTAATAAAATGTCATTGATATGGCATCAGATCCCACATTACCAACTTTATGTACATCAATAAAGCACCAGTTAAACCTTTATAAATTGGAAGGTAGACCAGAAAAATAGAAGGGAAATAGGGGAAGGACGGAGGGGAGGGAAAGGGTGAACATTGGGAACTGAATGGAACAAATTAAATTTCATGCATGTACAAGTATGAACCAAACTATTATGTACAACTGAAATGCACCAATAAAAGCAAAATAGTGATAAACAAATGACACTAAATAATATATATGTGGGTATATGTGTGTGTGTGTGTGTGTGTGTGTGTACACACATACTGGTACTGGTGTGTTTCTCAATAGTTTTTTCCCATGTTTACTATGAATTTATTAAATTTATCCCATTTTTATATTCTACCAGTTACAAATTTTTGAGATTTGTAGTTCTGTTTTCTCATGTGGATAATGATCTATATGATCAAAGGAATGAACCTATTACATATATGTTTTTGTTCTGATTCTACCTATAATATGTCATTTTGTATTGTTATTAGTATTTTTGTAACCCTGTTTCACTTTGAGCTTAGTTTTCCTCTTACGTCTTAGAATTATCCTGCTGTGACTTTTTCAATGCCCTTTCTTCCACCTTCTATATATCTTCTTTTTAATTGTGACTTTATTAAAGAGCAGTTTCAAAGCTATTTCGTGTGTCTTATGTCCTTAAATAATTCATATTTTAGCACTCTTTTTTATTAGTATCCCTTTAAAGTGTTTTTTTCAAAATTTTGCTTTGGAGAAATGTTCATCTTTTATTTATTTATTTATTTATTTATTTATTTATATTCTTTTTAGTCATACATGACAGTAGAATGTATTTTGACATATCAGACATACATCATACATGTAGTATAACTTCCCCTTCTTGTGGTTGTACATGCTGTGGGGTTAACACTGGTCCTGTATTCATATATGAACATAGGAAAGTTGTATCCGATTCATTCCCATTTCCATCCCCCAAGTCCAATCCAGTGAGCTACCACTCCACTGCCCCCTATTGTGAGTCAGCATGTGAGAGAACATTCTTTGTTTTTTGGGATTGACTTATTTCACTTAGCATGATAGTCTCAGGTTCTGTCCATTCACTGACAAATGCCATAATTTCTATGACTAATATTCCTTTGTATATATGTACCACATTTTCTTCATCCGTTCATCTGTTGAAGGGCACCTAGTTTGGTTCCATAGCTTAGCTATTGTGAGTTGAGGTGCTATAAACATCTATGTGGCTGTGTCACTGTAGTATGCTGATTTTAATTTCTTTGGATATATGCCACGGAATGGGATAACTGGGTCAAATGGCAGTTCCATTCCAGGTTGTCTGAGGAATTGGAGAAGTTTATCTTTATTAAACCAACTTTTAGAACTTATGTTTGTTTCATTTATTAAGTTCCCATTATGCATGATATAGAAATTAAGAAATTCAGAACTGAGACCTAAAGTAAGAAATGCATTTTACAGTCATGGCCTGGTGCATGCTCACATGTGTGTGCACACACACACAAACACACATGTGAAATAAAGGTTTCACAAAACAGTTCTTATTGTGTCAAAGTCTAATCAAAAGAAAAGTAAATTTGAAATGGGAAAGTTAGTAAAAAAATATTACCATCTATAGCAAGAAATTAGGGTAGCAGAATATTATCTAGTAAAGGATAAAGAACATTCTGAAGAATATAGAAGAGCAGACATTGTTGAGATAGAGTACTCAGGGAGGAAAAAATTTTGGAAGACCCTCTTTCCTTTTTCCTCAAGATTGAGAGCCAGATCTTGTTGAAAGGACATGACTGCAGCTTACTGAATGGTTGAAATTAGCTAAGACACCACACTGGGTGACTCTCAGGGAATCTGGGGAAATTGTTCTCTGGAATGCTAAGGGAAGCCATCCATGAGGAGATGGCATAGCTTGGAATTCAATGAAAAGCTGTCTGAACACATACTATGAGAGGCCATCCATAGGTACTCTTGGAGAAATGATATGGGGAGTGATAGCTACACTTGGAAAAATGGTAAGGGGAGTGACAGGGAAGCCTTTATGGGAAAGAGCCACAGGGGCAGCATTTAAAATTTCAGGTGATATAAGAAAGAAGCTTCCCATTGGGAGATGCTGCATGTGGCTAGTCCTCATGTACTAGAGGATCCTGCTGAGGATGTTTTGAACTAAAGGCAATAAATTGATAACAGACATTTTTACCTCTTACTATGTATAATGGTCTCTGATATTTCATTTTTTTTAAATGATGATTATGATCCACTAAATTGATTTCATTAGTTGTTACCTGTTGTTCTGAAAATAATGAAGTAAATGATATATACAGATATAAAATGATTCTTGACTTTGAGGAGCATAAAACCCAATTGGAGCAAAGGATATTTTAATAAATAAATGATATACAAGGTATTATAGACTGATGACTGGACAAATGCTGTATTAACTAATAGTTAATGTTATGGTTTTGAAATATAGAAATTAGATGTTATTAGGTTTAGTAATAACTAGATAAGTGGAGAGGGATATGGTAAGCATTGTGCTTGGCCTCAAGTTAAGGGTGTATAGGTAATGGATTTCCTCTGCAGAATTATAAATATGGACATTATTTTGTTGGATTTGCATTAGATTTATTTGTTTTAAATGATCTTTTATGTGTGTTGCACTAGCAATAGTTTAATAGGTGGACTTGACAATATCAGAGGAAAGGAAATTATGTAGGAGTCTATGATATTTCTTATAAGAGATGAAGTCTTGAAATATAGTTTAGAAAGTGTGGACTGAGAGGAAAAATATAGAACTAAGAATAATAAGAGTCAAATAATTAGGTCATGTTTTTAAAAAAAATTTAGTTGTAGATAGACACAATACCTTTATTTTATTTATTTTATGTGTTGCTGAGGATCAAATCCAGTACCTCACATGTGCTAGGCAAGTGCTCTATCACTGAGCTACAACCCCAGTCCTGCTACTAGAACTTTTTAATTCATCATGATAAGAGGCAAGGATGTGCAAAAACGACTGTAAGTGGAGCTTAAATCATTGTTGGTCAGAGAATAAAATGAAAATGATGAATTAGTAGATAGAGTAGTCTATTATGAGATGAAATTGTAGTCTGTTATGAGATGATAAAGACCTATATGGGTGATAACCAAGAGGCTGGAAAGGAAGATCTGTAGTCATCAGATGGTCAGCTTTTGAATATGTATCTTTAAGGTTTTCTGGGTTTCTCCCAGCTTTTACCTATAACTTCCAGATTTACCATGGGGCCAGTACTTCAGGGTTAATTAAAATGATAGTATGATTCAAACTAAACTACCACATTTGGTTTATTCATAGAGAATATACTGAATGAGATACTCATTTTTTCTGATGGAAGTACTCTTATTGACCACTATGTTATTGTGACTTTCACCATTATATTTTATTTTTTAGCAGTTTTACTGAGATATGATTCATACACCATATATTTCACACATTTAAACTGTATATTTCGGTGACTTTTAGTATATTCAGAATTATTTTATCACCACACCCCATTATAGACCATTTTCATTACCCCCAAAAGAAATTCTTTACCTTTTAGTTATCATCTTTAGCCTCAGGAAAACACTTGTCTTCTTGCTATGTTGACAGACTTTTCTACTCTGGAAAAGCATTTTCCTAATGACGAATGATGCCAACCATCTTTTCGTAGGCTTATTGTAATATTTTTTTTTAAATTTTATCCCACCTGATAGGTGTGTTGTGCTATCTCCCTGAGCTTTTAATTTGCCTTTCCCTAGTGACTGGTAATGTTGATCATCTTTTCATATTCTTATTTGACATCTATATCCTCTTTGTCTTTTATCAATGTTCTAATTGGATTTTTTTCTCTTAAGTTTTAAAGAGTACTTTCTATATCTAGATACCAGTCCTAATTTTTTCTACTTTTTTTCATAAAAGTTTTACAGTTTTATGCATTATATTTAAATTTGATTCCTATTATACTTTCTTATAATGTATGAAAATTTAGGTGGAGGTTCATTTTGTGTTTTTTATGGAAATCTGTTTGCTCTAGCATCATTTATTGAAAAAAACCTATTTGATTTTTAATCTCTGTCAAAAGTTAGTTATATATACTGTGTGGGTCTATTTCTGTTCCATTGATCTATCCCTGTACCATTTCCATACAGTCTTAATTACTGTGTCTCTCTAATAAACTGTTTTAATCAGATAGGATGTTTCTTCTGACCTTACTCTTTTCAAAATTGTTATAAGGTATTTAAATGTATATATATTTCCATATAAACTTTAAAATGCTTTTGTTATTTATACCAAAAATCTTAAGATTTTCACAGGAATTTTCTTAGATATAATTTGGGAAGAATTGACATAGTTAATATTTTAAGTATTTCAATTTATGAATTTATGTCTCTCCATTTAGTTAGATATTCTCTGATATTTTTAATCAACATTGAGTAGTTTTCAGGAAAAAATCCTTCATATACTTTGTTAGATTTATTCCTAAGTATTTCATTATTTTGATCAACTTTAAATGGTATTGTAGTTTGAATTCTAGTGTTCATATGTTCATTACTAATGTGTCAAAATACATTTAATTTTATGTTGATTTTGTATTTTTTTTTTGGCAGTGCTGGGGATTGAACCCAGGGCCTCATGCTTGCAAGGCAAAGCACTCTACTGACTAAGCTATCTCCCTAGCCCCTTGATCTTGTATTCTGAGACTTTGCTGAACTCACTTATTAGTTCTAGGAGTTTTTTTAAGAAAAAGGAAAAAGAAGTTTTATTGCTTTGCTAGCAAAGGAGAAAAACAAGGGACTCCTCTCCCAGAGTCAGGAGGTCAGGTGACTCTACAGAGCTGGGGGACCCTTAGAGGGATCCCATCATTCCATGGGTTCTAGCTGACCTTAGATGGAAAGGGTGAAAAATGTTCATGAGTTTTTCCTTGACCCTTTTTTCTTCTTTGACTTTGGTCTTCAAATTTTTTAGTTTAAATGCCCAGCAGGTCATTTTCACCAGTCTTAAAGGGTGAGTAGTGGGTTATAACTTCAATACCTATAATTTTACAGTTACTCTTTCCATTTAATTGGAGTCAGTATTTATCCTGAAGCCACCTTATATCCTATCTGTCCTGTAGGTGATGGTTTTTGTCTTCAATTAGCTCAGGTTATTCTGTTAGAAGTAGTACTGCAAAACACTGAGAGGCAACAGTTATAATGTTTTACAAGGAAAATACAAAATGAACACTAACATATCTTTGATATCTATTTAACCTCTATGAAGAACAGTATATCAACTCCATTATATACAAATTTTACTTTATTTCATACCTCCTGTATTTTATGCTTTTAATTATACCCCCATAATCATATCCCATTTATTTTGATATCATAATTACCTTTACAAAAAATTCTGTTTTGAATACAACTTTAAATAATCTTAATTCTATCCTAATTTGGAATCACCTTAATATGGAGAAAAATGAGATGCAGAGCATTTTATCATGTGAGTCTGGTGACTTGACAAATATAAAGGAATTTTTTCTGAAGCTTGTCTTTGCTTCTTTTTTAAAAGTATTATTCTACAAAGTTCTCATGTATTGTTTCCTGAGTCTTTCTGAATATCAATTAACATAATACATCTGAAACTTTAATCAAACAGAAACTCTAAGAGAGTTCTTAACTTCCTTTCTATGGAAAAAGTGGCAAAATATTTTCATATTATCTTTGGATAAAGCTGGCTCTCATTATCCTCCAAAAACACATTTAAATTCCCATCCCTTACAGAGTAACATAAAATTTTATATATAACTTATTGGCAACAGGTTACTTTTATCCAATTATAAAACATTACATGGTATAAATTAATACCAACCAATTTTGTTTTTTCTGTGTATATCTGAAGGAAACTTTTGCTACAGATAATTTTAGTTTGGAGAACAACAACTTGGTGCAGTACTCTCCTAAGTTGAACATTTAAAACAACTTATATACTAGAAGAACATGAATACATCTAATATACAATAAGTCAGTAATGGTTAGTATCACAGTAATACAGATATCCTTATATTAACTAATATTGACTTTTAAAGTAAAATTTAGATTCCATTGTATACAGTAACAATTAGTTCTTCATGGGTTAGAAGTACTAGTAAAAATCAAAGGATATGCAGATATGCATTTAGGATACAGTGTTATCAGAAATAGTCATATTCAAAGAAGACAGATATAAGCAGGTCTTCAGATGGCAGTGTGACCCTTCTATGTCAGTTATAGTGTATAAAAGAGAGCCCTTATTGGTTACCTTGTTGTTAAACCTACATAAACGTTCATTGTACAAAAATTTTCATTACACTTAGACAAAGTTCAGACAAACGTAGTTTTCAGATGTACAATATATCTCTAATCATGTACTTAGGGCATCAACTATATTCTAATAACTTAAAATAAGTCATTTTACCAGTTATGAAGTAATTTTTTAAAAGACTTTAAAACTGGCATGAACCCTAATTCCTTTAGGACTTACTTTCCCTAAGAAATAAAACATGACACACAAGAAAATTATCTTGATAGATAGGAGCACATCAGTGTTTCAGACCTTGCTTCATATCAGCACATTAAAATTCGAATAACTGAGTGTGCTAATTATAGCCAATTTAATCACATACACAAACTTTTTTAGATTTACCTTCCACAAATATTAAGCAACTTGTTTAGACATTCTATAACTTTTTTTACATCCTTAGTTTTGTTCTCTCTTCATCTTAGAATTTACCACAAGAACATTACTTGATTAAATAAAATACTTTCTTATCCAGAAATATTTCTTTTACCATCTAATTTTCCATACTAAGATATATTTTCATACCTAAACCTCTCTTATATCTCTTTGTACTTTCTGACACTTTTTAAACTTCATATTCTGAAACAATCATTATGACTGTTTCTGTGCATTTAATTTACACAACAAATTTCATCCCGGTAGAGGTTGGACAATCTGGCATATACAAAATGTGCCTTAATCTTTTTTCTCCAAGGTTGCATTCATGGATTTGGATCACAGGACATTTTTGAGCCTGACCTCTTCCCTTCTCATTATCACAATGCCATCAACTTTGAGTTCCCTGCCGTCAATTGTACCCCAAGTCTCCTTTTGGACCTTTATCTTATACTAGGCATATTGATATTCAATGGAGAAGGCTGTTTCCCTCCTTTTCTTTAGTCTTCCTTGAAGATTCTTTTACAGAGACTGACAACAAATAGTTTGTTTTTTCATATCTGGGTACAGGTGTTGATCCTGCCAGTCTCCTTATGCATTTAGTTTGATATAGGATTCTGTTACAGGAAGAATTGTTCTGCCCCAGTGTTGGATATCCCCTGGCCAAATTGTGTATCCTGTCAGATCTTAAAAGGGGAGACCATTCCTGTCTGCATATCATAATAGTGCTGGAATCTACTGCCACATCATTTGTAGCCAGCAGCCTCCACAACCATTATGGACAAAAGAGGCAGGAAAGCAGGGCAGAGGCCAGGTTCTCTTTGTACAGTTTTCTACAACCCATGCAACTTTCTTGGAATATTTTTTCTCAGGGTCTACAGCAAGATGATCTGTGGCTGCCTGGGGTCAGACTGAGAAATAAGGGTGGGATTGCCAGCACTGCATTGAAAGGATATCTTCTGGTGTCCTTCTATCCTTGCATACCAGAGGCAGTGCCATTTTGCACCCTTAATTTAGTTTCTGACTGTTCAGATTCCTTATCATGCAATTGCATAATGCCTGAACATACAGAATTTCTTCTATTTGCCTTACCTCTGATACATCAACTCCAACTGCAAGATTGTATAATAATACTAAAAAACATTCAAAGGCCAGATTGTGTTACAGTAAAACATCTTTCTTTTGGACAGGTTTATACATATAGGTGGCCCATTTAGTCAAGATCTTTGTTCCCAAGAGACTACTCAGATCAATTTAAAAAAGAAAGAAATATAGCTCATTCCTACAGGTGGTCCTTTCTTCTGCTTACTTTAGCTCTGACGTACCAACTCCAACTTCAAGATTGTACAAAAAAGAAACACAGAGTCAGTTGACCAGAGAGGATCCCCCAAACTATGACCAACAGGAGACATTAACACAGACCAACCAAGATCTTTCCCAAGAGTCTACCTATAGGATCAACACAGTGTTGTCCATGCCTTAAATGTGGGAATAACAGGTTAAAAAAAAACTCAAAAAACAAAAAAAAAAAAAAAACAGACAGCCAGAGGGAATTCCTGAACCCAAATAGGTAAGAACTTAGAACAGATCAGAAAGGAGTAAACATCCCTAGGTTCTTTTATAATTTTTTAAAAACTGCTTTTTTGAGACATAATATATAGCAATAAGATTCACCAATTTTAAATGTGCCACTTGATTAATTTAAAAAAATGTGCCACTTGATTAATTTAAAAAAATGTATTCCTTATCATACACACATTTCTGTTACCCCCCAAAATTCCCTCATAGACACCCTCTTTTCACCACCAGCCCAGTGGCAGACCACTGATGTCATTATAATTTTATCTTTTTCAAGATTTCATAATGGAATCATTTATAGTTTTTTTTTTGTGTTTGCCTTCTTTCTTCTAGCATGATTTTGAGATTTATGTATGAAATTGCATGAATCAGTAGTGTTGTGGGTATTTTTGTGGTACAGGGTAATGAACTCTGAGCCTTGACATACCAGCCAAGTGCTCTACCACTGAGCTACACCCACAATCCTTGGTTATTATTTTAATTGCTAAGTAATAATTCATTCTTTTTTATTTGTTCTAATTGGTTATACATGAGAGAAGAATGCATTTTGACACATTGTACACAAATGGAACATAACTTCTCATTCCTCTGGCTGTACACAGTGCTGAGTCCCACCAGTAGTGTAATCATACATGTATATAGGGTAATAATGCCTGTCTCATTCTACCATCCTTCCGATCCCCACTCTCCCACACCACCCCTCACTCCCCTCTGCACAATCCAAAGTTTCTTCACTCTTCCCTCCGCCCCCACTATGGATGAGCATCTGCTTATCAGAGAAAACATTCTGCCTTTGGTTTTTTGGGATTGGCTTATTTCACTTAGCATAACAGTCTTCAGTTCCATCCATTTACCTGTAAATGCCATAATTTCATTCTTCTTTAATGCTGAGTAATATTCCATTGTGTATATGTACCACATTTTCCTTATAATTCATCTATTTTTTTTCTTCACGTTTTTTATTTAATATAATTATTATACCAAACACATACATGGATATGCATATCCAAATCGTCTCTCCAGGACACTCTCTCTCTCCCAGTAGATACCAAAATCCACTAACCCTAACCCTTACATATATAAAAATGGTTCAGTATTTGCTTATTGTATGCACATCTTTCTGTTTAAGTCATATTTGGATTACTTATAATGTCTTATACAGTAAAAATGCTGTGTAAACAGTTGTTGCATGGTATTGTTCAGAAAATAATAAGAAAAAAGTTGTTTATGGTCAATGCAGATGTATTTTTTTCCCTTGAATTTTTAAATCAGAGGTGGGTTGAATCTGAGGATGTGATTCAACAATTCATCTATTGAAGGGCATCTAGGTTGGTTCCGTAGTTTAGTTTTTGTGAACTGAGCAGCTATAAACATTGATGTGGCTGTGTCACTGTAGTATGTTGATTTAAAATTCTTTGGGTATAAACCAAGGAGTGGGATAGCTGTATCAAATGATGGTTCCATTCCCAGTTTCTGAGGAATCTCCATACTGCTTTCCAGAGTAATTGCACCACCCTGCAGTCCCACCAGCAATGTATGAGTGTACCTTTTTCCACACATCCTCATCAACACTTATTATTCCTTGTATTCTTGATAATTACCATTCTGACTAGAGTGAGAGAAATCTTAGAGTAGTATGGATATGACTTGCTCTAATTGCTAGAGATGATGAACATTTCTTTAAATATGTTTGTTGATTGATTGCATTTCTTCTTCTGTGAAGTGTCTTTTCAGTTCCTTAGGCCACTTATTGATTGGTTTGTTTTTTTGGTGTTAATGTTTTTTGAGTTCTTTATATATCCTGGAGATTAGTGCTCTATATGAGATGTGTGTGGTAAGATTTTCTCCCATTCTCTCTTCTCTAGGCTCTCTCTTCATGTTATTGATTGTTTCTTTTGCTCAGAAGAAGCTCTCTGGTTTAAATCCATCCCATTTATTGATTATTAATGTTACTTCTTCCACTTTAGGTTTCTTATTAAGGAAGTCAGGTCCTAAGCTCACATGATGAAGATTTGGCCTAATTTTTCTTCTGTTAGGCACAAGGTTCTCTGTTCTAGGGCCTAAGTCTTTGATCCACTTTGAGTTGATTTTGTACAGGATGAGAGATAGAAGGCTTAATTTCATTTTGTTTGATATGAATTTCCAGTTTTCCCAGCACCATTTGTTGAAGAGGCTATATTTTCTCCATTGTAAGTTTTTGGCAACTTTGTCTACCATGTATTTATGTGGGTTTGTCTCTGTGTCTTCTATTTTGTACCATTGGTCTACTTGTCTATTTTGATGTCAGTACCAGTCCATTTTTGTTACTATTGCTCTGTAGTAGAGTTTAAGGTCTGGTATTGTGATGCTTCCTGCTTCACTTGTCTTGCTCAGGATTGCTTTGGCTATTCTGGGTCTCTTATTTCTCCAAATAAATTTCATGATTGCTTTTTCTAGTTCCATGAAGAATGTCATTAGGATTTTAATAGGAATTGCATTACATCTGTATAACACTTTTGGTAGTATGACCATTTTGACAGTATTAGTTCTGCCTTTTCAAGACCGTGGGAGATGTTTCCATCTCTGAAGTTTTCTTCAATTTCTTTCTTTAGTGTTCTATAGTTTTCATTATAGAGTTCGTTCACCTTTTTCGGTAGCTTGATTCCCAGTTTTTTGAGGCTATTGTGAATGGGGCAGTGTTCCTAATTTCTCTTGCAGTGGATTCATCAATTATGTATAAGAAAGCATTTGATTTATTGATATTGGTTTTATGCTCTGCTATTTTGCTGAATTCATTTATGAGTTCTAGAAGTTCTCTGGTGGAATTTTTGGATCATTTAAATATAAATCATCTCATAGGCAAATAGTGATAGTTTCAGTTCTTTTTATATTCATATCCCTTTTATTTCTTTTTTCTGCCTGCACTGGCTAGAGTTTCAAGGATGATGTTGAACAGAAGTGAAAGAGGGCATCCCTTTCTTGTTCCAGTTTTTAGGGGGGATACTTTGAATTTTTCTCCATTTAGAATAATGTTGACCTTGGGCTTAACATAGCTTTTACAATACTGAAGTATGTTCCTACTATCCCTAGTTTTTCTAGAGTTTTGAACATGAATGGGTGCTGTATTTTGTCATATGCTTTTCTTGCATCTATTGAATTGATCCTGTGATTCTTGTCTTTAAGTCTATTGAAGTGATGCATTAGATTTGATTTTCATATGTTGAACCAGCCTTGCATCCCTGGCATGAACCCCACTTGATCGTGGTGCACTATCTTTTTAATGTATGTTTGTATGTGATTGTCCATAATTTTATTGAGAATTCTTGCATCTGTATTCATCAGGGATATTGGTCTGAAGTTTTCTTTCCTTGATGTGCCTTTGTCTGGTTTTGGTATCAGGGTGACACTAACCTCATAGAATGAGTTTGGAAGGGTTCCCTCCTCTTCTATTTCATGGAAAAATTTGAGGAATATTGGTCTTAATTCTTCTTGATGATCTTGTCGAACACGGTTGGGAATCCCACTGGTCCTGGGCTTTTTTTTTTTTTTTTTGGTTGGTATCCTTTTAATGGTGTCTTCTGTTTCATTGCTTGAAATTGATCTGTTTTAGTTGTGTATGTCTCCTGCTTCACTTTGGGTAGATTGTATGTTTCTAGAAATTTGTTGCTCTCTTTGAGATTTTCTGTTTTATTTGAGTATAAATTTTTGGATTAGTTTCTAATTATCTTCTGTATTTCAGTCGAGTCTGTTGTGATATTTCCTTTTTCAATAAGAATTTTAATAATTTGAGTTTTCTGTGTTTCTCTTTATTTGGTGTAGTTAAGGCTTTATCAATTTTATTTATTTTTTTCAAAGAACAAACTTTTTGTTTTGTCAATTTTTTTGAATTGTTTCCTTTGTATCAATTTCATTGATTTCAGCTCTGATTTTAATTATTTCCTGTATTCTGCTTTTTTCCATTTTTTGTTCTTTTTCTATGGCTTTGAGATGTAATATTAGGTCATTTATTAGTTGACTTTTTATTCTTTTAATGTATGAACTCAATGTAATGAACTTCCTCTTAGCACTGCCTTCAAAGTGTCCTAGAGATTTTGATATGTTGTGTCAGTGTTCTCATTTACCTCTAAGAATTTTTTGTATTTCCTTCATGATTTCTTTGGCTATTGATTTGTCATTCATTAGCATGCTATTTAGTGTCCAGGTGTTGGAGTAGCTTCTATTTTGTGTTTTATTGTTGACTTCTAGTTTCATTTCATTATGATCTGATAGAATGCAGGGTAGTATTTATATTTTTTTGTATTTGCTGAGAGTTGCTTTGTGGCACAACATATGGTCTGTTTTAGAGAAGGACCCATGTTCTGCTGAGAAGAAAGTGTATTCACTTGATGATGGATGAAATACTGTTAAGTCTAAATCATTGATTGTATTATTTAGTTCTATAGATACCTTGTTTTGTTTTTGTTTGGACGATCTATCAAGTGGTGAGAGAGGTGTGTTAAATTTACCCAGTATTATTGTGTTGTGGTCTATTTGATTCTAGAAATTGAGAAGGATTTATTTGATATGTAGATGCTCCATTGTTTGGGGCATATATATTTATGATTGTTATGTCTTGTTAATGTATGATTCCCTTAAGCAGTATTAAATGTCCTTTTTTGTTCCTTATGACTAACTTTGGTTTGATGTCCACTTTGTCTAATATGAGGATGAAACCCTTGCTTGTTTACCCAGTCCATGTGACATGTTTTGTGGATGTTTTTTCCTAGAAGGTGAGTCTCTTGAAGACAGCATATTGTTGGGTATTTTTTTAAAATCCAATCTGCCAGTCTGTGTCTTTTGATTGATGTGTTTAGGCCACTAACATTCAGGGTTATTATTTGAGATATGATTGGTATTCCTCGTCATTTTTGTTTATTTTTGATTTTTAACTTGACTTAGTTTCTTCTTTGACCTTCCTTTAGTGTAGTTCCTCCCTTATGATCGCCCACCCCCTCGGGGACAATCACAACGCGTACGCTCTTCTTGATCACAGGAACCAAAAGGGGTTTATTCCACAAGTCTCAGACTTATATTGAGAACATCAGCCTATCAGAGAGTAGACTACCAGGAAAATCAGCCTATCAAGGAACAATCTCCAGGCAGATACCAGGATCGCCTCATGTACAACAGCCACCAGAGTTACTTCCTAAAACTTGTATATGAGTGCAGCTATGTCTGGCAAGCTGCCAGGCACCATCTTAGAGATCAGGCCATGGTGCAGCTCTGGGGCCCTCAGAGCCTGCCCCTGACATCTCCCCCTTATTCTTTAAATAAAGAAAAGATGACTTGGGACCATGCCCGTCTTAGGTTGTCCATGGCAAATCACATCCTTACCCGTCATTGGAATTCTGACCTCCAGGCGTCAGAACCCTGTCTTAGGTTGGTATGCATTTCCACGGATCTTACCCGTCTTTGACTACTGGTCCAGCATGCTTAGCCATACTTGGGGGATGTGCCTATCTCAATGGCTGTCAAAGCCTGTACTATAGCCCGTCGATGACGTCGGGCATCTTGGCGAGCTCTGATTTGGCTGCGTATAACATAGGCTATCCCTAAGCAGATAATAATCAGAACAGCTACTGTTCCAGCCCACTGTTTTGTCAATCCCAGGGCTTTAGATAACAAAGAGAACATCTCAGATATCGATGCAACTTGAACCCTGGTGGCATTGACTCTGAGTATTTCAGCTCGTAGCTGACTGGTTAAATTATCAAACGTAGATGACCAATTGCCAGTAAGGTAGACAGAGAGATTTTTAGATAACATAGACACAGAGCTAAGGTTATTATAAGCAATAGGGGTGACACACACTGCTCTTAAAGGATATTAACACATCCCAGTCCCAAAAGTTCTTGCAAGATATCCACTTGTTCTTGTAGTAAGTGCACTCTTTGATTTACAAGGAGTATGCCTGCCTTAAAATGGTTGTTTAGAGCTTCTTGAGTCTGTAAGGCTGTAGCTGTATTTTCGGCCAAGTGATTGACTGCTGTTGCTGTACGTATGGCAGTTGCTAGTGCTGCTGTTGCAGAAACCACTATTGCAGTGACCACAGCTGCTGTGATGCCAAAATCTCTCTTGTCTCTAGATAGTAGTACTGGCAGTTCTGTATCTGTAACAGAGACTGGAACAGGTAGGAAGGTAGGAATACGCATTTGCTTGAGGTGCAATTGAGAAGAGAAGAAGTTAAAAACATAAAAAAGGAGGGGACACACAAACTGGGGTAGGTGGAAAGGTAATATTTCTGGTACACATAGATTGTGAGGCAGCACCAGTGAACCTAGAACTATTTGTCCATGTAGAGGAGTTCCAAGTACATAGCCGAAATGCCCCTCCTAAGAGACTGCAAAAAGATTGTAAGTTAGTATATCCTGAAGCCGCAGTGAAAAGCATCCAATTGTCAAAGGGGTTGACATGTTTCATGCCTAATTGAACATCATTATTAGTGAAGTTATCATTAGCAGTGAAAGAAGTGAAATTGGGAGTGAAAAAAAATCCATTTTGTACAGGAGTCGCTGGTCCTGCATGTTGACAACCTGTCCATATAGGAGGTGTACTGTGTTTAGGATTTCAAGGAGGGAAGATTCTAGGGGTTTTGAAAATAGTTCCTGTAGCATTATGTCTGCGAGGTACCCATCCTGAAAGTAAAACAGCATCTCCTGTTAAGTTTTTTATATATTCTTGAAATGTAGAACCATTTTCACCTGGGCGAAAAGAAAGCGTGGCTAAGGGGTGAAAGACTGTCAATAGCATGATCGTCAGGAGTGTCTTTGGCGTCTTCATTTTGTTGATCCAAATTACTTGTTGGTAGCATTGCCACTGGTCAAGTCAGCCGTTCAGGAACCCAGATAGGTGACGTTTTATCCTGTGGAAACACACAAACCGAACCACGGCTCCAGTAAAGCACCAGGTCTGGACCATCCCATTGCCCAGTAAGAACATCCTTCCATTTTACCGTCGCTCTATCATGTTGTTTATGATTGCCATGTCTCTCAGTGGCAGAGCAACCCTCATTATCCAGAGTTAAAAAATTTTAAATAAAGAGGCAAAGAGAAAGTTTATCTTTAGGGGACCTGAAGGTCTCCCCTATTCCCCCTTTTTGTTTATAAAGAGTATTTTTGAGGGTGAGATGTGCACGTTCAACAATATCTTGTCCTTGTGGGTTATAAGGTATACCTGTGGTTAGAGTTATTTCAAATTTAGTGAGAAATTGGTTAAAGGAGGTTGAAGTATAAGCAGGGCCATTGTCCGTTTTAAGTTGTTTAGGAAGTCTCCAGGCTGCGAAAGCCTGGAGACAGTGGGAAATGACATCTTTGACTTTTTCTCCACTGTGTAGCGACGCAATGATGATACCTGAACATGTGTCTACAGATACATGTACATATTTAAGGTTACCAAATTCAGGAATGTGAGTAACATCCATTTGCCATAGATGATTAGGTAACAGTCCTTTAGGATTAACTCCTATAGAAGGTGGATGATGGAGGACTGTACACTGGCCACAAGATTTAACAATAGCACGTGCAGTTTCTTTAGTAATGGGAAACTTCAGTTTTAATGTTGTAGAATTAACACGGAATTATTGATGATAATTTTTTGCTGCCTCAAACGCAGAAAAATGTGGGGATCCTTAGTTGCTATGTCTGCTACATTATTCCCTAGAGCTAAAGGTCCAGGTAAATTGGTATGAGCTCTGATATGTCCAATAAAGAAAGAATTATAACAATCCCAAATCATTTGTTGTAAAGTCTGTAAAGGATAAAAAATAGTAGAGTTTGAGGCAATAAGCCCTGCACATTCTAAGTTACTGAGAGCTTGAACTACATATAAACTATCTGGGTAGGGAAAAGGAATGTTTGGACTTTATCTAGATAACAAATAGCTCCAGTCCCTGTTTTGGATTCATCAGTGAAAATCACAGGAGCCTTAGGAATAGGTTGTTGTCAGGTAACTCTTGGGGATATTACAGAATTATTACTGCAAAATTGTATATAAGGATGTTTAGGATAGTGAATATCAAAGTTAGCTTGAGTGGAGCATCTAACAACAGTCCAAGAATCCATGAAATTACATAACCAAGAAAGTTGATGCTTATCATAGGGAATAATGATAGTAGCTGGATGAATTCCAAACACTGTGATAGATGATTTAAGTGCCTTTAAGATTACTTGAGCTACTGCTTCAGGGTAGGGTAAGAGAGTTTTATTGGGTGAACAGGCTAGATGGACCCAAAACAAGGGACCCTCTTGCCAAAAGACTCCAGTGGGTAGTTTCTTGTTAGGAATAACAATGAATTGTAATGGCGAGAGAGATCAATACGATCTACTTGGGCCTCATCTAATCTTTTTTGTATAATATTCAAAACCAGACGCAATTTAGGAGTGAGCTCTCTGGGAGATGTGGGATGGGGATCCCCTTGTAAGATATTAAAAAGAGGAAGTAGTTCTCCTGTGGAAAGCCTCAAATACGGACGAATCCAATTTATATCCCCTAGTAGCTTTTGAAAATCATTTAATGTTTTTAGATGATCTACCCTGATGACAGTTTTTAGTGGCTTTACTGCAGCCCTGTTTAATTGGGCTCCTAAGAATTCTTCTGTAGTACCAACTTGAACCTTTTCAGGGGCTACAATGAGTCCCCATAATTTGAGTTGTTCTATTAATTCAGAGTAAATATCCTTTAAAATATCTTCCTCAGAGTGGCATAATAGTATATTTGGAGTATTAAAAATAGGGGTATTCCAAGGAGAAGTTGAAGATCTAATATGATTTGCTTCTAATTGTTGTTGTACCAGTTCTTGGGCTGCTTTAAGTTTTTCTAATGTCAGGGGCCCCTGAGAGACCCACACTGGTGCATTGGATTTCCAAGTTATTTTTACATACTTTTGTTCAGTGGCCCCAAGGAAAAACCCAAGCCTTGGTGACCTTGATTGCCCTTAACACTAATTGGCTGGGTATTTCCCTGGCCATAGCGGCCTATCCCCTTGTCCCATTTATGACCTTGTTTTACCATTAGATTTTGAGCCTTTTGGCTATAATGGCCTTCTGTAGTGAGTACTAAATCCATTTGCATGAGAATGTCTCTGCCCCATAAATTAACAGGTAAATGGTCTAAGACATAAGGTTGAAATGTTCCCTGTTGGCCCTCATCGTTTTTCCATGTCAATACAGAACTACTCCTTTGTGGGCTAGTAGCTACACCCAATCCCCTCAGGGTTTGTTCCCCTACTTGTAGAGGCCATTCTTTTGGCCAATATTTTAGGGTAATAATGCTAGTATCAGCTCCTGTATCTAGGAGTCCCAAAAATTCTCTATTTTTAATCTTTATTTTAAGCATTGGCCTATTTTTTACGTCCGTGGTAAGACAGGCAAAATCAACTCCAGAAGATCCCAAACCTGCAGTTCCCCTGGTTGCTGTGGTTGATGGAAAATTATTAAGAAGGCTGGGAATAATCAAAAGCTGAGCTATGCGGTCCCCAGGTGATATGGAGATAATTCCTTGAGGAGAATGTGCAAGAACCTTAATTTCTCCTGTAAAATCAGAGTCAATAACTCCAGGGATAACTCAGTCCCCTGAGTGCACTAGAGCTCCTACCTAATAAAATTCCAACAGTATCAGGAGGTAAGGGACCTTTTAGGTCTGTAGGGCAAATCCTTTAAGGGAACTTCCATGCGCATTCGTGACATTTCAGTGTCCATTAGCTACCGCTAAACAAACCAAAAGGCAGACCACTTTAACTGATAAAACAAAAGTGAAAGCACACACAAACACTTAGTCTCCGTCGCTTATTCCACGAACTTTAACTCTGTCGCTTATCCCACGAACTTTAACTCCGTCGCTTATTCCGCCAACTTTAACCTGGCCAGACTGTACTTTACTTACCCTGCATTTACCTGATCAGTTCCTTCTTTGTAACTCGAGTTCCCGGGTTTCGGCACCACTTATGATTGCCCACCGCCCGCGGGGACAATCACAACGGGTACACTCTTCTTGATCACAGGAACCAAAAAGGGGCTTTATTCTGCAAGTCTCAGACTTATATTGAGAACATCAGCCTATCAGAGAGTAGACTACCAGGAAAGTCAGTCTATCAAGGAACAATCTCCAGGCAGATACCAGGATCGCCTCATGTACAACAGCCACCAGAGTTACTTCCTAAAACTTGTATATGAGTGCAGCTATGTCTGGCAAGCTGCCAGGTGCCATCTTAGAGATCAGGCCACAGTGCGGCTCTGGAGCCCTCAGAGCCCGCCCCTGACACTCGCTTTGCTGACTTTCATTGTTTTGTTTTTTCCATTTCCTCCTTATGGAGTATATTGCTTAGAATGTTCTCTAGTGCACACTTTTTAGTTGTGAATTCTTTTAACTTTCGTTTATCAGCAATGTTTTTTTTTCATCTTCAAGTCTGAAGCTTAAGTTTGCTAGATATACAATTCTCCATTGGCATCCATTTTCTTTCAGAGATTGATATATATTATTCCAGTACCTCCTGGTGTTGAGAGTCTAGATTGAGAAATCAGCAGAAACACGAATTGGTTTCCCCCTGTAAGTAATTTGATTTTTTTCTCTTGCAGTCTTTAAAATTCTATCTTTATTCTGTATGTTAGTCATTCTCATTATAATATGCCTTGGTCTGGGTCTGCTATAATGTTGTACATTTGGGGTCCTGTATGCCTCTTGTAGTTGATTTTCCATTTTATTCATCAGATTTGGGAATTTTTCTGATATTATTTCATTGAAAAGATTGTGCATTCCTTTGGTTTGTATCTCCATGCTTTCATCTATCCCAATAAATCTTAAATTTGACATTTTCATGTTATCCTATATTTCTTGGAAGTTCTGTTCATGGTTTCTTGCCATCTTCTCTGTGAAGTCAACTTTATTTTCAAGAGTATGTATTTTGTCTTCATTGTCTGAAGTTCTGTCTTCCAAGTAGTCTAGTCTGTTGGTGATACTTTTCATTGAATTTTTAATTTGCTTTATTGTTTCTTTCATTTTGAGAATTTCTTCTTCATTCCTTTTTATAATCTCTATCTCTTTATTGGAGTGATCTTTCACTTTCTATATTTTCTTTTCAATACCATCCATTATTTCTTTCTTTTTTTTTTGCGGTACTGGGGATCGAACTCAGGGCCTTGTGATTGTGAGGCAAGCACTCTACCAGCTGAGCTATCTCCCCAGCCCCCATCCATTATTTCTAAGATCAATCTAAATATGTATTTTCTAAACTCTTCTGAATTTCTTCTACTGTGTTGTCTATGTATTCTATTATTGGGACATCTTTGTTTGAGGTGCTTTGTTCACTTGTTGTTTCATGTTGCTTGTGTCTTCTCATCTATTGGTATGGATCTGAGGCAATACAGTTTGCCCTGTAGTCTTATAGTGTCCCTGAAGGCTTTCAGTATCTCACCTTTAAGAACAGACCAATATTAATAGCACCCAATGCAACTAATATACAACCTTAAACCAAAAGACTCCTATTAAGGCACCTACAGTTTTGTCTCAATAAACCAAAATGATGTATTCAATTATTTTCTACAGTATAAACAGTAAGTGTGCTTAAAGCATTTACTATTTCAAATGATGGAAAATGAGCGAACAGAAGTAGTGTAAGATGTGATGTTTATGAGGGAGGAGAGAAGATAGAGGTAAAAATTTATAGTAAGAGTGAGGGAGGAATTAATAGAGGTTGGCTATTAGTATGAGAGAAGTGAGAAAGAGAATCCAGGGAGATATGTAGGTGAGAGAGAAAATACATACAGATTTTTTTAAAAAGTAAAAATATAAGAATACATAACAAAATTGTAATATACTATTCAGACATCCCATTCCTCAATAAATTGATGCATGAATAATATTTGGAGTCAAACATGGTAGAGGTGTGTGAGAGAGGGCAAAAAATAAAAAGGAAGAAAAATCTCAATAGAAAAATTGAATGATTGCTTTAAAAAATTTTCTTAGCTTCCTTTCTCCACCAATAGGTGGGGTTTTCTGAAGTTTGATGTTAGCTTCAGTTCTGTCGGTGCCTGACCAGTTGGGTGGGCAAGCTGATAGCAACATGTCCTCATACACTCTTCCTTTCTTCCCACCCATTTTAGCTGGTCCCTTCCATCCCTGTGTACTTCAGGACTCCCTGACTTGGATAGCCCAGTTTTCTCCAGTTTCTTCTACCTGTGCTCTCCCCAGAAAACTACCCCTAGTCTCTGGCTTTCCATGGACCTGTCAGACCCAGACTGGCCCATGCAAACCCAGCTGCAATCTGATGGACTTGGACTTCAGCCTCCCCAGGCTCTGCCTTGCTGCAGTTCCAAGATCTCAATGCCTTTTCAGCTTGCAGCGACCACCAGGGATGCTCTCACACAAATGAGCAAACCTCTAAAGAGACAGTCAGATGACAGTCACTAGCACATCTAACAGAAAGACCTCAGGTGCAATGATACTGCAGGTACCCCAATATATGTCCAGGCCCTGACTGGTATCCCCAGATTGAGGCAGTCATGCCCTGAGAAGGTGACAATGGTGGTGGCAAACCTTCAGGCCCTAGCTGGTGTCCCAAGATCATGGCTGCCACATGTAACCAAACCTATGGGTAATGGGACAATGGACTTCCAGGCAATAGCAGGTAGTGGGCAATCCATTGGCAGTCTGCATGCAGTCTGTAGGGTAACAGCGGGTGATTGGCAGTGGCAGTGGGCCATGGGCAGGTGAAAGACTGGAGGGCAAGAGGCAGGCAAACGGGCAAATAGTGAATGATAGGCGAGGGTTAGAGACTGATCCGCGTTCAAAAGGCAGGTGATATGCTGGCAAATGGTAGGCAATTGCAGAGGATGAATGGGGGTTAAAGAGCAGGGGATGAGTGGGCAGTGATAGTTGCCTTGCAGAGAAACAGTATTTCCTCTGCTTGAATCCTGGGTCACAGTGACAAGGAATGCAGTCTTCCTCTAGTCCACCATCTTGGATCCCCCCTAGATTCTTGTTCACTACTTAACTGTGACTTCTATAACAGTAGCACCACAAATGTCCCCACAAAAAGGGATCAGATATTCTTACAAAGAGGAACCAGGTATGTGGAATCAAGGGTCTCAGTATGCACACCAGGAGACTATCAGATGGCCAAGGGTGTCATGATTTTACTGCATTCAGTTTCCTTTTTCTTAAAGTGGACCAGGATGCAGGAACCCATACCATGTAGGGAGAGAAGGTGGGAGTTCCTTGGAGCAAAAGGAGCTTCATCAGCTGCTAGGACAGTCTCTCAGTCTCTCCTTTTACTCACAGGAATACTTTACTCCTCTGGTTCAGTTCAAGGCAAACTCATCCATCTTCTAATTTTCTAGAAGATGGCCCTCAACAAGTCTGCCAGACACCTTTCTTCCCTAGCATGTAAGTGGGGTTTGTTGGAGTACCAGACCTGCCTATGAAAACTGGAGCAGGGAATGTTCTCAGGTTCCATTTGGATTACCAGTTTGTTACAGAAAGCTTGGTCCTTGTCTCCACTGCCAATCTGATAGAGGACACAGTTTTGAGGAAAAAGGAAAAATAAGTTTTATTGTTTAGCTAGCACAGGAGCAACACAGGGGACTTCCGTTCCAGAGGTTATGATCCTTTCTGGGAGATTTTGTAGATTCCTTGATATTTTCTACACAGACAATCATAGCATCTACTAATAGCTTTGTTCTTTTCTAATTCATGTATTGTATTATCCTTTTCTTGACTTATCACACTGGCACTGTTAGTACTGTGTTGAAAAAGAGTAGTGAGAAAAGAAATCCTTGTCTTGTTCCCAGTTGTAGTGAGAAAGTGTTCAGTTTTTCACCATCACCTATAATGTTACTGTAGGATATTATAGATGTTCTTTTTCAAGTTTAGGGAGTTCTATGGTATTCCTATTTTTCTGAAAGTTTTTATCATGTATGTCTGTTGAATTTTGGCAGGTAATTTTTTTGCATTAATGGATATTCATCGTATATTTTCTTAGCCTGTTGATTTGGTATTATTTTGATTCCTTTCTTAAATAGTGAGCCAGGTTTGCATCACTGGAATAAGCCCCACTTGATAATGGCACATAATTGTTTTTATATACTGCTTAATTCCATTTGCTAATGGTTTGTTAAAGATCTTCATGTGTATGTTTATGAGGGATATTTGTAGATGTCTTTTCTTATACTTTTTATTTCTAAATTTAGTATCAATATAATATTAGGTTCATAATGAATTGAAAAGAGTTCTTTATTTTCTGGAAGGGACTGTGAAGAATTGGTATTCTTAAATAATTGGACAGGTTTTATAGTATAGACAAATAATATTGGAGATTTCCTTTTATGGAATGTTAAAATTATGAATTCAATTTTCTAAATAGTTCCATGGCTATTACAATTATCTATTCTATATTGTGGTAGTTTGTATTTTTTATTAATTGGTTCATTTAACCTAAGTTCTTCAAATCTATGTATAAAGAGTTCCTCATAGTATAAGTTTATTATCCTTTTGGTGTTGACAGGGTCCATAGTGATATCCTCTGTTTCACTGTTTTTTTTTTTAAATTCATTTTTATTGTAAACAAATGGGATACATCTTGTTTCTCTGTTTGTACATGAAGTAGAGGCATACCATTTGTGTAAATATACATTTAATTAGGATAATAGTTTTTGATTCATTCTGTTATTTTTTCTTCCCCCACCCCTCCCACCCCTCTTATCCTTCTATACAGTCCCTCCTTCCTCCATTCTTGCCCCCCTCCCTCCCCCCTGTTTCACTGTTTTGATATTAGAATTTATAATTTTTTTTCTTGGTTTAACTTAGTTGAAGTTTACCAATGTTATTGATATATTTAGAGAATCAGATATTTGTTTCATTGATTTTCCTTATTTTTTATGTTTTTGAGTTCATTGACTTTTGTGCTTATTCTTACTATTTCCTTCCATTTGCTTTGAGTTTATTTTGATCTTTTATTCAATGCTTGAGTAAGGGAATTATATTATTCACTTATGACTTTGCTTCTTTTCTAACATATTCAATTAGTGATATAAATTTCCCTGTCAGCACTGCATTAATTAATATTTATATATCAGGAATTTAGATAAATTATATTTTTATTTTTCATTCAGTACTTGTATGATTTCTATTCATTTACATATTTTGAGATTTATTTATAGCCTTGGATATGGTTTGTCTTGACACATATTTTGTTGGCACCTCAAAAGAATATATATTCTTCTGTTTGGAGTGTGGTACCCCAAATAAATGTCAGTTAGTTTTCATTGAATAATAGTGTTTTTGCATTCTTCTGAATTCTTTATTATTATCTAATTGCTTTATCACTTGTTGAGAGGTGTTGAAGTTTCTAACAATAATTATACATTTGTCTCCTTTTTACTTCTATCAATATTTGCTCACATATTTTTAAACTCTAGTTTTTGGTGAATTCACATTTAGTGTTGTGCCCTCTTCATGAATTTACACTTTTATAATTACAGAATTTCTTTGTCTCTTGTACTTTTTGTTTTGATATTTACTTCAACTAATACCAACATAGATACTCCTGCTTTCCTTTGAGTAATGTTACAGTATTGTTATATTTTTCCTTTTAATTTTCAACTTTCTTGTTATATTTGAAGTGACTGTTTTTAGACAGCATGTAGTTGGGTTATGTTATTAAATTCACACTACCATTCTCTTTCTTTAATAGATAAATTCATAGTATTTACACTTATGTAGTTATTAATATGTTAAAAGTTAAATTCCTGCCATTTTGTTGCTCGTTTTCTGTGTATGCTCTTCCTTTTCTTAGTTTATTCTTTCCTGCATTTCAGTGAGACATGTGAACATTTTTCAGAATTTTACTTTGATCTCTGTAGTGTTTTTGAGTACATTTCTGCTTACCAATTTTAGTAGTTGTTCTAGTATATGTATGTATATTAATATATGAAATGACAGTCTCCTGTTGCTATCATTTTATCAATTGTGGTGACATATATAAGCCTTATTAACTTACATGTTCCTCAACCCTCCCACATTTATAGTTTTTTTAAATATTTTCTCTACAGACATTTAGAGGTTATCCAGCAATGTTATAATTTTTCTTTCTTTTCTTTTTCTATTTTTGAGTACCAGGAATTGAACTCAGGGGCACTCAACCACTGAGTTACATCCCCAGCCCTGTTTTGTATTTTATTTAGACACATGGTCTCAGAGTTGCTTAGTGCCTCACAATTGATGAGGCTGGCTTTGAACTCAATATATTCCTACCTCAGCCTCCCGAGCTGCTGGGACTACAGGTGTGTGCCACCACGCCCAGCTAATTTTTCTTAAACTGTCAAATATAATTTTAAAAATTCAAGGGGAGACTATTTACCTATATTTTTCCTTACTATATTATTTTTTCCTCCCTTAAAGTTCATATTTCCTTTTCTTATTATTTTCTTTCTGTGGAGAAGGCATTCTGTTAGACTTATCTATATATGTAAGGTGTCCTTTTATTTTGGTTTCTTTCAGAGAGTTTCCTTGTCTTAATTTTCACAATTTTAATTATGATATATCTTTTAATTGATTTATTTGGGTTTGTCTTATTTGCATTTACCTCCACTTCTTGAATCTGTAACAATATATCTCTGGCCAAATTGGGATGTTTACAGCCAGCAGTTTCTTCTAGTACTTTATCAGCCCCAACCATTTCCTTCTTTCTGGGATTCCAATGACATGAATGTTAGTTAGGTATTTTGTTATAATCCCACATGTCTCTGAGGCTCTGTTTTTGTTATCATCATTGTTGTTTGGTATTATTCAGATTGAGTTATTGCTATCATTCTACCTTCTAATTACTGATTTTTTTCCTTCATCCTACTACTGAGCCCATTCACTGAGCTTTTCATTTCAGTTACTTTTCAGTACTAAAATTGTCATTTGGTTCTTCTTTATATATTCTATTCCTTTGCTGAGGCTTTCTATTTATTTGGTGAAGCTATTTTCATTCAAGCGTCTTCATAGTTGTACACTTCAGCATTTCTAGATCTGCTTTAAAACATTTGAAACATTATTCTAGTTTCTCTGTCTTCTGGGTATTGTCATCTACTGATTAGATTTTTTCATTCTGTTTAAGATCTTCCTGGTCTTAGTATGATGAATGATTTTCAATTGAAATTAAATTTTTTCAATTTTGTTATGAGACTTTGGATCTCAGTTAAACCTTCAGTTCTTACTGACTTTCTTAAATACTACTCCAGCAGCTAAGAGGGGAACTGCCTCATTTCTAGGTGGAGGTAGAAGTCAGTTTTCTTACTTAGCCTCTGTTGACAACCAACAGGAAGAATCCTTCATGAATGCTACTTTTGTTATAGAACTGGAGTCTTCTAGGAAACTGAGACAGTACAAAGATCACCCTCTTTGAAATCCCAGTACTTGTGATCAAGTGAGAAAGATTTCAGTCATGTTGCTCAGAGAAACAGGAATGAATTTACTGAAGCAGTAGGAAATGTGAAGGGCACACTCTCAGGGGAGAGAGAGGGTCCTCAAGGAGAGGAACAGCATGCCTCTCCTGTACTCCAGTTTTATTGGGGATCCAAAACAAGTTTCCAGAGAGACCCACCCAGGTCCACCTCTGACTTTCAAGTTCTCACTCCCTTGACAAGTCTAGGTTCCCTTGGCCCATGCTGACCAATTCTAATTGAATTCTTAACCATAAATTCTTACAGAATTATAGTTAGAGGAATTAACCTTGTTTCCACAAGTTCTGGGATCTGGTTTATGAAAAGGCACACAAAAGTCTCCTCATTCAGGGTAACTTAGGTTCCTCTTACTTACATTATTTCTGGTTTGCATTTCTCCTGCGAGATAACAGGTAATTTGCTGAGAAATGTGACATATCATGTCCACTTAAGCCAGGTTGGCCTGCAGGTAAATTGCTTCTTGAAAAAGAAAGCATAAGGCTGTAGCTCAGTGGCAGAGCACTTGCCTAGCACATGTGAGGCACTGGGTTTGATCCTTAGCACCACATAAAAATAAACAAATAAAATACAGGTGTGCTGTCCATCTATAACAACAAAAATTTAAAATAAGAAAGTATGTGGGTGTCAGCGCAGTGGGTCCATTTTATGGAATTATTCCCTTAACTTCATCTTCCCACCACTCAACATTTGTCTATCCCCTAAGACTTATAGGTGGGAGTTCTAACTCCCCACATGGTTTCTGTTGTATGAGGAAGATTTGTTATTGACTGAGAGGATGAAAGTCCTGGTTGCCTACTTGACTTTCTTAGATACTACCCAAGTCAGGGTATTGGTGACCCTTGTTACTGCCTTGCAAGAGTGAAAGTCTAGGCTCTCCACTTGGCCTTTTCTTGCACGTGTTAGAGTTGTCAGTTTTTTTCTATGGTCTTTTGCTAGAGTAAATCTGTTATGATTTAAAAGTTTTTCTTTTTCTTTTAATTTAACTAGGTTTCTCCTTTCCTTGTCCTTTGGTGGATGAGGAGTGAGCTTTTATTTGGACTTTTGTCTGTGTTATTGGTATTTCTGGAATGCTGACTTATCAGCTTCAAGTCTGTTATATATGAAGTAAAGTGAAGACCCAAGTTATTCCTCAAGTCCTGAGGTTCCTTGCTGCTCTACCTTCCTCTTTTCACCTTTCACAGTCTTCTCATGTTTGTTTTATACATAATGCATAATATTATATAAATATGTATATATGTGTACATAATGTTCAGAATTTTTAGTTGTACTTAGCAAAGAGAATATGGAAAACTATTTCTACTCAGTCTTCATGGAAGCAGAAAGAGGACCACAAGATTTAAAAATTCATTATCTCTTTTGAGTTCTATATTACAGAATCTAAAGTGCTTTGGTTTCATAACCTCAGATGTGATATTTTGTCAATTCATCTGGAAATGATGATAAAAAATTTTATGCAATATAATTAAATAAAGCAACTTTGTATTATTGGCCAGTTGATTCCAAATTTAGCAAATTAAAAAAAAATACTTCCTACAAATATATTTTTAGAAGTTTTCATAATGCAAAACCAAATTAGTATTTAAATAATATTTTCAGACTAAATTCTTATTATACCTCTTTAAGAGAGACACAGGGGGCTGGGGAGATAGCTCAGTCGGTAGAGTACTTGCCTTGTAAGCACAAGGCCCTGGGTTTGATCCCCAGCACCACAAAAGAAAAAAAAAAAAAAAAACAAAGAAAAGAGAGACACAGGTAATATATTTAGATTTTTAGGTTAGAGATTCCAGTGTTAATTTCTGTATCAAACAATTTTTTTAAGCTTTGTGGAAAAAGAGTTAGAATTATGAATATAACTCCTAAACTACAGTGTTGCTTTTTGAGAGAACGTTCTGTTTTGCTTAACATTTGCTATTTACAAACTTGATTTTCAAAATAGATCCTTATGAAATTCTGTTGTTGAGACTTCGAATAATGGGAAATAAGTGATGTAGAGTTAAATGTGCTTACCATATGCTTCATGGAAGTGAAATAACTCAGAAGTACAACTACAGATAACTTAATTTTTACATTAAATCAGGAAAACATTATAAAATGAGTCAGAACTTCATTTATCCTTCTATTTCCGAATATAATAACCTATTTTGAACTAGAAACCTTGGTCATTTTTAGATGTAATATTTATTTTTGAGTTAAAAGGATTTCTCAAATATTTTGGGATTAAGAATATATAAAATATCTATATATAGATAGAATTTAGTATATATATACAATATATAAAATTATTTCATTTGTATCTGAATAATTTTAAGTATATGAAGCTTTAAAGCAATACCAAATTAAGATTTATAGTTTTCACTTAATGAGTATTTATTGACGGTAATCACAGAACTCATGGAGGACTTTTAAATACAGGTTTCAACCTGGATTGTCTCCAGATCATTTTCTTGGAAAAATGTTACATATTTGGTACTTCTGCAAATCATACTGGAAAATGTTTGTGAAAAAATAATTTAGTTTACTGCAAAGGTGATATAGAAATTGTGTGGGCCACAGGGCAGAAATAATTATGAATGTACTATGTCTTTGGCATCCACATATCATTGCTCATTTATTTTTCTTTACAATGGTTTCAATTATCTTGTTTATTTTCTAACATTTTAAAATTCATTTTTAATTTTATTTTGGATTAACAAACAAAAATTTAATATATTTAATCCTGTACAACATCATGTTTTGATGTATGTGTACGTAGTGTAACGGCTGAACTGAGCTAATTAACATTTGCATTACTTCATGCAAATTTTTTTCTGGTGAGAACACTCAAATATCTATGCTTAGTAATTTTCAAGAATGTAAAGTATTGTTATTAAGTATAATCACCATGTTGTATGTGAATCTCTTAAACTTATTTTTTCTAACTGACATTTCATATACTTTGAACTTGTCTCCCAAATCCTCCCTACTCCTCTACTTTCCAGCTTGTGGGAACCTCTGTTTCTGTGAATTCAACTTTTTTATATTCCACCTACAAGTTAGACTATGTGGTATGTCTTTCTGTGCACTGCTTCTTTCAGGAAACATGATGTCCTTCAGGTTTATCTATGTTGTTGCAAATGACAGGATTGCCTGCTTTTTAAAGGATGAGTGATCATCCATTATGCGTACATACCACACATTTTCTTTATCTGTTCATCCCTTGATAGACTCATAGGTAAATTCCATATTTTGACTCTTGTGAAAAATGATGTTGCAATGAACATGGAATTTCAGATATCCCTTTGACCTATCAAAATCATTTCCTACTAACATATAAATGTGTATATATTATGTAATTTATATATTTATATTTAAATGTTTTAGCTATATGTATTTATCTATGTAAAAATCTTTAATTGCTGGCCATTGCTTGTTATTGGTCTGTTTAGGTTTTTTATATCTTCCTGGTTCAGTTTCAGCAGACCATATGTGTCTAGAAATTTTGAATGTCTTCTGAATTTTCCAATTTATTGGAGTTTAAGTTTTCAAAATAGTATCTAGTGATCATCTAGATTTCAGAAGGACCTGTGGGGATATCTCCTGTTTCATCTATAATTTTGTTGATTTGGATATTTTTCTTTGTTTTGGGTAGTTTGGCTAAGGGTTTACCAATGGTATTTTTCTTTTCAAAAAACCAACTCTTTGTTGATCCTTTATAATTTTTTCCTAAATTTCATTAATCTTGACTCCTATCTCAATTATTTCCTGTCTTCTAGTTTTGGCATTAGTTTGTTTTTCCTCTTTTTGGGATCTTGGGGTATAGCATTAGATTATTTAAGATCTTTCTATGTTTTTTAAAATTTTTGGTTGTAGATGGATTCAGTAACTTCATTTTATTTATTTATTTTTATGTGGTGCTGAGGATCGAACCCAGTGACTCACACATGCCAGGCGAGTGCTCTACCACTGAACCACAACCCCAACCACTTTCTGTCTTTTCGTAATGTAGGCAGTCAATACTATAAAATTTTCTCTTAGTACTTCCTTCATACTGTCCCAGAGAATTTGATATTTTGTATCTCTGTTCTAATTTCTTCTAAGAATTTCTTGATTTCCTCTCTCTTTTCTTATATGATCTATTCTTACATTTAAAGAAGTATTGTATAATGTCCATATGTTTATGTGGTTTCTATAATTTTTCTTGCTTTTTGATTTTTAATTTAATTCCATTATGGTCTGATAAAATATACAGGATTACATCTTTTTGTATTTTCTAAGACTTAACATTGTGATCTAGAATTTGTTCTATTTTGAAAAAGATTCTATGAACTTCTGAGAAGAAAGTGAATTCAGCTGATTTGGGGTGAAATATACTGTGGGTGTGTGTTAGATCCATTTGATATATAGTATTATTTAGCTTGAAAATACCTTCATTGCTTTTATATGTCAATGACCTGTCTATTGGTGAAAGGGTTATACTGAAATCTCCCAGTATTATTGTATTGTGTCCTAAGTGAGATTAAATGTCAAGCAGTATTTTAGTGTAATTAGGTCCACCAACATTTGGGCATTGCTTCTTTTACCTGTATGTAGTGACCTTATTTGTCTGCTCTCATTAACTTTTGCTTGAAATCTACCTTTTTATAAAAATTATAGAAACCATATAAACACATGTAGTTAGATATGATAAGAGCTACTCCTGCTTGTTTTCGTACTTGTATGAAATATTTTTTCCATGCTTTTTAGCCTTTGCCTATGAGATGAGTCTCTTGCAAACAGTTGGATCTTGTTTCTTAGTCCATTCATCCAATTTATGTCTTTAATTGGGAACTTGAGACATTCAGTGTTATTATGGATAGGTGATTGTTAGTTCTTGCCATTTTGGTTTGTTTGTTATATTTAATTGGTCTTAGTTTTCACTTATTTAGCTGCTTTTCTAGAAACCATCTATTTGGGAGCTTTTTTATTTTTGAGTTCTCTGTGTAGTATTACCTTAGTATTTTTTTTATATATTGCTGGCTTAGTGGTCATGAATCCTTTTAGTTTATCCTTATCATGGAAACATTTAATTTATTCTTTTTTAATTATGAAAGACAGCTTTGTTGGATACAGCAATGTTGGCTGGGAATCTCTTTCTTTCAGAGATTGGAATATCTCATTCCAAGCCCTGCTTGATTTAGGGTCTGAGGTGAGGAGTCAAGAGTTAGAAGTGAAACTTCTAAATATGGTTTGTCACTAAATGTGACCTGATGTTTCTCCCTTACAGTTTTTAAGTATTCTTTCCTTATTTTCTAATTAGGCATTTGGATTATGATGTATCTTGGAGAAGTTTTGTTTTGCTCTTGTCTATTTGGGATTCTTCATGCATCCTGTATGTGGATGTCCATCTAATATCTAAGGTTAGGATAATTTTCTGCTGTTATTTCACTGAAGATGTTCTTAATGTCTTTAGCCTGTATCTCCATGTTCTCTTCTATCCCAATGATTCTCATGTTTGTTCTTTTGATGTTGTCCCAGAATTTTTATATATTCTCATCATGGTTTTTATATTTTTTCCTTTATTGCATACTGAGTACTCAAGTTCATATATCCTGTCTTCAAGGCCTGAAATTCTTTCTTTAGGCCTAACGTTCTATTTTTCACAGACTAATCTTTTGGTGATACTTGCTAGTGAATATTTTTAATTTGATTCATTATGTCTTTCATTTCCTAGAGTTGTGATTGATTTCTTTATATTACCTATATTTCTTTATTGAAATGGTCTTTCACCTCCTCTATTTGCTCTCTTAATTTGTTCCTTTAACCTTATTTTAGTTCATTGAACATTTTAAAAAATATTTTTTAGTTGTAGATGGACACAATATCCTTATTTATTTATTTTTATGTAGTACTAAAGATTAAACCCAGTGCGTTGCACATGCAAGGCAAGCACTCTACCACTAAGCTACAGTCCCAGCTCCTCACTGAACATTTTAATAATCAGTTTTTTATGGTCTTTATCTGAAATTTCATCCACTTCCATATCTCTGGGTTCTTTTGTTGGGGAATTGTAAATTTGTGGGGGAAACTAATTTGCCTGTCTTCTCATGTTTTCAGAGCTCTTAGACTTGTGCATCTGTTGAGATGAATTCCTCTTCCTCTTTTATGCACATGTCCTTTAGTCTGTAGGTATCATTTTTGTTCCACAGACTTCTTTTTGTTTTTGTTGTATGAGTAGATGTCCAGGAGTATGACCTGAGGTCCACTTCTAGTTGTTCTTTCTTGGGGCTTCTTTGTTGGTTTAGAGTTTTTATCTCTCCTATTTTATGTATTGAAGTATTATTGGAGTTTGGGTGGAGCTAGTTCTTGTGTGGAGTGATGTTTGCTGTTACTTGGCTGAGTTGTGAGTGTAGCTCAGCAGCCAAATCTCTGTCCTGTGAATCCATAGTGTTGCCATGTCTTTCCAGCCCTTCTTAGAGAATGGGAGGAGGCAAAGAATAACAATAATGGTAGCGATCATTGTACAGCTTTAAAATAAATATCCACTGCCTACTCTGAATTCTATAACATTAACTGTCACCTAAAGAGGAATGGTAATGTCAGCATTTAACATCAGTACCAGCAATAAATAGATATCAACAAGGTAAGACCTGGAGTGCAGGCACCCCTGTCTTACTGGTTTCTGGTCTCTTCCTAGCTGCTATGTGGGCCGAGAGCAACAAAGGCTCCTCTTTCTCCTCAGTATCCCAGCCTGGATCACTCTAGGCATAATCTTCTCTGCACCCATTTGGTCATGCTGGTCCCAGCACATGCTGGAACCCACAACAGGTGACTTCTTGGTCAGGCTGGCATTGCCCTTTATGAACCCCTGATCATCCACCTCTGCTCACTGATGCATAACCATGAGTCTGATTTTTGGCTGAATGATTCTGATTACTTTTCTGTCATCAACTTGCCCTACTGTCCCTCGTTTAAAATTAACATCAGCCTCCCTTTGTAGTCCGTGCATTCCCCCAAGGCAATTTAACTAACTGTGATTTTCTCTCTTTCTGCCTGTGTTACCCCTATCCTCTACAGTGGGCTGGAAGTGCTGGTGCCACTGCCACCAACCAAGTTGGAACATCACTAACTTATTATTTTTAATTTTTGTTCAAAGATTCTGACTTTCTCTGTCACATTGATTATTTTATTGTCCAGTGTTGAATTTCAGTGAATTCCCTCAGTCACTCATTTGCTGAGTATTAGTATTCCTGTTGTTTGAATCTTGAACTGAGAAACTGGTAGAGCATACACCTTTCCTCTAATCCACCAACTTCCTCTTACCGGTTTTTATTTGAGTTGCTTCCTTATTATTGAGTTGAGTTCTTTATGTGTTTTGGAAACTAACCTCTCATCAGATACATGTTTTGCAAATAGTTTCTCCCATTCTATGGGTTTTCTCTTTACTTACTCTGTGATTATTTCCTTTGCTATACTTAAGCTTTTTAATTTGATGTAATCCCAGTTTGCTATATTTCCTTTTGCTCCCTATATTTTTGTTATCATGTTCTAGACCAATATCATGGATCTTCCCCCATGTTATCTTCTAGTATGTTTAGAGTGTAAAGTATTCCAGTTAAGTCTCTAATCCATTTGAGTTTATATTTGTATATGGTGCAAGATAAGGGTATACTTTTACATTTGAAAATTGAGTTTTCCCCACAGTATTTATTTCCACTGAAGGCTTTTTTTGGGGGGAGGTGCTGGGGATCACACCCAGGACCTTGTCCTTACAAGGCAAGCACTCTACCAACTGAGTTATCTCCCCAGCTTCCCCACAGTATTTATTGTGTATACTTGGCACCTTTCCCCATTGTGTATTCTTGGCACCTCTGTTAAAAATCAATTAATTATAAATATGTGGATTTTCTTTGGACTCTATTATGTTCCATTGGTCTGTGTGTCTTTTTTTGCCAATAACATTTTATTTTGGTTATTATGCCTTTGCAGCTTTTTCTTTATAGTATATTGTGAAGTCAGGTGATGTGATGCCACCTATTTGTTCCATTTGCTCCAGATTGATTTGGGTATTTGGATTCTTTTGTTCTTACATACAAATTTTAGCATATTTTCTATTTGAAAAATGAAATTTCATTGAAAAATGTCATTGGAAGTTTGATATGGATTGCATTGAATTTGTAAATTGCTTTGGGTAGTATGGACATTTTAACAATATCAATTCTTCAAATCCAAGAGTATAACATATCATTCTGTTTGTTATTGTCTTAAATTACTTTTATCTATATTTCATAGTTCTGCATGTAAAAGTCTTTGACATCCTCAGTTAGATCAATTGCCAAGTATTTTAATTTTCATAGTTGTTAATTGGATCATTTTCCAGATTTCTGTTTCAGATAGTTTATATAGAAATACTACTGATTTCTTGTATGTTGATTTTGTATACTGCAATTTACTGAATTTGGTTATTATTTCAAACAGTTTTTGCTGGAATATTTGGGTTCACATCATTCATATAAACAGACACACACACACCCACACACACCCACACACAATTATATTTCTGCAAACAGGGACAATTTAAATACTTCCTTTCCAGTTTACATATCTATTTCTTCCTTTCACCTAATAGTGACTGGTCCTTCTAGTACTATGTTGAATAGAAGTGGATAGAGTGGGCATCCTGGTATTTTTATCTTAAAGGGAAATCTTTAAATTTTTCACTGTGTGGTATGATGTTAGCCGTAAGTTTATCATATATGGCCATTATTGTGCTGACATACAGTCTTTTTATACCTAATTTTGTTGAGTGTTTTTTATTGTGAGGGGATATTGAATTTTGTCAAATGCTCTCTCTGTGTCTAATGAGATAATCATATGGTTTTTGTCTTTTATTCTGTTAATATGGTGTATATCACATTTATAGATTGGTATATGTCCAACCATCTGTGCATTCCTGGGATTAATCCCACTTAATCATTTTGAATGATCTGTTTCATGTGTTGTTGAATTCTGTTTGCTAGTATTTTGTTGAGGACTTTTGCATTTGTGTGCATCAGGAGTACTGGCCTATAATTTTCTATTCTTGTGGTGTCCTTGTCTGACTTTGGTATCAGATTAATGCTGGCCTTGTAAAATGAAGTTGGAAGTATTTCCACATCTTCAATTTTTAGGAAGAGTTTGAGATGATTGATATTTTTTCTTCCAGTATTTGGTAGAATTGAGTGGTGAAACCATCAGTTCACCTTTTCTGTTTCTCACTGATTTAGTCTTGTTAGATTTTATGTGTCTGGAAATTTATCTGATTCTTCTAGAGTTTCCAATATATTGTCACATAATTTTTCTTAGATGTTTAATGATCTTTTTTTGTTGTTGTTGTACAGGTTGAGCATCCCTAATCTGAAAATCTGAAACCCGAAATGCTCCAAAATCCGAAAGTTTTTGAATGCCAACATGACGCCACAAGTGGAAAATTCCACACCTGATCTCACGTGATGGGTTGCAGTCAAAACACAGGTGCCCTAAAAATAGTGTATAAAATTTTCTTCTGTTGATATGTATTAGGTGTTATAAGAAATATAAATGGATTTCATATTTAGCTGGATCCCATTCCCATGATATCTCATTATATATAAGTGAATATTTCAAAATCTTAAAGTATCCAAAATCCAAAGCACTTCTATTCCCAAGCATTTCAAAAAAGGGATACTCAACCTTATTAATTTTAATATGTACTTTTAATTTCTGATTTTATTCGAACTTTCTCTCTTGTTAATTGGGCTAAAGGTTTGTGCATTTTATTTTTTCAAAAAACCAATACTCTTTTTTTATTGATTTTCCCATTGTTTCCTAGTGTCTATTTTATGTTTCTGCACTGATTTTTAAAAATTTTTTCTTTCTTTCTAATAACTTGGCTTTCGCTTGTTCTTCTTTTTCTACTTTCCTGAGGTGTAATGTTATATTGTTTATTTGAGGTGTTTATTTATTTTGCAGTGCTGTGTATTGAACACAGGGCTTTGCACATGATAAGCAAGTATTCTTTCACTGAGCTGCACTTTGCCCCACACCCCTTTTGTGACTCTGGGGCTGGCTGGGTTCGATCTTTCTTTCTTTCCCTTTCTTTTCTTTCTTTCTTTCTCTTTCTTTCTTTCTTTCTTTTTTTTCTTTCTTTCTTTTTTTCTTTTTCTTTGTTTCTTAGTGGTACTAAGAATTGAACCCAGGGCCTTGCACATGCCAGGCAAACATTCTATCTGTGGTCTACACCACTACTCCTTTGTAAATTAAAAAGAAATTGAAACAGGATCTCACTAAGTTGCCCAGGCTGACATCAAACTTCTGATTCTCCTACTTCAGCCTCACATGTAGCTGGTATTACATGTGTGTAACACCATTCCCAGCTGAGGCTGTCTTCTTTTTTGTTGTAGGAATATATTGCTGTGAATATCCCTTTTAGGAGTCCTTTTGCTGCATTCCATAAGTTTTGGCATGTTGTATGCCCATTTTCATTTGTCTTAAGATATTATTTTTTAATTTACTTTTAATTTCTTCTTTAACCCATTGATTGTTTAGGAGCATATTGTTTAATTTCTATGTATTTGTCAATTGTTTAAAATTCCTCCTTGTTTTGAATTCAAGTTTCATACTTAAGGTGATCAGAAAAGATACTTGACATGATCTTTGTGTTTGAAGAAGTATGGTCTTAGAAAGCCATATACAAGTTAGCCTGTCCAGACAAAGACTGTCTCCAAAGACGAAAATCAAAGTTGATTCTGCAGGGACTAGCCAAATATTCAGATGGGTCTGGTGCTTAGGTCCATTGGATAGACTTGGAGATTGAATTCATGGTGGCTGTCCTGGCACTGGCATGGGTCTGGAACTTAATTCTGTAGGGATGATCCTGAGATACAGGTCCATAGAAATTGGCCTGGAATCTGATTCTGCTGGGGTACTAGATCCTGGATCTATCGAATGAAGCCCATTCCCTAGGTCCACTAGTGCCTGGGGACTGAGGCTGGCCTGGTATTAGGGCAAGAATGGAGCCTGGAATCATAGATGTCATCATAGATCCTGAGTCTCTTGGGACTTGCCAAAAATCTGGGGCTGGAATCTACCTAGAGGCTGAGTACATGGGTAGAGGCCTATTGGCTAGGCTGTACTGAGTCTTGGAGACATGGTTGCCTACCTTGAACATGGGTTCATATGGATAATCCTGAAGCCTGTATCTGTGGGGTCTAGTCCATCATTGGAGTCTACTAGAATGGGCCTGGACCATGGGTCTGCAGGGGCCAGCCTAGAGGGTGGGGCCACAGAGATTGTCCTGACCCTGTGTAGGTCTGGAACTTGTATCTGTGGGTGCCAGTCTGGTACCTTGACCTGACACAAGGCTGAGCCAGAAGCCTTAAGAAATATAGGCAGACTGAAGACTTAATTGGTTAACAAAATTTTTTATTCAGTGTGTACTATTTTCTCTGTGCATGTGATTATGGCTTGTGGAGATTAGAGAGAATACCCAGCTCCATTGTTCTCATGTTCCCCACCATTCATTCATGTCTCAGGACCTCCAGGTTTCTAAAGACAATAACCTGAAATTTGTAGGAGGGAATCATCCTGGTGTTCCCTCTGAGACATCTACCTGGGTTCCACGAGGCCCATATGACCTTCAGTCTTGGGAGAAACAAATTATTCCCCTGAGAATCAGCTGTATTTCATACTGGCCTGGCCTCTCTCTTTAAAGAATTTGTGAACTTGAGTTACTTGACTTTATGTGCTGGTGTTAATCAACTTTGTATTACTATAATGAAAAACTTGAGATAATTAACTTATAAAGAGAAAGGGTTTATTTAGCTCACAGTTCTGGAGGTTCCAGTCCAAGATTAGACAGGCTCATTGCTTTGGGCCTCTTCTGAGGACACCAGATGTTGGGAAGCAGATGGTGGAGCAAATTACTCGCATGGTAAACCAGGTAGCAGTGAGATTTGGGTCCCACGATTCTCCTTGATAGTGCATTCCCAATGACCTCCCACTAACTCCCACCAACTAATGGTTCAATATACCTCCTAATACTGCCACCATGGGAACCAAGCCTTGAATACATAGACTTTAGAGGTATTCTATCCATATTCAAACCATGACAGTGTTCAGGTTTCTTTGTTAGTTACAAAAAAGAGCTTATAATACTAGTCTAAGTGTTAAGCAGATAAATAACAGTTATTCCTTCAAGATAAAAGCATTTTAAAAATATGAGATGACAAGGGCATCTCTAGTAACTACCTATGTATAATACTATTTGAATAAATTTTAGGTCTTAAGAATAAAGCCACTTAAGAAATATAAAACACATTTTACAAGTAAAAGTTAACAGAAAACCAGTAAACTGAATTCCTTAAGTACCTTGACTTCATTAAAAGTTATTACTATCAATATTTTAAATATCTGTAAGCTTTCATTTTAAACCCCAATGTCATGTTTTCTTTTATTTTATCACATTACATGTAGTTGAGAATTTAAAAAACAATTCTCTTTAAGTTTTAAATCTGGTTTCCCTTTTCTTTCCCATTGTCACAGCTCTACTATATGCCTTCATTACTTATTACTAGGACTATGAGCATGAAGGTGACAGAAATCTTCAAGGATACTCTTTGAAGCAGTATGGACATGACTCACTTAGGAGTAGAAATATTTTTTTTCAGCACCTAAATCAAACTTACTTTTGTGGATCTTCACATTGGTTGAGACAAAAACTGAATATTTCAGTTTTGTTAAATGTAATTAGTAACTAAAAAAACACACAGGCATTTCTATTTTTGAGACCCAAGGTCATCTGTCTCACCTTTCTTGCTTGTTTTTCTCTTCTAACGGAACCTATTATTACTCATTTTTGTGCTTTGGGGTTGTATTCTCCATAAGCCTGACTGCAGAACAGCCACATAATCTTTGCATCACCTTCCTAGCTGATTCCAAAGATAAGCACACAATATCCTTTTAAAAATATTTTAATTGACTATTTGAATAATAATTATATTTATGGGATACAATGTGATGTTTTGTTATATGCATACATTATAGAAAGATTCAGTCAAATTAATTAGTGTTCTCATCATAATCTCTTTTTAAAAAATATTTTTTAGTTTTCAGTGAACGTTTACTTATTTATATGTAATGCTGTGAATGGAACTCAGTGCGTTGTACATGCCAGGCAAGCACTCAACCACTGAGCTATGACCCCAGCCTGTGATCCGTTTTTTATTATGCAATTTTATTCTGATCACACTGGGGAGCAGAAAATGAAAGAATAACATGTAAATAAACCATTCATTTCTGTAAGAATTTGTAACCAAATGTTTATAATATGTCAGATACTGTGTTTGCTATTGGGATGGTTAAGCTCTTAACTATTTTACAACCTCATAGGATGCATTATAGAACAAGTAGATTGCTGTCTAATGAAAGATTTTACAAAGATAATAGAATCTAGTAAAATTGTTATTGTAATCTAATAAAATTATATAATAGTAAAAAAGTTATGCCTATTGTTCTCCAGTTCCTGCTTCACTATTGAGATAGCTAAATGCTTGGCCATATTTTTTGCTTTCTACTTTGATTTCTATCCATGGAGCTTGCTAAATCTACCCTTCGGCTTGCCTTCTACCTGCCTAAGTGCCTCAGGTATACATACCATCTTGTTCCACAAAACTTACCTAGCTTAGGAACCTGAGGAACAAGCAGATGGAGAAGACCTTTTGGATAGGCCTCCCTCCTTCCCAATATTGCTACCTTCTGAATGTTTCCTCACATTAGATTATTTTCTTAAGCATCAACAATATATAATAAAGAATTAAATTATGAATCACTCTATTGCAATTATTTTTATTTTACCATTTGGAAGATTATTTCCCTCCTAAAACCCTACAGAGCCCTGTACTATAATATAAAGATCACATTTTTAGAATATTGTACTTGAAGCTATTATCATTTAAGTAAATCGTGTACAATTTAATTTAATTGACATATTTGCTTCTAAAAACTTTGTAGCATAAGGTCACAGTATATTTTTACCAACTGATATTTTATAGGCAAACTATATCCTTCTATCCTGACAAGTGGAAAGGATTCATTGGAAGCTTCTGATAAAGCTTCTCACTGAATATGGAAAATTAATATTCTGAAAATTACTGTAACTGATATTAAATTGGATATTTAAAAAAATAGACTATGATCTTCCTTTCATTCCTTAATTGTTTTTATTGGTATTTTGTACATATATACAGGTGAACTTTTTTTTGGTATATATATATATATATATATATATATATATATATATATGTATGTATATAACAGGAAGATCAGTAGAGGAGAGGAGAAAGAATATGGGAAGGGATGAGGGAAGGGAAAGGGAGCAATGAGGATTGAAATCAAATTCCTTGCATATATTATTTTGTCAAAATGAACTCAAATGCTATATATAATTATAATGCCCTAATAAAATAGTGTATAAAAAGAGATATACTTTATATAACCAACATGTGAAAACCATTTTTGCTTTCATTTTTGAGTAATATTATCACTACAGTATTTATAGCCAGTATAATTTTGTTTAAAAAATCCCAGAAGCATTTCTTCTGTAGTACCTCCCCATTAATGTTAAACTTGATTATTTATACCATATTTGCTGGGAGTTTGATGTTTAATTTAAAAAATCCTAATTGATTATATTTTAATAGGTAATGCATGTTATAGGCATCCATGAGGGTATAAAATACCTAATATATTTAATTGTATTTCACAATGTTTGTCTTTCACATAAATAGAGGTAGAAAATTATTACCTATAAGAAATGCCACACACTGTGTCCTTTGCTTTAGTCTGTATTCTTGTTCTTTTACTTTTATAAAAGAATGGATGTTTATCCCATCAACCTACTCAACCAAAGTGTGAGAGAAGAGAATAACAAGAGAAGATACAGCAATCATCCCCAAATTTCTACCACAATCCCATCTAGTACTCCTCAGAACTTGTAGAGATTGGGGGGAAAGGCATGGTTGAGTTCACCATTTAACCACAAGTATCACAAACAAATACATACTAAACTCCCTTAATTTTGCTTTTCTTTCTTAGCTTTTCACCATGGGATATAGATTGTGTAATAGTCTTTTATCGGATTCAGGGGAAGTGTGAAGAAAAGTGATATTTTGGTTTAAGAAAAGCATATGGAGAACATAAAATGTTCTTTACTATGTAGGGAGACTTAAAATGTATTCAAATATTTTATTTTATTTGAGCATTAAATTTATCTGGATTTGTTAAAATCTAGCAATTAACATACATCATAGAGAGATACCAGATTGTTGGTCTAGCTTATGTAAGTGTGAGAAAGAGATAGCAGCATCTTCTCCCTTAAAAGTAGCCCTGTATGAATACATATGTAATTGTAGTATTGTTATGGTTTGAATCTGAAATGTGCCACAAAGACCATGTCACATGTCTACCAGCCTGTGGTGCTAATTGTGATGCATGCAACCTTAAGGGAGTAGGACCTGGGGGAAGGAAGAGGGGTCACTGGGGGCATGTCCTTGAAGGGAATATTGGAACTCTGGCACCACTTCTCTCCCTCTTTCCCTCCTAGCTATCGTGGGGTATCTTTCCTCTACCTTGTACTCCCTGCCATGATGTTCTGCCTTGGCACAGACCCAAGATAAGGCCGTTGATTGAAACCTCTGAAACTACGAGCCAAAATAAATGTTTCCTTCTTTTAAGTTGGTTTTTCAGGTATTTTATTTTGTTACTATGAAATAAAGATCATACAAGTTATGTTTAAATATGATTATGGGATAGAATTAGTAAAATTACTAGAAAATATGAGTAGGAGTTCCACTCCAGAGTTTTTCAGATATATCTAACATTCAATCATACTGTGTCCTCAGGCTTCTTAAAGCTTAATTGGGGAGACAGATAGGAAAAACTTATAAAAAATAGAAAATATAGAGGAAATGACATTCTTTAAACAAATTTCCATTCTGAATTTATAAAAGTAAACATTTGTTATATGAATCTCAAAAATTTCAAAGAAAAAACATCCGTAACATCCCCAACTCCTGAAATAATTAGTTATTATTTTTGTGAATTTATACTAATAAAATTATATATTTTTGTTTAAGATTTTTATTTGAAAATTTCTCTCATGTTTTTAAAATTGTTTGTAAACATTTTAATGGTTATATCATGACCAATTTTATGGCTGTGCCATAATTTACTCATCACTTCCCTATTTTTTATTTTGCTTTATGAATAATGCTAATTTTTATTTTGCTATTATAAATAAAGCTGTGGTAAACACTTGGCATTAAACTTTGAATTTTGGATTTTTTAGAGTAGATTTCAAGGAATAGGTTTAAGTTGTGATATCTGTTATTGAATTGCTTTCTAAAAATATTATGTCAGTTTACATTCCCACCGATAATGTATGTAATTATTAAAAATTCAATATTTTAAAAATTATTATTAGCCATTTTTATGTCCTCATTTGTGACTCTTTTGTGTTTTTTGCTCACCTTTTCTTGACATAACTTCTATCATTTATTTTGGAACCAAGGAACCACAAAAAGAAAATTTCAGTCAGAGCATCACAAGGATTAGTGAGGTAGAGAGGAAATTCAGATCAGAAACACATTTTTAAGCTGTTAATATTATTTATAATTACATTTAACAAAACTTGTGAATTCAAAATTGTGTTACTGAAAATTATTGTAATTCTTAATAGAAACAGAAATAAGTAATGCAAAAGTAGTAATAAAGACCTGATTGTCAGGTGTGGTGCTGCATACCCATAATCCCAGTGACTCAAGAAGCTAACAAAGGAGGATGGCAAGTTCAAGGTCAGTCTCATTAAGTTACCAAGACCCTCAGCAACTTAGGGAGATCCTGTTTCAAAATCGAAAGAAGACTGAGGATGTAGCTCAACACTACTGAGTTCATTTCCAAGTACCAGAAGGAAATGAAGGAAAAGAACTGATTATTAAGGGTCAGTTTAAAATACAAACTTTTTTCAAGGAAGTGAGTCATGAAGAATGTATTGGATGAAGTCATGCCTATTATTTCATTAATATATTCAATAACCATTACTTAACTTGCTATTATATGCTAGGTACTCTTCTAAGTCTTGGAGTATAGTAATTTGCAAAACAGACAGCATTCCATGCTTTCATAGAAGTATAGTTCACAGACCAGCATTATTACTATTACTCAAGATCTTGTTTGAAATGTAGATAACTTAGGCTCAACACTATACTTTCTGGAACTGTATTTTTATAATATTCCTAGATTATGAGAATGACTGCCAAGTTCAAGAAACACTGATCTAGGGGATTTGATAGGCACAGGCAGTAGGAGAGTAGTCTGGAAAGAAATGGCATGAGCAAAGATTTGAAGATAAGCTGAACAAAATATATTGATGGTGGTAAAAAAGATCAGTTCAACAGGTAGGTCAGAGGGGATTACTAAGAGAGATTTATGGGAACTTGACCAATAACAACTTGTTTCCATCCATGCTTCCTCAGTTGTAGTTTTCCACTGGGACCTGGATATATTTATCTAAGATTTATAGAAGATAAAATAGGTGATACATATATAGACACACACACACACACACACACACACACACACACATACACACACACACACACACACACATACATATATGTAGAGAGCAAAGGAGAAGTGGAAGGAAGGTATAGGTGTGGATTAAATCTCCTGGGAAAGGGTTTTAGAGATTGTGACAGGGAACTGAGAGCAGAACTCCCTGAAATACCAACATTTAAGATGGGGGAGGAAGAAGAGGAATTTGTAAAAGAAGAAAGAAATCAGTCAGGTGTAGAATGATAGCTAGAAGAGCTAGTCCTAAAGTTAGGCATATAAAGAGTTTCATGCATTAAGGAAGGACCTATAGTGTCTATTAAGATAGAGAAGTTAAGTAAGAGAAGATCTGAAAAGTGATTATTAGATTTGAAAACTGGGAGGTTACTGGTACCTTTTCCAATATTATTTGTGGGGGAATTTTGGGGAAAAAAAACCATATTGTATTCATTTAAAATATGAATGTAAAGTGAGAAAATAGACGATGAGTATAGAGCCTTTCAAGATGCATGGCTATAAATAAAATAGAATAAAAGATGTAGAATCCTGGCATGGGGAAGCTCTTTCTCTACAGTAATAAAATTAAAGTAGTACTAAAGTTTATTCAATACTTACTTTGCCTCATAAACTCTGTTAAATGCTGAATATATAATTATTTCATTTAATCATTACAGTAACACTTTGAGAGCAAGGTACAGTGACATTTCTGAGAATACCACAAGTAATAAGTAAAAGAACTGGAATTTCAACCCAAACCAACTGGTCATTTGGTCTGTAGTCATAATTATTTAGCTGCACTTCTTCCCCAAAAGAGAAAAGTTAAAAAAGAGAAATAATTTCTAGAATAAGATCTCTAAAAGATATGGGAAGCCTGGGATTTATAAGAATTTAAAGGTAGCAGTGTGGGCCTTAATATAGTTGCAGATACTTCTTTTTCCCAATAAGTGTGATAAGGATGGGCATACATACAAATATATTTTGAAACATAAAACTTAAAATGGGAACTTTATAACTACATACTCAATTTAAATTAAATAACCCACCTTTCAGCATTCTCTAAATCCTTCATCCTTTTCTACATGTGACATACATTTTTACTTATTTATTATTTATTTTCCACCACATATGGCAATCTGATATTATTAAGAAAAACATTATCATGGAAACAAATTTGAGTGATTTGAGACAAAAATGACAACTGAAGAAGTTAATACAGCAAATGTAGAACAATGTTGCAAGAAAGTTTGTGGTAAACCATAGAAGAGAGGTAGAACAATTTCATTTGGAGGCGGTATTATTCATAGGAAACTAATTTAATTTTTTTAATTTACACATTGTACATATATGTGTGGTGCAATGTAATATTCCAATATATGTGTACATTGTATAGTGATCAAATGAGGGTAATTTGCATATCTATCAACTATGTATCATTACATTGTTGAGAAAAATTCAATCTCTTATCTATTTTGAAATATATAATACACCATTATTAACTATAATCATCTACTGTACACTAGAACATCAGAACTTATTACTCCTAACTGTAACTGTGTACTTGTTGACCAACCTATTTCCATTCTCCCCACCTTATAGCTCTCTCTAGTCTTCAGTCTTCAGTACTCACTATTCCACTCTGTACTTCTATAAGATCAACTTTTTTAGATTTCACATATGAGTAACGTCCTGTAGTAGTTTTAGTTTGTGTGTGGCCTTTTTCACTTAGTATGATGGCCTCTGGGTTCATCTGTATTGTCTCAAACGGCAGTAATTTGTCTTTTTTATTCCCTTCACACCATGGGAGTATCTATTTTGCACCTACTCACTTCAACCACAGGTACTCTCTATGTTTTATTTAATGGATGAATGATATTCTATTATGTATATATACCACATTTTCTTTTTTCATTTATCCCTTGATGACCATGTAGCTATAGTGAGTTGTGCTATGTTAAACGTCGCTATACAGGTATTTTTTGACATAATGATTTCATTTCCTATGGATTTATACTCAGTCTTGGGAAACCTGAATCACATGATAACTTCTATATTTTTAATTTATTGAGGAACATACATCATGTTTTCCATAATGAGTTAAATAATTTACATTCCCACCAAAAGTGTGTGTTTTAGCTTTTCATCACAGTGACCAGCATATCTGACATAAACAACTTAAAAGAAAAAAGATTTATTTTGGCTTGCAGTTTCAGAGGATTCAGTTCATTGTTGACTGGCTCTATTGGTTTGGACCTGAGTGAAGCAGAATATCATGGTGGAAGTATGTGGCAGAGGAAGCAGAGGAAAGCTGCTCAGCTCATAGAATCCAAGGAAGAAGGGGAAGAACGAGAGATGGGGGATAAAAATGGGACGTGCAAAGAGATAGAGTCCCCAAGGACATGCATATACTGACCTACTACTTCCTCCAACCATGCATTCCCTACCTGAAGTTTTCATCACCTCTCAATAGTCTATTCAGCTATCAGTGGATTGATTAAATGATGAAGTCAGAGCCCTCATGATTCAGTCACTTCCTAAATGCCTCACCTCTGAACTTTGTTTCACAGGGAACAAGCCTTCAAACATGAAATTCTAGGGGACAGTCTAGATCTAACCATAATAGTATGTAAGAGTTCCCTTTTCTCCATATCCTCACCAGTGCTTATTTTATCTTTTTGATAATAGTCATTCCTATTGAAGTGAGGTGATATCATTGTGGTTTTGATTTACATTTCCCTTATGATTCGTGATGTTGAGCATCTTTTCATGTAACCATTGCTAATTGTATATCTTCTTTTGAGAAAATGTCTATTCATATCTTTTGTCCATTTTTAACCAGATTATTTGATGGTTTTTAAAAAATATTTTTCAAAATCCTTGTATGTTCTGTATATTAACCCATTATTTGATGTAGCATGTGCAAATATTTTCTCCCATTTAGTATAATGTTTTTTTCATTCTGTTTTTTTTTTGTTCTGCTCTGTGCAGAAACTTTTTAGTTTGATATAATTTCATGTGTCTGTTTTCACTTTTGTTACCTGAGCTTTTGAGGTCTTAGCCAAAGAATCCTTGCCCATTCCACTGTCATGAAGCTTTTTCCATATGTTTCCTTCTAACAGTTTCATAGTGTAGGGTCTTACATTTAACACTTTCATCAATTTTGAGTTGATCTTTCTACATGGTAAGACAGTGGTCCGTTTTCATTCTTCTGCATATGAATATTCTATTTTCCCAGAGTTATCCATTGAAGAACTGTCCTTTCACCAATGTGTGTTCTTAGCATCTTTGTCAAGAGTCAATTGGCTATAGATATGTAGTTTTTTTTTCTGTTTTTTTCTATTCTGTTCCGTTGGACTATGTGTATTATTTGCCAATATCATGCTGTCTTTATGTACAGTAGTCTCATACTGTGAATTGAATGTGGTATTTCAATGCCTGCAGGTTTATTCTTTTTGTTCAAAATGGCTTCATGTATTTGGACCTTTTGTGGTTCCAAGATGGATTTGCAATGGATTTTTCTAATTGTGTGAAGAATAATCATTGTTATTGTTATAGGTATTGTACTGAATCTGTAGATCACTTTGAGTAGTTTGGACATTTGAATAATATTGATTCTTCCACTTCATGAATATGGGATGGCTTTCCTTTTTGTGTGTCCTCTACAAATTCTTTCATCAGTGTTTTATAATTTTCATTGTAGAGATTTTTTTTTTTACTCTTTAAATTTATTCATAGTGATTTTAAATTTTTGTAGCTACCTTAAGTGGGGTGACTTTCTTCATTTCTTTTTCAGGTAATTTATGAATAGCATATAGAAATACTACTAATTTTGCATGTTTTTTATTTATCTTGTCACATTTTTAACTTATTAGTTATAATACTTTTTGTTGAAGTTTTCAGGGTTTATTTTCTTCCCTCTCTCCTCCTCCCTTTGTCTCTTTTCTCTGTCTCTGTCTCTATCTCTTTCTCTCTCTCTGTGAACCAGAAGATTGAACCCAGGACTTCTCACATGCTAGGCATCAGAGTTTCACCCCCAGTCCTTTTTAAAAATTTTAAGACAGGTTCTTACTAAGTTAGGAAGTTTGGCCTCAAACTTGCAACCTTCTTGCCTCAGCCCACAAAGTAGCTGGAGTCAAAGGTATGTGCCCCTATAACTGGCTTGGTATTTTCTGTATATAAGAACATGTTTTATGTAAACAGGAAAAAATGACTTTCTCCTTTTCAATTCAGATGACTTTTCTTTCATTCTTTCTCTTTCCTTATTGTTCCTTCTGAAACTTCCAGTACTGTGCTAAATAAAAGTGATGAAAGTAGGCCTCCTTCCTTTGTTCATGATCTTAGAGGAAAACTTTGCCCTTTCAGAAATATGTTAATGGTGCTTCCCCTTTCATAATGATGTCAATGTACTTTTGAGAAGTATCTATATTGTGGAGCTGTTGGATGGAAAGTTCAATAGACATCATTTGGATCCATTGGTCTTGGTGTCATTTTTGTTGTTTCTTTGTTGACTTTCTAGTGTCATATGAGTTTGCCATATGTGGTCTTTACAGTATTTAGATACATCCCTTCTGTACTCAAATTATTAAGAGATTTTATCTTGCAGGGATGTTGAATTTTATCAAATAGTTTTTCTGTGTCTCTTGAGATAATCATATGGTTTTAAATTTTATTCACTTGCATGTGTCAAACTGTCCTTGCATTCCTGAAGGGAATCATACTTGCACATTGTGAATTATCTTTTTGATGAGCCATTGGATAGATAGCATTTTGTTAAGGATTTTTGCATCTATGTTCATGAAGTATATTACCATGTAGGTTCCTTTTTAATGTGTCCTCATCTGGGTTTGGTATCAAGGTAATATTATTGACCTCATAGGGTAGTTTATAATGTTTCCTTCACCTTTATTTATTTGGAATAATTTGGGAAGAATCTTATATTAGTTGTTTAAATATTTGGTAGAATTCAGCAGTAAAGTTATCTGGTTCTCACCATTTCTTTGATGGGAAACTTTATTTCCAATTCAGTCTCTTCTGTCATTATTGTTCTATTCAAGTTTTCTATTTTGTCATGATTCAGTCTTGGTGAGGTGTACGTGTCCAGGAATTTATCCACTTCTCTACCCTTTTGAACTTGTTAGCATATAATTATTCATAGTAATCCTAATGATTATTTGTATTTCTTTTGTATTAGTCGTACTATCTAATTTTTGTCTGATTGTATTTATTTGAACCTTTTTCTTTTCTTAGTTAATCTAGTTAAGGCTTTGTTAATTTTACCTTTTCAAACAATTAGTTGTATATTTCCTTGCTAATTTTCATTTTAAAATTTCTATTTCATTTATTTTTTCCCTGTTTTTTAATAAATATTTTTACTATTAAATTTGGGTTTTGTTTCTTCTTTTTTCTATTTCTTTGCGGTGTGGTTTTAGGTTGTTTGAGATTGTTCTACTTTTGTGATATAGGTTTAATTACTATAAACTTCCCTTTTAATTCTAGTTTTTGCTGTATCATGTAGGGTTTGGAATGTTGTATTTCCTTTATTATTTTTTCCAAAAATTTTTAATTCACTTCTTAATTTTTTCATTGATCCATTGATCAGGAGCATGATGTCTAATTTTCACAAATTTGTACAGTTGTCCAAGTTCTTGTTAATTCTAATTGGCATTGTGGCCACAAAGGTGCTTGATATGGTTTCATTATTTTTAATTTGTTGAGACATATTTTATAGTCTAACATGACATCTATGCAGAAGTGCTTATTTATTTCACTCTTGGAGAGCTTCCATAACACTGTGAATTCCTGAAACATTGTTTTGGAACCTCTATTTTGGCTGTGGGATCAGATGTCTGTGAGTAGAACTTGAGGGCCCCCCATCTATTCCTACTTGGGACCTGGTTGTTATTGTTGAATTTTTCTCTCCCCTCTTCTATATGTTAAAATACTGTTGAAACTTGAAAGGGTTTATTTGTTTGTAGTGTAAGGTGTGCTATTCCTTGGCTGGGATGTGGGTATATCTCAACAGCAAAATCTGTAGCATGTGAACTCATATTGTCCTGGTCACTTCTCAGCATCACTTAGAATAGGAGGAAATGAACAACAACCGCAACAGTGAACAATATACAGCATTTACTTTAATAGTAAATATTTTTATAACACATAATTTAGTAACAAATGCCCAGGGCCTACTATGACATCTACAAGAGTAATTACCAGAAAAGATAAATGGTGCAAGTGTGCAATTAATAGCAACAATACATGCCACTTGCCGCTGACCAGCGGGACAAACAACACATACACTTCAGAAGTTCATAAAGCAGCTTCCGCTTTATTTGGATAACACCCTCAATATATAAGCAGTCTCATGCATAAGCAATTGTAATCAGATATGTCCATCCAATCCTATTAAAGGTGAAGCAATCACGAGCTCAAGCATACATGTAAGATATATCTGTGCACGCGCTAAGCGACTGAACTAATTATCATACAGCCAATGGTAAACGCTTCCTGTTTTTCTCAAGGCGCATTCAGCACGCCCTTTGGCTCTCTGCCAGTCGCCATCTTGGATGCATGTGGCGTAACCCTGGGCCCTGGGTCTCGCCCACCACAAATACACAGCCATGAACTAGATCTAACATTAATATAAGCAGCAGATTAATAACTGTAACAACATGAATAGTAGGAACAGGGATTATATAAATGTCATAGTTCTAAAAGATGCTAAAATTACCATTATTTAGGCAAAAAGAAAATGGAGTAGGAGGGCAAAAGGAAATTAAAAATATTGATAAAGTGAACTGAAGGAAAGCAGAAAGAGGTAGTAAGTGATAGCATCAAGAAGGAGGAGAAAAATAATTACAGGCAAGGAAACTAATAGAGAAAAAGAAAACAAGAGAATTTGGCTATTGAAGAAGAAAGTGGAGAAAGAGGAACAAAAGAAACAAACAAAAGAAACAAACAAGATATCAAATCAAAAGAAAAAAACCTCCTAACTCTCAAGAGATAAAATAAATAAAATAACAAATGACCTAAAAAAGATAAAATAAAAAATATATGTATATCTATGAACCAATCAGCACAGTAAGAACACATAAAAATAGAAAAAAAATCAAGGAAAAATTTGTAATGATAAATGAAGCAGTTGTCTGGTGAGATGGTCAGAACTCTCAACAAGAATGGATGTTCACTACCTATGCCAGACTGTCCTCCTTTCCATTTCTTCCGGGCTACATACCCCTTGGAGATGCCAAGTAATGAGAGTTGTTAAACCATTCTTTTTTGTGTTTTTTACCAAGCTTCCAGCTAGAGTGGTCTGGAGCTGAAGATGAATGTAATAACTCTCAGTTTTCCTTCTCACCTGTGTAAGATAGGACATAATGGAAAATACTGTCAATTGGAATTTTGTCTGGACAAATAAGATTGATGCATTTACAGGGTAGGGCTGATGCAGAGTTCTAAACAGAAAAGTCCAATGACTGTGTCTTTCTTCTGACAGAACTTTTGGAACTTTGGTGGTATCTGCTACAGAGAGATTAGATGAGTACACTGTGGGACCAGGCAGATGCAGATCTCTGACTGGGCGTCTGGATCACTGGGACCTCCTGAGAACTCCACTCCACAGTTCTCACACTCCACTGCATGTGAATGTGGCCTTCCCAGTATCAGACCCTGAGTGTGTTTGTGCCCATCTGTTAAATTTTGGGACTTTCCCTGGAAGGTCTTATGACTCACCAGACCCAAAGGGAAATTAAGCCACACTGACCTCCATATCTACAACCTGAATCCTTCTGATTGAATACTCTCTTCCCACTTCAATTGCTCTGCAGTAGGCACACTGTAGACCACATGGGAGGTGTTCTTATTGAAGCCTCTTGCTTGCTGCTTTATTTTTCTTCAAATTACCTATCACTTTATCATTTTATATTTATTTATATGATTATCTGCTTATAGTGTCTCTCCCCCACTAGACTGTAAACTTTAGAAGATAAGGACCACTCTAATTTGTTTGTCTCTGTATATCTGGCACCTTGAGCCATGCTTATTACCTAGTATTCTTTTAACAAATATGTATCAATAGACTGGATGAACCTAGACTTCTTGAGTGTGAATCTGAAATTGTTCCCAACAGCTTGATTTGCCTTTAATGAATGATACTTTTTTTGAAGTGAAGGATGGAATTTAGTCTGTAGTTCCAGGATACTGAAGAGTCTACCTAGTTTAAATATCACATAGAAATAAGAAAGAATGGAGAGAGGAAAGGAGGAGAGAAAGAGAGATTTTGATTAGTATGTACAAATTGAAATTAAGTATTGAGTTATAAACAGTGTTACAATATGGATCACATCTTAAAATATATCTTATTAGAGATACAAAATGACAAATTTATTCCCAGCATGGTAATGCAGCAAACTACTTCAACTGTATATGTAAAACTGAAAGTCGAGTATATTCCTGAAGTGTAGCCTTCAGAGGTAAATTTTACTGACATTCATATACTTTTTTCACTTTATAGAGAAAATCTTCTTAGTCAAACTTAATGACTTGTTCATAGGTTGTTTTCATGGTTTTGAAGACCTTCAGTTTTGTCCAGGTCTCCACATCCTTCACTGTAATTAAGACCTTTCATTTTCAGCAAGACTTTCAGTAGCTGTGACAGTATTTGAAATAGTATCCAGAATAATCAGGGAAATCACCATATCATTTGTATTTTCAAAGTTCAATCATGGTTCTGTCATGCTACTATGTATATTATACACAATGTACTCAACTTTTCTTTCATGTATATAGTGACTAATCATATAGCTTTTATGTGTATCTTTAAATATGCCTCCAAGAGATCAAAATAGCTAACAAAGAATGAATATAGCTAAAAGTGGAATTTTCTTTCTCTGGTCCTGAAAGGAAGTTTTGATTTTTTACATTGTCCATGAAACTGTCTTCTGAACATTAGTTTTTGTCTTAGGGAACGAAAAAAACTAAAGGTGCTCCCATATCTACTCCAGCCTGCTTCTTTTCATTGTATCCAGTGACAGTATTTCCATTGGCTCTTTAGACTGTATTCATAGTTGTCTTTTTAGTAGCTTCTGTGAACTTTACAAGCTGTGGTAAAACTTTTGCTTTAACAGCCATTTTAAATAAGTTCATTCAGACCATCAGTAACATAGGAAATAGCCCAGCAAATATCTGTAAATACTTCCAGATTGTCATGATGTAAGGGATAAATTAGATGACAGATGATTGAGGAGATAGATACATTTGATTTCATTTAAATATTACCTAATATATGCATATATCAAACCATCACATGGTATCACATTAAAATTTACTTTGTAATGTTTTATGTCCTAATTTAAATTAAAAATAATGTTATTGTAAATTAGAATTATATAACAGCATTATATAACAGTAAGTAGGATTATTAACAATGGTTTGAAAGTGGGTAAAACAACACAAATAATCATGTGCTATAGATGAACTATCAGGAACTATAAGAATTAATAATGTTCATGTTTTTCTATTCATGTTAACCAAATCTGGGAAAGTTGAACCATTACCTGCAGTGTTTCCTAGAGACCTTATAGCTCATTCACTGATATGTGATGTAGCAATGAATGCTGGTATAGCACTTTTCTCTACCTCAGATTTAATCTCCTGATTTCACAAAAGCAGTGTTAGCAATTACGCCTAAGCATATTAAAATCAAATAGGACTACTGAGGAATGCATACATTTTGGAATAAATCCAGCTGGGATTGTCTTGCTAATGGACTGCTGTTTTTTCCATGGATAATAGTTTTCTAGAAACTTGAGTAGCATAGATTTGACTTTCCAAATTATTACTATTTGTCTTTCACAATGTCATCAAGAGATGTATTAAGCCATAGTTGTTGTTTTTCCTGTCATAAAGAAGTAGTACCAGTAGAAAAAGAGCTTATATTTAATTAATTTATTTATTTGGAACTGGAAATTGAATCCAGGAGCATTCTGCCACTAAGTTATTTTGAGAAAGGGTCTTGCTAAATTGCTGAGGGTGGCTTCACACTTGTAATCTTCCTGTCTCAGCTTCCTGAGTAGCTGGAATTACAGACATATACCACCATGGCAGACTCAAGAGCTTACATTTCTTCTTTTCAGCATCTGCTTATCTTTCTTAGGTTTCCTCAAATTCATATTAACATCCATATATTACTGTATCATGCTTCTCTGTTTTGTCCTTCTCTTTGTCTTGAACATTTTAAGATAGGAAGTTGGTGAATGCTAACAAAATTGTTAGACAGTGGGAGAAAAATTATAAGATTGTTATGGATCCTGCACATAGGTTAAAAACATCAGGGTTCAAAGGATTCAGGTTGGCGCTCTCTAGATGACTGAAAAAATCTTATGCTTTCAAAGCTTAAACTATAAAGTCTTTCAGAGATTATCTTTTAGTTTTTTAATGATGTTTAAAAAAATCGGTAACAGATTCTCACCATAACCTGAGTTCTGGCAAATGCCTATAATACTAGTTATGTGGGAGACTGCATCAGGAAGATCACAAGTGTGAGGCCAGTCAAGGCAAGACCCTGTCTCAAAAAAAAAAAAAAAAAGAAAGAAAGAAAGAAAAGGACTAGGAATGTAACAGTGATAAAGCACCCCCAGGTTCAATACCCAGTACCAAAAAATATAATAATTATAAAAAGACTCTTCTGATGTCAAGTGGAAAAATACATACATTTCAATTTAAAGAAGAGATCAAAGAGTGGGGGAAATGATTCGGACAGTATTCTGTAGTCTAGTCTGTTGTAGGCTGGTTTTGCAATGGTTTTACTTTAAATGTGTAAATTGGAGATTTGTGGAGAGATTTCGATTAAACTAGAATTATATGCTTCATTTTCTCGTCTTTTTATTATGCCTGTCTTTTTCAAATCATGGTAATAACAATGATTAGTATTTATTTTAAAATGATCATTATTACTGCCAGAGAAAATTGCATTTCCATTTTCCTAGAACTTCAACATTAAAACACTGTAAAGAAACAGTACACACTCATGTAAACAAGATGTGATGTTATTATCCCTGGCTCATAAACAAAGTGATATTTAAAATGGATTGGCAACACATAATTAAGATTTATCTTACCAAATGTCAGGCTTACATTTTAAGAGGTTCTTTTCTGGATATTTTTAATAAAAATGGCTTAGTTTCTAAACTGAAGACAGAAAACCAGCATTTAATAAAAGTTACCTTAAAAACCTACATATTTTTGGAAATAGTTGTTTATCTTCTGTATGTCATAGTTGTGATTCACAGTGTTATCCTTATATTTGAATTTGTGGAACTGTCAGCATATTGCTCATTTACCCCACTGATCTGCAGCTTCTATATGAAAACTTTGAGGAAGGTGAAAAATTGTTTTTTATGGGTATTTTTATTGGTTCTAGTTAGTTATACATGACCGTGGAATGCATTTTGACACATCACACATAAATAGAGTATAACTTCTCATACTACTGTACATTATGTAGAGTTACACAGATTGTGTAATCATATATGTACATAGGGTAATAATGTCTGATTCATTCTACTATCATTCCTACCCCCATTCCCCTCCCCTCTCTTCACTCTGCTCTGTCTAATTCAAAGTACCCCTATCACCCCTCGCACATTTTTTTGTGAATTAGCACCCACATATCAGAGAAAACATTTGGCCTTTGGTTCTGTGGGATTGGCTTATTTTGCTTAGCATAATATTCTCCAGTTCCATCTGTATACTGGCAAATGCAGTAATTTCATTCTTCTTTAAGACTGAGTAATATTCCATTGTGTGTGTATACCACAATTCCTTTACCATTCATCTGTTGAAGGGCACCTACGTTGGTTCCATACTTTAGCTATTGTGAATTGAGCTTCAATAAACATTGATGTGGCTGTGTCACTACAGTATGTGTATTTTAAGTCCTTTGGGTATAAAACTAGGAGTGTAATAATTGGGTCAACTGGTGGTCCCATTCCAAGTTTTCTGAGGAATCTCCATACTGCTTACCATAGTGGTTGTGCTACTTTGCAGTCCCACAGGCAATGTAAGAGTGTACCTTTTCCCCCTTCATCCTCAACAACATTTATTGTTGCTTGTATTCTTGATAATTGCCATTCTTGACTGGAGTAAGAAATAATCTCAGTGCAGTTTTGATTTGCATTTCTCTAAGTGCTAGAGATGTTAAACATTTTTTCACCTATTTGTTGATTGATTGTATTTCTTGTTCTCTGAAGTATTAGTTCAGTTCCTTAGCCCATTTATTTATTATTTGTGTTTTTTGTTATTGTTGTTGTTGTTAGGTTGCTTTTGGTTCTTTATATATCCTGGAGATTAATGCTCCATCTGAGGTACATGTGGTAAGATTTTCTCCCATTCTGTAGACTCTCTGTTCACATTCTTGATTATTTCCTTTGATGTGAAAAAGCTTTTTAATTTGATTATATCCATTTATTGATTCTTAACTTTACTTCTTGCACTTTAGGAATCTTGTGAAGGAAGTCAGTTCCTAAGCTGACATGGTGAAGATTTGGGCCTAGTTTTTCTTCTAGTAGGTGCAGTTTCTCTGTTCTAGTGCCTAAGTCCTTGATCTAATTTAAGTTGACACTTGTACAGGGTGAGAGATAGGGTTTAATTTAATTTAGCTACATATGGATTTCCAGTTTTCCCAACATCATTTGTTAAAAAGGCTATCTTTTCTCCAACATATGTTTATAGTGCCTTTGTCTTATAAGAGATAACTGTATTTACAGGAGCTTGTCTCTATGTCTTCTGTTCTGTACCATTGGTCTACATGTCTGTTTTGGTGTCAATACCATGCCATTTTTTTTTTACTATGGCTCTGTAGTATAGTTTAAGGTCTGGTATTGTCATGCCTCCTGCCTCATTTTTATTGCTAAGGATTACATTGGCTGTTTTGGGTCTCTTATTTTTTCCAAATGAATCTCATGATTGTTTTTTCTAGTTTTATGAAGCATGTAATTAGGATTTTATAGGAATTGCATTAAATTTGTATAACACGTTTTGTAGTATGGCCATTTTGACAATGTTAATTCTACCTATCCAAGAGCATGAGAGATCTTTCCATCTTCTAAGGTTTTCTTCAATTTCTTTCATTAGTATTCTGTAGTTTTCATTGTAGAGGTCTTTCACCTCTTTAGTTAGATTGAGTACCAAATATTTTACTTTTTGTGGCTATTGTGAATGGAATACTTTTCCTAATTTCGCTTGCAGAGGATTCATCACTGATGTATAGGTACACATTTGATTTATGGGTATTGATTTTATATCCTGCTACTTTGCTGAATTCATTTATTAGTTCTAGAATTTTTCTGGTGGAGTTTTTCGATCTTCTATATGTAGAATCATATCATCAGTAAATAGTGATAGTTTGAGTTCTTCATTTCCTATTCATATACCTTTAATTTTTTCTTTTGTCTAATTGCTCTGAATAGACTTTCAAGGACTTTGTTGAATAGAAGTGGTGAAAAAGGGCATCCTTGACTTGTTCTAGTTTTTAGAGGGAATGCTTTCAATTTTTCTTCATTTAGAATGATGTTGACCTTGGGTTTATCATAGATAGCTTTTACAATGATGAGGTATGTTCCTACTATCCCTAGTTTTTCTAGAGTTTTGAGCATGAAAGGGTGCTGTGTTTTGTAAAATGCTTTTTTTGCATCTATTGAGTTGATCCTGTGATTCTTGTCTTTAAGTCTATTGATGTGATGAATTAGATTAATTAATTTCCATATGTTGAACCAACCTTGCATCGCTAAGATGAAACCTACCTGATCATGTTTCACTACATTTTAAATATGTTTTCATATGAAATTTGCCAGAGTTTTTTTGAGAATTTTTGCATTTATGTTCATTGGTGATACTGGTCTAAAGGTTTCTTTCCTTGATGTGTCTTTGTCTGATTTTGGTATCAGGGTGACACTAGCTTCATAGAATGAGTTTGGAAGGGTTCCCTCCTCTTCTATTTCATGGAATACTTTCAGGAGTATTGGTATTAGTTCTTCTTTGAAGGTCTTATAGAACTTTGATGAGAATCTGTCTGGTCCTGGGCTTTTCTTGATTGGTGTACTTTTGATGGTATCTTCTCTTTCACTGCTTGAAATTGTTCTGTTTTAATTGTGTTATGTCCTCCTGCTTCAGTTTGGGTAGGTCATATATCTCTAGAAATTTGTCAATGTCATCAAGGTTTTCTATTTTATTGGAGTATAAAATTTCAAAATCGTTTTTGATTATCTTCCATATTTCAGTAATTTACATTGTGATATTTCCTTTTTCATCATGAATTTTAATAATTTGAGTTTTCTTTCTCTTTCTCTTCAAAAGCATGACTAAGGGTTTATCAATTTTTTAAAGGAACCAACTTTTTGTTTTGTCAATTTTTTTGTTTTGTTTCAATTTCTTTGATTTCAGTTCTGATTTTAATTATTTTCTGTCTTCTGCTTTTGTTGTTGATCTATTCTTCTTTTTCTAGGACTTTGAGATATAACATGAGGTCATTTATTCATTAACTTTCTATTCTTTTAATGAATGAGCACAATGCAATGAACTTAACTCTTAGCACGACCTTCATAATGTCCCAGAGATTTTGATATGTTGTATCATTATTCTCATTTACCTCTAAGTATTTTTTATATTTCCTCCCTGATTTCTTCTTCAATCCATTCATCATTCAATAGCATATTATTCAGTCTCCAGGTGTTGGAGTAGCTCCTACTTTTTTTTCTATCATTGATTTCTACTTTCATTCTATTATGATCTGATAGATGAAGGGTATTATGTCTAATTTTTATATTGGCTAAGAGTTGCTTTGTGGAATAACTAAGGTCTATTTTAGGGAAGGACCCATGTGCTGCTAAGATGAAAGTGTATTGTTCATTGATGGATGAAATATTCTATATATGTCTGTTATGGCTAAATTATTGATTGTATTATTTAGTTCTATAGATACTTTGTTTAGTTTTTGTTTGGAAGATCTATCTAGTGGTGAGAGGGGTGTGTTAAAGTCACCCAGTATTATTGTGTTGTGTTCTAGTTGATTTTTGAAATTGAGAAAGATTTGTTTGATGTATGTAGATGCTCCATTGTTTGGGGCATATATATATATGATTGTTATGTCTTGTTGATGTATAATTTCCTTAAGTAGTATGAAATGAATCTCCTTGTCCCTTCTGATTAACTTTTGCTTGAAGTCCACTTTATCTCATATGAAGGTAGAAACCCATGCTTGTTTACATGGTGAATGTAAATGATACAGTTTTTTTTCCCATCATTTCACCTTCAGTCTGTTGACATGTATGCATATGAAGTGAGTCTCTTGGAGACAGTATGTTAATTGGATCTTGCACTTAAATCCATTCTGCCAGTGTATGTCTTCTGATTGATAAGTTTAGGCCTTTAACATTCAAGGTTATTATTGAGATATGATTTGTATTCCTAGTCATTTGGGTTTATTTCTAGTTTTTAATTTGAATAGGTTTCTCCTTTGATTGACTATTCCTTTAGTGCAGTTCTTCCCTTCACTGGTTTTCACTTTTGTTTTCATTTAATCTTTATGGAATATTTTGTTCAGAATATTCTGTATTATAGGCTTTCTAGTTTCAAATTCTTTTAATTTTGTTTTATCATGACAGATTTTTATTTCATTTTCAAATATACAACTTAATTTTGTTGAATATAGTATTCTTGGTTGGCATCCATTTTCTTTCAGAGCTTGGTATGCTATTCCTACATTTGAGGGTCTATGTTGAGAAATCAGCTGCGATCTGAATTGGTTTTTCCCTGTACATAATCTGATATTTTTCTATTGCAGCCTCTAAAATTCTATCCTTATTCTATGATAGGCATTTTCACTATAATATGCCTTGATGTGAGTGTGTTGTAATTTTGTACATGTGGGGTCCTATAAGCCTCTTGTATTTGATTTTCCATTTCATTAGATTTGGGAAATTTTCTGATATTATTTCATTGGAATGATTGTGCATTCCTTTGGTTTGTATCTCTGTGCCTTCATCTGTCCCAATAAATATTAAATTTGGTATTTTCATGTTATCCCATATTTCTTGGAATTTCTGTTCATGGTCTCTTAACATCTTCTCTCTGTGGTTCAATCTATTTTCAGTATTATTTATTTTGTCTTCATTGCCTGAGGTACTGTCTTCCAAGTACTGTAGTCTTTTGGTGATACTTTCTATAAAATTTTAATTTGCTTTATTGTTTCCTTCATTTTGAGGATTTCTGTTTCTTTGTTTTTCAGAATCTCTGCCTTTTTATTGAAGTAATCTTTCACTTTCTGTATTTTCTCTCTCATTTAATTCCTTATACCATCCTTTTCTTCACAGATTAGTTTACTATGTTTGTTCTAAACTACTTCTCTGACATATCTTCCACTTTCCTATTGATGAATTCTTTTATTGGAATATCTTGGTTTACTTGGGGCAATTTGTTCCCTTGCTTTTTCATGTTGTTTGTGTGTCTGCCCATCTAACAGTATGTATCTGAGGCAGCAGAATTTCCACCCTGTGGACTTATAGTGTCCCTGAAGGTTTCCAGTACCTCACTGTTTAGGATGAGACAAATAATAACAATTACCAATATAAGCAATATACAGCATTAAACCAAATAGTTCCTACTATGATGACCACAATGTTAATTATCACAATAAACAAATGATATGATCAGCTATTGCCTATATAAACCAGTAAGTTTACAAAGGGTTTACAGTTTCAGATGGTGGACAGGGGTAGAACAGAAATGATAAAGGATGTGATGATTATGAAGGAGGAGGAGAGAAGACAGAGGTAAAAGATCAAAGGAAGAGTGAAAGAGAAAAATAGAGATTGACTTTTAGCTGAAGAAAAGAGATAATCAAGGGAAACAGGAGAAAATTATATATATATACATATATATATATTTGTATATACATCCATATATATAGTTAAATTTTTAAAATAAGTATAAAAGAATACAAATCAAAACTAAAAATAAATCAATCAAACATCCTATTTCACAAAAAACTAATCCTTGAAAAATAACTGACTTCAAATATGGTGGAAATGAAAAAAATATGAAAATGTATAAATTTCCATGTACCATTAAGGTCACAATTAAACAGAAAAAGCATTTAAAAAGAAAAGAAAAAATAAGATCTTGATGAATAGTTAAAGAATTCTTTCCACTGGAGTTCAAAATATTCTCTGCTTCTCTTCTCAGAAGTTTTACATAGGGTCTTCTGGAGTGTGATATCCACCCTCTGGATTGCTGGAGTGAGAGAAGTAAACATATAGGCAGAATTCCTATAGGTAGGTTTTAGGCATAGGCAGGCTCCAGGCTCTTTACTGAATGCCAATTGATCTGGAGATTTTAAATCATCACACCTGCAGTACCTAGTACTTGCTGGTCCACGCTAGAACACTGCCTCAGGAATCTCCCCTAGGTTCCACTTATGTGGTGGGGGATCCAGTTTTTCATCCCCTATGTCACTTGGGGACCCCACATTTCCTGGTCTCTGGTTCAGTCTCCAAACAATTTCTCCTGCCCCCACTCTTTTGAGTTCCCGTCCAGATGTGTCTCTCCTAGCAGGTCCTATAAGCAGTCAGACTGGAGGGGGAAGGTAAAGCTGGGTGGGTTTCCGCGACCAATTGTTCGTTGTGTAAACCTCTCTCCATGTTTGATTTTCTCCTGGTAACTTAGGCACAATCTATGTTGTGCAGTGTGTGTTTACTGGGCTTGTATTTTGCATTAAATTTGAGTTTGCCAGGAATTGACTTCCTCAGCTACTGGCCCCTGTATCATGGCTGCAAAATGTTTCCTTCCTTCTTCCTTTGCATGCTGCCTGAGGAGATGGCGGTTTCTTTTCTTGCACACGGATATTGTGTAGCATGTCTTTCAGGTTTCTTGGGCAGTGTCCTTGGTCTCTAAAAGCTCAGTACCCAGATATACCTCAGGCCTCCCAAAAATGTAGGTTTCTTTAATTCCCTTGTCTATCTACTATGCTTATGGAGTGACCACTCTGGATGTGCTTCCTGACCAGTTGTGGCAGCAGCTGTGCCTCTGGGGATATTTTCCTTATTTTATTATATCCAACTTCCTGTGTACCCAATCTGCTTTGAATGTCCAGTTTTAAATTCCAGTAAGGTCCCCCACTTTGTTTTTTTGTTCCCCAACTTTGTGGAGAAGCTGCCTGTCTGCTTTCATGGTTTCATGCCACTGAGCAGTCAGGAATGCGACTGCCTCTATTCTGCCATCTTGGATGAACTCCAAAAATCAGCTTTTTAATGCAGTTTACTCTTAGTTATTTCACAGTTGTTGTTCACAACTACTAGTCTTCCAGCCTGAAAACTATCCATTATCTATTGAGCCTAATTGGGGATTAAGTAGTTCTTATTTTAGGAACTATTTCTACTTCATGAGACAAAAACATTCTAACAAATGTGATGATTACATATAAAGCTTGAATTTTTAAAACAAAAAAATACCAAATATATTTTGTCATTTTTGTAGTTCAGCAAGATTACACTACCAGCATGAATTCTCTCTTTTCAGGTGTCTCCCTTCTTTCACAGTTGTCACTTGTCATTGTCCTCCATTTATTTCTATTTTGTTTTATTTAATCTACCAATCAGCAGAAAAAGAGGAAATCAGAAATTGTTATAGTTCTGTGTTAATAAAGTTAGTAAGCCTGAATGAATAGCAAAGGGCTCCTCAGTATTATTAGTAATATAAAGACTAATCCAGGTGAGGTTGTGTATACTCACAATCCCAGTGACTCAGGAGGCTGAGGCGGGAAGAACACAAGTTTAAAGCCAGCTGTAGCAATTTAGTAAGGTCCTAAACAACTTAGTAAGACTATCTCTAAATAAAAAATAAAAAGGGCTGGGAATATGGCCCAGTGATTTAGTGCTCCTGGGTTCAATCCCAAATATTACTACTACTGCTACTACTTCTGCTTCTACTACTATTACTAATATAAGGAATAATATTAGTTTCCATTTACTGAGCACTTAGTATGTTTCAGGTACCATACTAAAGACTTTCTATACATTATATTATTTAATCCTCACAATAGTCCTATGTGATAATGGTACTATTCCTATCTTACACATGGAGAAACTTAATCAAACAGGTTAAGTGTCTTGTCCAAAGTCACATAGTTAGTGAATTAGAGGTGATTGTCAAACATATGCTGGTCTGAAAATTAAAACCATTACATTATTTTAATTTTATATATATATATTTATGGTTTTATACATAATTATTTATTTAATGTCAGAATGTCTGTCTCAATTGAACTGTAAGCTCTGTGATAAATAACATTAATTGTGTCTGTTTTTCTCAATATCATATCTCCAGTATCTTGCAGAGTACCTGAAATATGCTAGTTTATCTATAAATACTTTATTAATTAATGAATGACAGCATAATCCAACCAGGAAGTTGAATTAATCACACCTAATTCATGCTATATTATCATCATTGGTCTGTATAAAGGCCATCACTTGTGGACTTTTTTTGTTGTTGTCTGTTTTTACTTATTCACTTTTATATTCATTCCCTATTCTCTTTCCCAGCTCCCATTTTATTTTTTTTATTGGTTGATATTAATTATATGAAATAGTGCATCATGGCACTTTCTCACATACATAAAAATATGATTTGATCAGTTTTACTCCTCAATACCTCTTCTATCTTCCTCTCTTCTCTCCACTTGATTCACTTCCTATATCCTAATGGTTTCTTTTCTACGTTCATGGTGTCCCTTTTTGTTCCTGTTTCCCCCCCCCACATTTCCACGTATCTGAGTCTAACTTATTCCTCTCAAAATTATGGACTCCAATTCCATGTTTTCCTGCAAAAGAAATAATTTTATTTTTCCTTATGGCTGAATAAAAATCCATTGTGTACATATACCACATATATATATCTTTTATCTATTCATCTCCTGGCAGACACCTAGCCAGGTTCCTTAACTTGCCTTTTGTGAATTGTACTGCAGTAAACATGGGTATGCTGTGTCTCTGAATTATGCTGAGTTTAATACTTTTGAAAAAATACCAAGGAGTGGTATAGCTGTATCATATGGTAGTCCTATTTTTAGATATTTGAGGAAACTTCATACTGATTTCCATAGTGGCTACAGTACTTTACATTCCCACCAACAATGTAGAAGAGTTCCTTTTCCCCTGCATCCTTGACAGCATTTAATATTATTTGTATTCTTGGTGATTGCATTTTAATTGGATTGACATAGAATCTCTTGATTTGCATGTCCTTGATAGCTGAAGATGGTGAACATTTTTTCATAAAAGTGCTAGCCATTTATACATCTTTGTTTGAGAAGTATCTGGTTAGTTCATTTTCTCATTTATTGATTACCCATTTCCCATTTTAATGATATGTTCTATTTTGTGTATGAATTCTTACAAATTGTTAATTTTATCTGTGCATATATTTTTAAATGTATATGAATGGTATTATATTACACATTTCATTGTTTCTTATTTTATCTATTCAGCATTTCTTAAAATGTTTTGATGTTTCCTGAGGTATACTTAGTTCATTTTATTAACTGATGCTTAAAACAGTAGTCTTCCCTCACCCTTGTTTTGATTTTTTCTTGTTTCAGTTACCATGGTCAGCCACAGTTCCAAAATATTAAATGGAAAATTCCATAAACAATTTGTGAGTGTTAAATTACATTATGTTCTTACGAGTGGTGTGATGAAATCTCAAGGCGTTCTCTTCTGTTCCACTAAGGACTAAAATCATCTTGTCTTGCATATACACATTGTATTTGTTTATCACCTGTTAGCCACTTAGGAGCTGTAAGGGTTATCAGATTGACTATGATGATATTGCAGTTCTTATGTTCTAGTAACTAATATTTTACATAATAATGTCTCCAATGGGCAAGAGTAACATGCTAGCAATTCAGACATATCAAAGAGAAGTCATAAAGTACTTCCTTTAAGGAAAGAAATAAAATATGTATGTTGAGGTTGCTAAGATCTTAGGCAAGAATCCTCTATGATATTTTGAGGATAGAAAATGAAACTCATACTGATTTTTTGCGTGCATTTTAGATGGGAAAATTATGTCCACAGTGCATGAAAATTGCTTAGTTAAGATGCAGATGATCCTTTTGTTTACTTTTTATACCATGTGGGTAGGGGGTTCAAGACGGTGGTGAGCATGTTGGTGAGCAAGTCTTGCTTCAGAGTTGAGAAGAGTGTCTCACACCTTATCACTGTCTTCCTCCAGTTCTCACCACAATTGTTGTCTTCAGTCATACCACAATCTGAATCAAAAAATAATTTTTAAATCATGATTTCTCCCTCTTTGCAACCAACCCTGATAATGCTTGTTAATGCCTATCACCAGATCTCCCAAGTGTACTCATTTACCTCAGTTCTCAGACATGTCTGCACAAAACCCTATAATGCAGGGAAGTTACATGGGTACTGCAAAAGAGAGAATCAAGAATAGCCAGGCCTGTGAGTCTCACAGTATCCAGTATCACCCCTTACTTTTAATATTCCATATAGATATAGAGTTCATCTGTATGTCCATCTGCTGAAATAAGAAAAGAAAAGATCATGCACTGATTTAAAACAAAAAAGCTTTAAAAAAATCCCTTCCTTCTTTCTAGCTGAACAAAAATGTGCAGTTATTACTTGGTACTTGAAAATACAGTAGTGAATGTGGAACCAAGCCTGTCTGTATATCTGGTAGCTCTTTGCTTTGTTTTCCTTACCTGTATTCTGCCTAATGTTTGCTTCTGTGATAGTTATATTGCCTAGCAAGCACACCTGTAGTTATGAAAATGGTATAGTAAAAAAAGAAAAATTCCTGGTTATTGATGTACTATATTCACGTGTGTCTTTTAAACAGTTCTAGTTTCACCTTACATGGAGTAATCAGGAAAAGTGTAAAACTTAAAAATGAAATAAAAAATTTTATCAGTTAAAAAAAAAGATGCAGAAGGTGTTAAATTATAGGATTAGATATTATCATCCATGGTTTTAGGCATCCACTGAGTGTCTTAATTCATATTTCTTGTGGATTCTGGAGTATCCAATTATCCATACACTACATTTACCACATTTTATTTGTTTTTGCTCCCTCAGTGATGGACACCTAGTTTATTTCTAACACTACAAACATTATAGTAATTAAAATATATACACATGTCCTATTATTGTGTGAGAATTTTGCTGAGATAGATATATCACTGAAATCACTGAATATATATGGTGTATATTAATTTGAGTAATTAGTGCCAGATTGCTCTCAAGGGTGGCTTCATCCTCTATGCTTGAAGGCTCCTGTCTTCGCAAGTCCCCTCCATTGCACATTACCATCCATTTTACTAAATTTACATGATTATAACATGATATTTCATTGTTTGAGTATGTTTCTCAAATACGCTAATGAGTTTGAGTATGTTTCATGTGATTTTATTTTTGGTGATTCCTTTTTTGTGAAATATCTGTTTATATTAGTAAGGATTCTATTGGAGTTCCTCATCTTTTTTGCTGATTTGTAGGAGTTCCTCAGATATATTCTAGATTATATTTATGATAATTGTCACAAATACTTGATTAATAAATGACAACAAAGTCCAAGCTTTGTACTGTTGTACTGTACTAATCTTGTTACAAAACTATGGCTTTAGGATACCTATATCAAGGGTTTAGTTAGAAGTGTTTTCTCTTTGTATTGTTAGTTATATTTACCTGAAATGTGATCTTCAGTTAGGTATAATGTGTAGAATACTTTTATTTTGTCTGTTTTGAAATTTCTAATATGCCTTAACAACTTATAAGGAAAACCATTTAAAAATATTGCTGAAATCTGACAAGATTGTTTTAAAAGTCTATTTGAATAAATAGGCAGCATTAACCAATAACATTTTAAAACGAAAAGTACTGAGGGGATATTTCTTATTAGATATTAAAATGAAACTTATAAAACTAGAATATTCAAAAGACTGTAGTCCTGAAATAAGAAAGTTCTGGCTGCTCAATGGATAGTATATTTAGCCAAGGAAGAAATCTTAGTATACTAATTCATCAAATATTAATTCAGTACTTATGATGCAGGCACAATTTAAGGTAACCATGGTCACATTAAGTGAGGAAAATAACATCTGTGCTCTCATGAAATCTCCATTCTAGTGGTATATTAGTACATATAGTTTTACATAATTGTTGGGTTCATTTTTATATATTCATAACCATATTCATTTACTATAGGTAAATGCAGTTTTCTTCAATATGTGAAACAGAGTTATATTTACTATTTGACTTAAATAAATATGTATGTATCTAATTTGTGATAAATATTTTGGGCACTTGCTATACATATCATTGGAGAAATAGTATTTTTTCAGTAATTTGTATTAGTTCAAATTATGAAAAGATATTTAGTGGGAAATGTTAAATACTCACTTTTTAAAATAAATTTTATTGTATTTATTTAGGGTATACAACATAATGTCATAGGAAACATGTAGCTAGTAAAATGAATACTACTCTGGAGTGAATTAGAATATCTATCATCTTGTATAGTTACCCCCTTTTTATTTGGTGTCAATAACAGTTAAAATTTATTCATTAAGCAAAAATCCAGAATGCCATACAATATTTTAGCATACTATTCCTTTTGTACAGCAGAACTATAGATTTGTTAATCTTGCATATCTGATACTTTTCACCTACATTTTGCCATTTTTTTCTACCCAAACTCCTGGTAATTCCTATTTTCTTCTTTATATATTTGAATTTTAAAAACATTTGTAAGACCCCATATATAAGTGAGAATATGCAATATTATTTATGTCTCTGACTTATTTCATTTAGCAAAATGTACTCCAGATTCATACCTGTCATGTCAAATAAAAAGATATTTTTAATAGGCGGAATAATGCTCCAGTGTATGCACATGTGCATGTGTGTATCAGTTTTTTATCCATTTGTTCATTGACAGACACTTAAGTTTTTTTCCATATCACAGTATTATGAAAAATTCTACAATGAATGTGAGAATATAGATATCTTGTGAAGCTGTAATTTCATTAACCTTGGGTATGTAACTCCAGGGTCATAAGGTAGTTACATTTTTATTTATTTAAAAATCTCTATACTGTCTCATGACTGTATCAATTTGTATTCTCACTGACAATATACAATTTTTCCTTTTCTACACACCCTCGCAAATACTAGTTACCTCATCTTTTTGAGAATGATCATTTTAACAGATGAGAAGTGATATTTCATTTGTGGTTTCGAATTGTATTTTTTGATGACTAGTTATATGGGTCACCTTTTCATATACTTATTGGCCATTTTTATGTTTTTATTAGTGCACATGGTTTTACATAGTTGTGAGATTCATTTTGACATATCCATAGTGTACAGAGCACATTGTGTTTCATTTCAATCCCCCAAATTACCCCCTTTCCTCCCTCATTCCCTCCCCAACCCCCTTCCTCTATTATTATTCCTTCTATTTTTTCTTTAATTTGTACATTATAGTTATACATAGATGCATTTCATTGTGAGGTATTCATACATGTTCATAGTATAATTCGGGAAATTTCATTTTGCATTTTTTCCCTTTTTCCATCCCTTCTGCATCCCCCTGATCCCCTTCCTCTACTTTCCTTTTCTCCCTTCTGTTTCTGTGAGATCCTCTTTTAAAAATTTCCTTATTTCTCTCTAGTTTCCACATGTGAAAGAAAGCATTCAACCCTTGAATTTCTGAGTCTAACTTATTTCACTTAGTATGATGTTCTCCAGTTCTACCCATTTGCCAGCCAATGACATAATATCATTCTTCTTTTAAGGATGAATAAAAACTCCATTATTCATATATACTTATATTTATTTGTTGTCCATTTTGAGTGGATTTTTTATATAGTGTAAGATAACAATCTAGTTTCATTCTTTTGAATATGGATATAGAGTTACCCCAGCACCATTTATTGAAGAGACTATCCTAGTTTTAGTGCCCTTGTCAAAAATTAGTTGAGTGTCTTATATTTGGGCTTATTTTAAGACTCCCTGTTGAAACTATTTGGGAAAAATTACACAAACACACACACAGACACATGATTGAACCCAGGGACACTTTACCACTGAGCTACACACCAGCCCTAGCCCTTTTGTAGTTTAAAAAACTGTCTCACTGGTTTGCATAGGGCCTCACTAATTTGCCAAGACTGGCCTTGAATTTATGACCATCTTGCCTCAGTCTCCAGAGTCACTGGGATTACAGGTGTGCACCACCATGCCTGGCTCAAGAAAATTGTATTTTTAAAGTAGTAAATAATTGGTATCAGTGAGGCCTAGTGAGGCAGAATGATGTGGAAAGAGTCAAGTTTGTTAGCATTATGATTCCTATCCTTTCCTCACCTCTGTTTTCAACGAAATTCAACAGAAATCAGAGACTCTATCACTACTTAGCATCAGGAAAGAGGAAAAAGGACATAGAAAATGGGAGCTAATTCAGATTACACTTCCATTCCATCCCCTAATGTCTGTGGATTTCAGTGGTAAGCTGAGCTTTTGACTCCAAACTTTTAGTCAGTCACTATAAGCTTACACTCACATTTAAAGACAGTGAAGTAGCAAATGTCAGGAAGGTATTCCTACTTTCCTGGGAAGGTATGAGCAAAGGCAAGAGGATTTGCTGAATTTTGGTTCTCCCTGTCTGTAGTGAGGCAATATGAGTTAGCATTCCACCTTTGCTGGAGTTGTATTGGTGGGTCCCTACAAGAAGTTGAATGTACACATCAACTTGTGCCTCTTGCTACATCTCAACAGGAGACTTCAGACTGAAAATAATAATAAATAGGATCTATAATTTTACTGCTATGGCTTAAATATGGATAGTATCCTCTAAAATTCCATGTGTTAAATGCTTGGTCCTCAGGTTGGGAGTACTATAAGGTGCTGTGGATCTTTAAGAGGTAGGACTTACTAGGAAGTCCTTAGGTCATTGAGAACATGACCTTGAAGGGTACAGTGGGATTCCCCCTCCAGACTCAGTCTCTGCTTCTTGGGTCATGATTTGAGTGGTTTGCTCCAATACAAATCCCCCACCATTGCCATCCATCACACTCACCAGAGGTCCAAATCCATGGGGCCACCTGATCTTGGACTGGAACATCCAGAACCAAGAACTAAATAAACAATTTGTCTTTTTAAAAATTTAATTTAATTTAAATTTTTTGATTCATTTTACACAAAGGGGTACAACTTCTCATTTCTCTTTTTGTATACAATGTAGTCACACAGTTTGTGTAATCATACATGTACACAGGGTAATGATGTTTGTCTCATTCCATTATCTTTCCTTTCCCTATCCCCTCCCCATCCCTCAATTCCCTCTACACAATCCAACATTCCTCCATTCTTCCCTTACCCCTCCCACCCCCATTATGTATCATCATCCACTTGTCAGAGAAAACATTCAGCCTTTGGTTTCTTGGGATTGACTTATGTCACTTAGCACGATATTCTCCAACTCCATCCATTGCCTGCAAATGCCATAATTTTTTTCTTCTTTGTGATTAATATTCTATTCTTTATGGCAGAATAATATTCAACTGTGTGTATATACCAGTTTCTTTATCCATTCATCTGTTGAAGGGCATTTAGGTTGATTCCACAATCTAGCTATTGTGAATTGAGCTGCTATAAACATTAATGTGACTGTGTTACTGAAGTATACTGATTTGAAGTCCTTTGAGTATGAAATGAGGAGTGGGATAACTGGGTCAAATGGAAGGTTCATTCCAAGTGTTCTAAGGAATCTCCATACTACTTTCCAGAGTGCTGCACCAATTTGCAAATCCACCAGCAATGTATGAGTGCGCCTTTTCCCCCACATCCTCGCCAATACCTATTTATTGCTCTTATTCTTGCTAATAGCCATTCTAATTGGAGTGAGATGAAATTGTAGGGTGGTTTTGATTTGCATTTCTCCAATTAATAGAGGTATTGAACACTTTTTCATATATTTGTTGATCACTTGTATATCTTCTTCTGTGAAGTGTCTGCCCAGGTCCTTAACCCATTTATTGATTGGGTTATTTGTATTTTTGGTGTAAAGTTTTTAAGTTCTTTATAAATTTTGGAGATTAGTGTTCTGACGTGTGTGGAATAGATTTTCTCTGACTTTGTAGGCTCTCTTTTCACATTATTGATTGTTTCCTTTTCTCAATAATACTGGGTGACTTTAACACACCTATCTCACCATTGGGTAGATCATCTAAACAAAACTAAACAAACGAACCATAGAACTCAATAATACAATCAATAATTTAGACTTAACAGACATATGTAGAATATTCCATCTATCAAAGAGTGAATACACTTCTTTTTTTCTCAGCAGCACAAGGACCCTACTCTAAAATAGATCACATGTTATGCCACAAAGCAACTCTTAGTAAGTACAAAAAATAGAGATACTACCTTGTATTCTATGAGGTCATAACAGAATGAAATTAGAAATCAGTGGTAAAATAAAAAACAGAAACTACTCTAACCCTTGGAGACTAAATAATATGCTATTGAATGTTGCGTGGATAGCAGAAGACATCAGGGAGGAGATACAAAAATTCTTAGAGGTAAATGAGAACAATGATACAACATATCAAAATCTCTGAGATGCTATAAAAGCAGTACTAAGAGGAAAATTCATTGCATAGAGCACATTCAATAAAAGAAGAAAAAGTCAACAAATAAATGACTAACATTATAGCACAAAGCCCTAGAAAAAAAAGAACAGATCAATACCAGTAGTAGTAGAAGACAGGAAATAGTTAAAATCAGAGCTGAAATCAATGAAATTGAAACAAAAGAAACAACTCAAAAAATTGACAGAACAAAAGTTGGTTCTTTGTAAAAGTAAACAAAATTGAGAAACCCTTAGCCACACTAATAAAGAGGAGAAAGAAAACTCAAATTACGAAAATTCATGATGAAAAAGGAAATATCACGACAGACATCATTGAAATACAAAACATAATTAGAAGCTATTTTGAAAAACTATACTCCTACAAGATAGAAAATCACAAAGAAATCAAATTTCTAGAGACATATGATCCTCCCAAACTGAATCAGGAGAACATATACAATTTAAACAGAACAATTTCAAGCAATGAAATAGAAGAAGCCATCAAAACCCTAACAACCAAGAAAAGTTCAGGACAAGATGGATTCTCAGCCAATTTCTACAAGACCTTCAAATAAGAACCCATTCCAATACTCCTGAAAGTAGTCCATGAAATAGAAAAGGAGGGAATCCTTCCAAACTCATTCTATGAAGCCAGTATCACCCTGATACCAAAACCAGACAAAGACATGTCAAGGAAAGAAAACTTTAGATCAATATCCCTAATGAACATAGATGCAAAAAATCCATAACAAAATTCTGGGAAACTACACACAAAAACATATTAAAAAGATAGTGCACCATGATCAAGTGGGGTTCATCCCAGGAATGCAATGGCTTTTCCTTTAGTGTAGCTCCTCCCTTTGCTGCTCTACACTGTTGTTTTTCATTTCTTCCTCATGGAATATTTTGCTGAGAATGTTCTGTAGTGCAGACTTTCTGTTTGTAAATTCTTTTAACTTTTGTTTATCATGGAAGTATCATATTTCATTGTCAATCTGGGAAGGTTTAAGTTTTGCTGGGTATAAGATTCTTAGTTGGCATCATTGTTCTTTCAGAGCTTAAAATATGTTGTTCCAGGCCATTCTAGCTTTTAGGATCTCAGCTGAGAAATCTGCTGATATCTTTCTTGTTTTCCCCCTGTATGTAATCTTATGTTTTTGTGTCACAGCCTTTAAAATTCATTCTTTGTTTTGTTTGTTAGGAATTCTCATTATTATGTACCTTGGTGTGGATCTATTGTAATTCTGTACATTTGGTATTCTGTGAGCCTCATGCATTTGATTTTCCACTTCATTCTTCAGGTATGGAAATTTTTTGATAGTATTTCATTGAATAGATTGTTCATTCCTTTGTTTTTTTTATTTCTGTGCCTTCCTCAATCCCAATAATTCTTAAATTTGGTCTTTCCATGATATCCCATAGTTCTTGGAAGTTCCATTCATGATTTCTTACCATCTTTTCTGTTTGGTCAACTTTATTTTCAAGATTAAATATTTAGTCTTCATTGTCTGAGGTTCTGTCTTCCAAGTGATCTAGTCTGTTGGTTATGCTTTCTGTTGAACTTTTAATTTGGTTTATTGTTTCCTTCATTCCAAGGATTTCTGTTATTATTTCAGAATCTCTATCTCGTTCCTGAAATGATCTTTTGCTTTCTGCATTTGCTCTTTTAACTGTTTATTGGAGTGATCATTCATTGCCTGCATTTGCTCTCTTATCTCATCCTTTGCTTTATGGATCATTTTAATTATGTACGTTCTTTTTTTTTTTTTCAGTGCTGATTGAACCTAGGGCCTTGTGCTTGCGGGACAAGCATGCTACCAACTGAGCTATATCCCGAGCCCTTAATTATATTCATTTTGAACTACCTTTCTGACATTTCTTCTACCGTGCTGTCATTGGATTCTGTTAATATAGCATCTTGGTTTTTTGGGGGCACTTTGTTCCCTTGTTATGTTGTTCACGTATGTTTCCTTTTAGCAATGCAGATCTGAGGTATTGCAGTTACCCACCTATAGGTTTATAGTATCCCTGCTAGTTTTCAATACCTCACTTTTAAGGGGGAGATAAATATTAGCAGCACCCAATACAAACAATATGTATCCTTAAACCAAATAGCCCCTATGAAGATATTAACTTTATTGTCATAATAATCAGAGAGCATGAGGTTTGCAATAAGGTCTACAATTTCTAATGGTGTTCAAAGAGGATGGGTTGGAGTGTAAGATGTAACTGTTAATGGGATTAAATGAGAGTATACAGAGGTACTATATCATAGAAAGTGTGAATGTGGGAAGGGCAGGGCAGCCAGAGACCTCTTCAGGCGGCTCTGCCCACTCTGGCCGCAGGCTCTCTTCACGGGGCAATCTAAGATGGCGGCTTAGATGACTGCACCCCCAGTCGCTCCAGAACCCAGGAGTTAAGAAGGGGAGGCATTGAGAGACTGGGACTGAAATAGAGCCACGGGTGAGTCTGCCCACTGGGTAAAGCTCAGCCCGGGTGGCAGGCCCAGATAGAGGTGACTTATCGGAGCCGGGCAGGGCAGCTAGAGTCTTCCACAGGCAGCCCTGCGCACTCCGGCGGTGGGCCCCGCCCACACAGCCAGCTTCTCCAGGTTCTCGGAGCAGGCCCCCTAGTGAGAGCCTTTCTGACCAGAACAAGCTCCAAGTCCTGGAGCCTGCGCAGTGCAGTGTACTCTGGCACGCAAGCAGCTTCAGGGACTGGGATAGGGCAGCCAGAGACTTCCCCAAGTAGCCTGGACCCCTGCGGTGGGAGGTGCCTTTCAAGGCTAACTTCTCGGAGCAGACCGCCCAGTGAGAGGTTTTCTATATAGAACCAGCCACAATCCCCCGAACCAACGGAGAGCTTCGATCCGAAAGCAGCCTCTGGGATCAGGGCAGGGCAGCCAGAGACCTCTTCAGGCGGCTCTGCCCACTCCGGCTGCAGGCTCTCTTCACGGGGCGATCCAAGATGGTGGCCTAGAGGGTGACTGCACCCCCAGTCGCTCCAGAACCCAGGAGTTAAGAAGGGGAGGGATTGAGAGACTCGGACTGAAATAGAGCCACAGGTGAGTCTGCCCACTGGGTAAAGCTTGGCCCGGGTGACAGGCCCAGATAGAGGTGACTTATCGGAGCGGGGCAGGGCAGCTAGAGTCTTCCCAAGGTAGCCTTCCACACTCCAGCAGTGGGCTCCTCCCACACGGCCAGCTGCACGGTGCAGGCCCACAGTGAGAGCCTTTCCGCACAGAGCCAGCTCCAAACCGTGGAACCAGTAGGGGGCTAGGGGCAGTTTTCTTCGAATGCGCTGCTTTATCAGATTCCTCCAAGACATCAGGCTACTGAAGACTGGGAGGTGATACACTGGAAATCTACAGAGACACTATAAGCCAATAGCGGAAAACTGCAATATCTCAGGGTCCCACTGACAGCTGACCAATATGAGAAAACAAGGGAAGAAAATGTCCCAAACAAACCCAGATACTACATCAATAAAACCCAATGACAGCACAGCAGAAGAAATGTCAGAAAGGGAGTTCAGAATGTACGTAATTAAAACGATCAGGGAAGCTAATGAGGAGATGAAAGAGCAAATGCAGGCATTGAAGGAGGAGATGAAAGAGCAAATGCAGGCATTAAATGATCGCACCAATCAACAGTTAAAAGACCAAATACGGGAAGAAAGAGATCATTTCAATAAAGAGTTAGAGATACTGAAAAAAAAAAAAAACTGAAATACTTGAAATGAAGGAAACAATAAACCAAGTTAAAAACTTCATAGAAAGCATAACCAATAGGATAGAACACCTGGAAGACAGAACCTCAGACATTGAAGACAAATTATTTAATCTTGAAAGCAAAGTTGGCCAAACAGAAAAGATGGTAAGAAATCATGAACAGAATCTACAAGAATTATGGGATATCATGAAAAGGCCAAATTTAAGAATTATTGGGATTGAGGAAGGCTTAGAGAAACAAACAAAAGGAATGAACAATCTATTCAATGAAATAATATCAGAAAATTTCCCAAATCTGAAGAATGAAATGGAAAACCAAGTACAAGAGGCTTATAGAACTCCAAACATACAAAATTACAACAGACCCACACCAAGGCACATTATTATGAAAATAACTAACATACAAAATAAAGACAGAATTTTAAAGGCCGCGAGAGAAAAGAATCAAATTACATTCAGAGGGAAACCAATAAGAATATCAGCAGATTTTTCAATCCAGACCCTAAAAGCTAGAAGGGCCTGGAACAACATATACCAAGCCCTGAAAGAAAACGGATGCCAACCAAGAATCTTATACCCAGCAAAAGTTACCTTCAGATTTGACGATGAAATAAGATCCTTCCATGATAAACAAAAGCTAAAGGAATTTACAAAAAGAAAGCCAGCATTACAGAACATTCTCAGCAAAATATTCCATGAGGAAGAGATGAAAAACAACGATGCAAATCAGCAACAGGAGGCGCTCGCCTAAAGGAATAGCCAAATAAAGGAGAAATCAAATCATGTCAAAAACAAAAATGAGTCAAATGACTGGGAATACAAATCATATCACAATAATAACCCTGAATGTTAATGGCCTGAACTCATCAATCAAAAGACATAGAATGGCAGATTGGATTAAAAAGAAAAATCCAACAATATGCTGCCTGCAAGAGACTCATCTCATAGAAAGAGACACCCATAGACTAAAGGTGAAAGGATGGGGAAAAACATACCATGCAAACGGACACAGCAAAAAAGCTGGAGTATCCATCCTCATTTCAGATAATGTGGACTTCAAACCAAAACTAGTCAGAAGGGATAAAGAAGGACATTACATGCTGCTTAAGGGAAGCATAAATCAGCAAGACATAACAATCATAAATATCTATGACCCGAACATTGGTTCATCCACATATGTGAAACAAATCCTTCTCAATCCCAGAAATCAAATAGACCACAACACAATAATACTAAGCGATTTTAACACACCTCTCTCACCACTGGATAGATCGTCCAAACAAAAATTGAATAAAGAAACTATAGATCTCAACAACACAATCAACAATTTAGACTTAACGGACATATATAGAATATACCATCCAACAAAGAACGAATACACTTTCTTCTCAGCAGCACATGGATCCTTCTCTAAAATAGACCATATTTTATGCCACAAAGCTACTGTTAGCAAATACAAGAAGATAGAGATACTACCTTGTACTCTATCAGATCATAATGGATTGAAATTAGAAATAAATGACAGAATAAAAAACAGAAACTTCTCCAATACCTGGAGACTAAATAATACACTATTATATGATGAATGGATAACAGAAGACATCAGGAGGGAAATAAAAAAATTCTTAGAAGTAAATGAGAACAAAAACACATCATATCAAAATCTCTGGGACACTATGAAAGCAGTACTTAGAGGAAGATTTATTTCATGGGGTGCATTCAAAAAAAGAAGTAGAAATCAACAAATAAACGACTTAACACTACAGCTCAAAGCGCTAGAAAAAGAAGAGCAGACCAATGCCAAAAGTAGTAGAAGACAGGAAATAGTTAAAATCAGAGCCGAAATCAATGAAATCGAAACAAAAGAAACAATTGGAAAAATTAACAAAATAAATAGTTGGTTCTTTGAAAAAATAAATAAAATTGATAAACCCTTAGCCACACTAACAAAGAGAAAGAGGGAGAAAACTCAAATTACTAAAATTCGGAATGAACAAGGAAACATCACAACAGACACGAGTGCAATACAAAACATAATTAGAAGCTATTTCGAAAATCTGTACTCCAACAAAACAGAAAACCTCGAAGACATCAACAAATTTCTAGAGACATATGAATTACCTAAACTGAACGAGGAGGACATACACAACTTAAATAAATCAATTTCAAGCAATGAGATAGAAGAGGTTATCAAAGGCCTACCAACAAAGAAAAGTCCAGGACCAGATGGGTTCTCAGCCGAGTTCTACAAAACCTTTAAAGAAGAGCTCATTCCAATACTCCTCAAACTATTCCATGAAATAGAAGAGGAGGGAACCCTCCCAAACTCGTTCTATGAAGCCAATATCACCCTGATACCTAAACCAGACAGAGACACATCGAGGAAAGAAAATTTCAGACCAATATCCTTAATGAACATCGACGCAAAAATTCTCAACAAAATTTTAGCAAATCGCATACAAATATATATTAAAAAGATATTGCACCACGATCAAGTGGGTTTTATCCCAGGGATGCAAGGTTGGTTCAACATTCGGAAATCAATAAATGTCATTCACCATATCAACAGACTTAAAGTTAAGAATCACATGATTATTTCAATAGATGCAGAAAAAGCATTCGATAAAATACAGCATCCCTTCATGCTCAAAACACTAGAAAAAATTGGGGTAGTGGGAACATTCCTTAACATTATAAAGGCAATCTACGCTAAGCCCATGGCTAATATCATTCTAAATGGTGAAAAACTGAAAGCGTTCCCCCTAAAAACTGGAACAAGGCAGGGATGCCCTCTTTCACCACTTCTATTCAACATCATCTTTGAGACTCTAGCCAGAGCAATCAGACAAACTAAAGAAATTAAAGGGATACGAATAGGAAAAGAAGAACTCAAACTATCCCTGTTTGCTGATGACATGATTATATATTTAGAGCAACCTGGAAATTCCACCAGAAAACTTTTAGAACTCATAAGTGTATTCAGTAAAGTAGCAGGTTACAAGATCAATGCTCATAAATCCAATGCATTTTTATACATAAGTGATGAATCTTCAGAAAGAGAAATTAGGAAAACTACCCCATTCACAATAGCATCGAAAAAAATAAAATACTTGGGAATCAATCTCACAAAAGATGTGAAAGACCTCTACAATGAGAACTACAGAACACTAAAGAAAGAAATTAAAGAAAACCTTAGAAGATGGAAAGATCTCCCATGTTCCTGGATAGGCAGAATTAATATCGTCAAAATGGCTATACTACCAAAAGTGCTATACAGATTCAATGCAATTCCAATTAAAATCCCAATGATGTACCTTGCAGAAATAGAGCAAGCAATTATGAAATTCATCTGGAAGAATAAAAAACCTAGAATAGCTAAAGCAATCCTCAGTAGCAAGAGTGAAGCAGGGGGTATTGCAATACCAGATCTTCAACTCTACTACAAAGCAATAGTAACAAAAATGGCATGGTATTGGTACCAAAATAGACAGGTAGATCAATGGTACAGAATAGAGGACATGGACACAAACCCAAATAAATACAATTTTCTCATACTAGACAAAGGTTCCAACAATATGCAATGGAGAAAAGATAGCCTCTTCAACAAATGGTGCTGGGAAAACTGGAAAACCATATGCAATAGAATGAAATTAAACCCCTATCTCTCACCCTACACAAAACTCAACTCAAAATGGATGAAGGACCTCGGAATCAGACCAGAGACCCTGCATCTTATAGAAGAAAAAGTAGGTCCAAATCTTCAACTTGTTGGCTTAGGATCAGACTTCCTTAACAGGACTCCCATAGCACAAGAAATAAAAGCAAGAATCAACAACTGGGATAGATTCAAACTAAAAAGCTTTCTCTCAGCAAAGGAAACTATCAGAAATGTGAAGAGAGAGCCTACAGTGTGGGAGAATATCTTTGCCAACCATACCTCACATAGAGCGCTAATTTCCAGAATCTATAAAGAACTCAAAAACCTCTACACGAAGAATACAAATAATCCAATCAACAAATGGGCTAAGGAAATGAACAGACACTTCACAGAAGAAAATGTACAAGTAATCAACAGATATATGAAAAAATGTTCAACATCCCTAGTAATAAGGCAAATGCAAATCAAAACTACCCTAAGATTTCATTTCACCCCAATTAGAATAGCGATTATCAAGAATACAAGCAACAATAGGTGTTGGCGAGGATGTGGTGAAAAAGGAACACTCATACATTGCTGGTGGGGTTGCAAATTAGTGCAGCCACTCTGGAAAGCATTATGGAGATTCCTCAGAGAACTTGGAATGGAAACACCATTTGACCCAGCTATCCCACTCCTTGGCCTATACCCAAAGGACTTAAAATCAGCATACTACAGAGATACAGCCACATCAATGTTCATTGCTGCTCAATTCACCATAGCCAGATTGTGGAACCAACCTAGATGCCCTTCAATTGATGAATGGATAAAGAAACTGTGGCATATATATACAATGGAATATTACTCTGCAATGAAGAATGATAAATTTATGGCATTTGTAGGCAAATGGATGAAATTGGAGAATATCATGCTAAGTGAGATAAGCCAATCTCAAAAAACTAAAGGACGAATGATCTCGCTGATAAGCGGATGAGGACCTATAATGGGGGGTGGGAGGGTTTAGCATTAGGTTTAGGGTTAGGGATAAGTAGAGTGGTAAGAATGAAGGAAAGAAGGACTCTATAGAGGGAAAAGAGGGGTGGGAGGGGTGGGGGGGAAGAAAAAAAATAAACATCATTGCCCTATGTAAACGTATGATTACACAAATGGTATGCCTTGACTCTATGTACAAATAGAGAAACAACATGTATCCCATTTGTATACAATAAAAAAAAAAGAAAGTGTGAATGTGGAATCAAAAAAGTTGGATGTTAGCATGAGAAAAGGGAGAAAGAGACTCCGCAGAAACATGTAAGTAAGAGAAAAATAGAGAAAAAAAAGAATAAAAAATAAAAATAAAAAGTTAATTAAAAAAAGTTCTACAATATAATTCTCATATACTATTCAAACCTTCCACTCTTCAGTAGCCTAAAGCATCAGACGTACCTGACAATGGGTTTCTAGTCTCCAGCAGGTGCCTCATGGTGTGAGCTGCCCCATCTAAAGATGGTTGCTTGATCTTTGGGGTAATCCAAGATGGCTGCATAGGCTTCTGAATGCCTTGGTAGATGGGGAGCCATGGCATGCAAGTGCTGATTTCACTTGCAGTGTGGGCAGCCAGACGTGGGCAGGGGTGGAGGACACTGAGTCTTGAAGCACACCACTTTGTTTTTATAAGTTAATTACCTCAGATATTTTGTTATAATATTGTGAAGCTAATTCATAGTATTCAAAATGTTCAAGGTACACTGATAAATCATTTATCATACCAAAAATGTGAAAATCAAAAATTGAAGAAAATATAATCAACATATCTTAACACTGAGATGAGTCAAACGTTAGAATTATCTGAAGAGGAATTTAAAGCAGGCATCATAAAAATACTTCAAAAAGGATTGTAAATTTTCTTGAAACGTGTCAAAATATTTCAGCAAGGAATAGAAGAGATGATAGAGGATTATATCAGTGAAATTGAGGAAAGACACTTAAGATTTACTCATCCTGAATGACAAAATGAAAATAGACTTAAAAATGAACAGAGGCTTTTAGAACAGTAACAAAGGATTTTACATTGATATCTTCAGAGTCCCATAACTAGACCAGAAAATGAGTAGCGCTGAAAATGTGCTAGAAGAAATGACAGAAAACTCTCTAAATTTGACTCCAAAATTTTAGAAAACTAAGTGAAGCACAAATATAATATACTCAAAGGATAAAAAGGAGAGGGAATCTTACCAAAATACATGAAAGATCATTGGAGTAGACAAAGGGGATTAAGGAGCAGGAAGAAGGGACAGGAAAAGGGAAACATAGTGGAATGAATCTGACCGAACTTTCATATGTTCATGCATTTATGTGACATAGTGGGTCCTAGCATTGGGTGTATCCACAGTATGCTTTTTTAAAAAGAAGTAAACTATAAATGGATTGAAGAGGGATCAGTGGAGTAGAGGGAGGGGAGTGAGGGGCAGGGTACCTTTTGAAAACTCAATTAGAGTGGGTTATGTTCCATGCTTTGGTGAAAATATCAGGGTGTACCTGGTGTTGTACATAACTAAAATAATAAATAGGTATAATATATATGCATTATATATATATATATATATATATATAATTTTAAGAAAGAGACCCACACCAAGACACATAAAAATTAAACTTCGGATAACTAATGATAAATTCTTGAAAATAATGTGAAGAAAATGGTACTTTACCCACACAGGGAAAACCATTCTAATAACATCTGGTTTTTCAATAGAAACCATAAATGCTGGAAAGAAATGGCACAAAATTTTTCAAGTTCAGAAAGAAAAGAAAATTTACCTGCTGATACCATATCTGGCAAAAATATTTTTCTGAAATGAAAGAAAACTAATAATCTATGATTAATCAAACCTAATTTAAAGTAATAAATAAAGAAAGTTTCTAAACAAAATGAAAATGATAACCACAGAAGTCTTGTAACAAAATATATAAGGAACTTATGTAACTCAATACAAAAAAGTCAAATAACCTAATTTACAAATGGACAAAGGACTTAAATAAAATTTCTCCAAAGAAGATACAGGTGACCAATAGGTAAATGAAAATGTGCTCAACATCAGTCATTGAAGATATGCAAATCAAAACTACAATGAGATATTACCTCTCAACAATTGGAATGAATGTATAAAGAAAATGTGGTATATATATACAGTGGATTATTACTCCCACATAAAAATATAGGTAATTCTACCATTTATGGCAACATGAAAGAATCTTTAGGACATTATGCTAAAAGAAATTAGACAGACACAGAAAGACAATATTGTATGATCTCACTTACATGTGTAGTCTTTCCAAAATCTTTTTTTTGTGTGTGATGGGATCACGCTATGTTGCCCAGGGTGGCCTCAAGCTCCTGGGCTCCTGTGGTCTTCCTACCTCATCCTTCTAGGTAGTTAGGAGTTGGAATTACAGGTATGTGCCATTGTGCTCTGCTATGTTTGTAATCATCTAAAACAGTCAAATTTTAGCAAATCATAAAACAGTGTCTGTCTGGGTCTAGGGTTGGAGAAATGGGAAGGTGTTCATCAAAGGGTATAAACTTTGATAGAAGATGAATAAGTTTTGAGAGACAATTAAAAGCATAGTGACTATTGTCAATAATACTGCATTGTATACTTGAAATTTTCTGAGAGTAGATCTTAAGTGTCCCCTCCACATGCACACAGAAAAAAATGGTAAGTATATGGCCTTATTTGTATGTTAGTTAACTTAATTATGGTAATTATTTTACAACATATAGGTATGTCAAATCATTATGTTGTTGTAATTTCAATATATACACTTTTCATTTGTCAATGATAATTCAATAAATTGTTTGGGAAAAGGTTTGGAAATTCAGAATGGAAAGAAATCAGCTAATAGATTATCCTCACACATTTCTTTTTCTATTATACTTTTTCTATTAGAAGAATCCTTAGCATGAGATATACCTTCTATATTTCCTATGTTTTAACTGACAAATAGTAATTACATACATTTATATGGTATGATGTTTTGATCTTTCTGTAAATGGTGGAATGTTTAAGTCAAGCTAAGTAAAGTATTTATCATTTTACCTACTTATCTTTTTATTGTGGTGAGAACATTTAAACTCTAATTTTTTAGCAGCTTTGAAATACACATTACATTATCATTAGGCATAATGTTATACAACAGATCTCTAGTACTTAATCATCTTGTTAAAGGCTTCTGAACCACATGGTCAGATATAGTCACAGTGATATCCTCATTTCTGGTACCAATTTATGTGTTAACCATTTTTTACCTCTGTGACCAAGATACCTGACAAAAACTAGCTGTAGGAGGAAAAGTTTATTTTGGCTATTCAGAGGTTCAGTCCATGGTTGGTCAGCTCCAAGGCAGAAACATCCAAGTGGAAGGGAATTTTGAGGGAAAGCCACTCAACTCGTTGCCAGCAAGGAAGCAGAGAGAGAAAGAGAAAGAATACAAGGACAAGATTCAGTCCTGAAGGACATTCCCTCAGTGATCTGCTTTCCCCAGCCATGCCCCATGTGCCTACAATGACAGCCCAGTAGTCCATTGAAATTATTAATCTGTCAAGTGTCCTAATCCACTGACAAGGTTACAGCACTCATAATCCATGATTTTTATCTCTGAACATTGTTGTATCTCCTAACACATAAGCTTTGGGGGGCGGGCATTAAAAATTCAACCATAACAGCACAGTTAAGTCCTAGCATACCAATAAATTACTGTAAATCTAAGTGATATAAGCACATCATTTAAAAGGAAAAATTGGCAGATGGTTTGAAAAATGAATACATCAGTATATTGTCTAAGAAATTCACTTAAAATACAACAGCTTAGATTAAAAGTATTAAACATCATGAAAACATAAAATTGCAGAAGTGACTATTATAAAGTCAATTTTAGAACAAAGAAAATTAGAGCAACAGAGAGACATTACATAAATGATAAAAGGATCAACATAGGAAGACATAAAGTTCTTAAAATATATAAATATTCTAAAAATTTCAATAGTTGGAATAACTAATTTTTAAAAATTGTCAAAATACATGAATTGACATTTCACAAATGAAGATATACAAATGTGAAAGAAGTCACTGAAAAGATGTGCTAACATTATTAGTTCTCTGATTCTTGTCAGTATGTGCCAACTAATCCTTGAAGTTCATTGGGATTGTAATCTCTTTCTTCCCTTAGCAGTCCAAACATGATTTTCTTTTAATTATTATTATCCTGTGTGATGGTTTGGATATGATGTGTCCCCCAAAGCTCCTGTGTTAATGCAGGAATATTTGGAAGTGAAATGATGAGATTGTGAGATCTATAACCTAATTGGTCAATCCTATTTTGAATGGACTGACTGGGTGATAACTATAGGAAGATGGGACATGATTAGTTGTGTCCTGGAAGGATTCATCTTGCCCGTACCTTTCCTCCTCCCTCTGCTTCTTGGATGCCATGAATAGAACAGTGCTCTTCTACCACACCTTTCCTCCATGATGTGCTGCCTCACTTTGGATGCAAAGCAGTGGAGTTGGCCATCTGAGGACTGAGACCTCTGAAACTGTGAGCCCCAAATAAAATTTCCTCCTCTAAGATATTCTTATCAGGTATTTTGGTCACATCAACACAAAGCTGACTAAAACAGTCTGGCATCCAGGAAAGGAGTTGTGCTAGCTACTGAGGTGCACCTGTTGCCTAAATTATTGAGGTTTCTACAACATCTTTGGAATGGAGATTCCTCTTTTGTAGTGCTTCTTCTCTTTTAGTGAGGAGAGTTAAGTTTATTTTAAAATAAATTACACATTAAGAATTTAGACTTCCTAGTATACAATAGTATGTTTTCACAAAATCATATTTTTTTATCCACCATCACAAATAAGAAACATGAAAGTCCCATTACCTGAAAAATTTACACTCCCTCCTTACATCTACCTCTTCATTACAATCTCAGCTCTGAGCAGCCACCAATCTGTTTTCTGTACCTGTGTTTTTTTCCTTTTAAAAAATGTCATATGAATGAAATCATATCATATGTAGCTTTTATACTCTGGCATCTTTCAGTTTGCATATCTATTTGAAATTTATCCATATTATAGAACATAACAGTGGTTCTTTCATTTTGATTGCTGGTAATCATTCTATTTTATGGATGTGCTACATTTTATTTATCTTTTCATCAGTGGGTTATTTCTAGAATTTAGTGGTTATGAACAAAGTTATTGTAAAACCACTGTACAGCTTTTGCATGAGCATAATTTTGCATTGCCCTTGGATAAACATTTAAGAGTGGAATTCTTTGTTCCTGTTTTAAGCGTATGCTAAACTTTTAAAGAAACTGCTAGAGATTTTCCAGTATTTGGCATTCCACCAGCAATATATGAAACTTCTAAAGACTGCAGCTCAGTTAGCACTTGAACTTGTTAGTTTTATTTTTAAAAATTTAGTCATTTTAATGAATGTTAATGATATATATTTGTGATTTAACTTTTAATGAGACCTTGCTGCATGCCAGATGCAGACTAAGCATTTTACATCTACCTGATATAATCCTTTATGAGAGACAAAAAGCATTTGACATTTAAGGACATGATTTTACTTGGGCTATTGCAATAAGAAGCATATCCATTAATGGGGACCATCTAAAAGAGAAGGAAGGAAACTCTTGATTTTATAAAAGCCTGTAAATCAAGGATTTACAATTATGGAGGAAGGGTGGAAGGGTCTTTACTTTGGAATACGTAAAATCTCTGAAGACCTTTTGTGGTTAAGTTAGCCCCTTCTAAGGACATGAAAGCATTATTCCTCTGTGAGCAGATGGTTCAGTTCAAGTTACAACACAGTTGTCTGTCACATTCGTTGTATGAAGTATATTCTCTTATTTTTCCCACTTTACAAATGAGGAAACTGAGGCTCATGGAATTTAAGACTCTTTCCAAAGGTTACTCAGCTAATGAGTGGCTTAGCCTGTGCTAGACAAACTATTTTTCTAGAGCAGAGACTATTTTTATGGCTGTGTCCTGAGGACATTTATAGTGCTTGGACTTTAAGAGGGTTCCTGAATAGATGTCAGTTCAATGAATAGAAGAATGTCAGGCCTATACAGAATTGCTAACAGTCAATATTATGTCTACACCAGGATATTTAGCCATTTTTTCTTAACCATATTGACTTTTAAACATTTACATTTTAAGAAAAAAATTTCAAATGTTAAGAAAACCGGGGAGAAATAATTGTAGCATGATAAAATGTTCTATGTTCATGAAAAATAGTTTTCTTTTAATGTCTTTGACTTTGGTATCAGGTTGATGCTGGTCTGCTAGAACTTGAAAAATATACCCTTCTGAATTGTGGTAGAATGTGTATAGATTTTGGTAATATTTGTTAAAGATGTAACAAATATTTACATCTTTGGTAGAATTTACTAGTGAAGCCATCTGAGCCTATGTTTTTATTTTACATTCCTAAATGATGACTTTGAACATCTATTCATTTGCTTATTTACTATCATTCATCTTCTTTGGTAAAGTGTGTGTTCAAATATTTCACTCACTTTGTGAAAGGTTCTGTGTTTTAATATTGGTGAGTTTTTGAAAGTGCTTTATTTATTATGAAAGAAGACCTGATATTGCTATGCTTCAAAACTTACTAGTGAGTGAGGTTTGCAACATGGCCAACTAGAAACTTCCCATGCCCATAGAAACACCCCAATTAATAATTACCTTTAATTAAAATAAATAAATTAGAGCACTGGAGAAAGTAAATCAACTACAAAAATCTTGTAGATCACATCAACCTGGGATGGTCATAAGAAGAGAATAAAATGTCTTGACTCAGCCACCTCATCCCCCCAGTTGGGATCAGCTCAGAACCAGAAGAGGGAATCAGGAGATACTTCCCCATATTGGGAAAAGGTAAGCAAGAGGACACCATTATCGCCTATCACCACCATGGACACCTGCTGTTGCTATAGGAGATTCCTACAATCCTTGTGGGCTCTCAGCTCTGCCAAACCAGTCCCCCAGAGTCAAAATGCTGAGCTCCTCCCAGAGACAGAGCCTACACTAATGCTGTACTCCACCTGATTTACTGCTGTCTATTCATTGTGGTCCATGTTACTACTGCTCTGCGCCTTTTTGGAACTGGAGCGACTGCTATAATGTGTCTCTTCTGAGACTGTTATTGCATCCCTCTATCTCTGAGGCTCAACTGACGCTGCACCATGTACACTTAGTAGTGTGCTGTTCTTGAGCAGAGCTTTTTTTTTTTTTTTTTTTATTTTTTTCGTTTACATAGGGTAATGATGTTTCTTTTTTTCCCCTTCCCCCCCACCCCTCCCACCCTTTTCCCTTTATACAGTCCTTCTTTCCTTCATTCTTACCGCTCTCCTTAGCCTAACTCTAAACCTAACCTTAAACCTAATGCTAACCCCTCCCACCCCCATTATATGTCCTCATCCGCTTATCAGCGAGATCATTCGTCCTTTAGTTTTTTGAGATTGGCTTATCTCACTTAGCATGATATTCTCCAATTTCGACCATTTGCCTACAAATGCCATAATTTTATCATTCTTCATTGCGGAGTAATATTCCATTGTATAAATATGCCACAGTTTCTTTATCCATTCATCAACTGAAGGGCATCTAGGTTGGTTCCACAATCTGGCTATGGTGAATTGAGCAGCAATGAACATTGATGTGGCTGTATCTCTGTAGTATGCTGATTTTAAGTCCTTTGGGTATAGACCAAGGAGTGGGATAGCTGGGTCAAATGGTGTTTCCATTCCAAGCTTTCTGAGGAATCTCCACACTGCTTTCCAGAGTGGCTGCACTAAATTGCAACCCCACCAGCAATGTATGAGTGTTCCTTTTTCACCACATCCTCGCCAACACCTATTGTTGCTTGTGTTCTTGATAATCGCCATTCTAATTGGGGTGAGATGAAATCTTAGGGTAGTTTTGATTTGCATTTCCCTTATTACTAGGGATGTTGAACATTTTTTCATATATCTGTTGATTACTTGTACATCTTCTGTGAAGTGTCTGTTCATTTCCTTAGCCCATTTGTTGATTGGATTATTTGTATTCTTCATGTAGAGTTTTTTGAGTTCTTTATAGATTCTGGAAATTAGCGCTCTATCTGAGGTATGGTTGGCAAAAATATTCTCCCACTCTGTAGGCTCTCTCTTCACATTTCTGATAGTTTCCTTTGCTGAGAGAAAGCTTTTTAGTTTGAATCTATCCCAGTTGTTGATTCTTGCTTTTATTTCTTGTGCTATGGGAGTCCTGTTAAGGAAGTCTGATCCTAAGCCAACAAGTTGAAGATTTGGACCTACTTTTTCTTCTATAAGATGCAGGGTCTCTGGTCTGATTCCAAGGTCCTTGATCCATTTTGAGTTGATTTTTGTGTAGGGTGAGAGATAGGGGTTTAATTTCATTCTATTGCATATGGTTTTCCAGTTTTCCCAGCACCATTTGTTGAAGAGGCTATCTTTTCTCCATTGCATATTGTTGGAACCTTTGTCTAGTATGAGAAAATTGTATTTATTTGGGTTTGTGTCCATGTCCTCTATTCTGTACCATTGATCTACCTGTCTATTTTGGTACCAATACCATGCCATTTTTGTTACTATTGCTTTGTAGTAGAGTTGAAGATCTGGTATTGCAATACCCCCTGCTTCACTCTTGCTACTGAGGATTGCTTTAGCTATTCTAGGTTTTTTATTCTTCCAGATGAATTTCATAATTGCTTGCTCTATTTCTGCAAGGTACATCATTGGGATTTTAATTGGAATTGCATTGAATCTGTATAGCACTTTTGGTAGTATAGCCATTTTGACGATATTAATTCTGCCTATCCAGGAACATGGGAGATCTTTCCATCTTCTAAGGTTTTCTTTAATTTCTTTCTTTAGTGTTCTGTAGTTCTCATTGTAGAGGTCTTTCACATCTTTTGTGAGATTGATTCCCAAGTATTTTATTTTTTTCGATGCTATTGTGAATGGGGTAGTTTTCCTAATTTCTCTTTCTGAAGATTCATCACTTATGTATAAAAATGCATTGGATTTATGAGCATTGATCTTGTAACCTGCTACTTTACTGAATTCACTTATGAGTTCTAAAAGTTTTCTGGTGGACTTTCCAGGTTCCTCTAAATATATAATCATGTCATCAGCGAACAGGGATAGTTTGAGTTCTTCTTTTCCTATTCGTATCCCTTTAATTTCTTTGGTTTGTCTGATTGCTCTGGCTAGAGTCTCAAGGACGATGTTGAATAGAAGTGGTGAAAGAGGGCATCCCTGCCTTGTTCCAGTTTTTAGGGGGAACGCTTTCAGTTTTTCACCATTTAGAATGATATTAGCCATGGGCTTAGCGTAGATTGCCTTTATAATGTTAAGGAATGTTCCCACTACCCCAATTTTTTTCTAGTGTTTTGAGCATGAAGGGATGCTGTATTTTATCGAATGCTTTTTCTGCATCTATTGAAATAATCATGTGATTCTTAACTTTAAGTCTGTTGATATGGTGAATGACATTTATTGATTTCCGAATGTTGAACCAACCTTGCATCCCTGGGATAAAACCCACTTGATCGTGGTGCACTATCTTTTTAATATATATTTGTATGCGATTTGCTAAAATTTTGTTGAGAATTTTTGCATCGATGTTCATTAAGGATATTGGTCTGAAATTTTCCTTCCTCGATGTGTCTCTGTCTGGTTTAGGTATCAGGGTGATATTGGCTTCATAGAACGAGTTTGGGAGGGTTCCCTCCTCTTCTATTTCATGGAATAGTTTGAGGAGTATTGGAATGAGCTCTTCTTTAAAGGTTTTGTAGAACTCGGCTGAGAACCCATCTGGTCCTGGACTTTTCTTTGTTGGTAGGCTTTTGATGACCTCTTCTATTTCATGGCTTGAAATTGGTTTATTTAGGTTGTGTATGTCCTCCTCGTTCAGTTTAGGTAATTCATATGTCTCTAGAAATTTGTTGATGTCTTCAAGGTTTTCTGTTTTGTTGGAGTATTGATTTTCGAAATAGCTTCTAATTATGTTTTGTATTTCACTCGTGTCTGTTGTGATGTTTCCTTGTTCGTTCCGAATTTTAGTAATTTGAGTTTTCTCCCTCTTTCTCTTTGTTAGTGTGGCTAAGGATTTATCAATTTTATTTATTTTTTCAAAGAACCAACTATTTATTTTGTTAATTTTTCCAATTGTTTCTTTTGTTTCGATTTCGTTGATTTCGGCTCTGATTTTAACTATTTCCTGTCTTCTACTACTTTTGGTATTGGTCTGCTCTTCTTTTTTTAGCGCTTTGAGCTGTAGTGTTAAGTCGTTTATTTGTTGATTTCTACTTCTTTTTTTGAATGCACCCCATGAAATAAATCTTCCTCTAAGTACTGCTTTCATAGTGTCCCAGAGATTTTGATATGATGTGTTTTTGTTCTCATTTACTTCTAAGAATTTTTTTATTTCCCTCCTGATGTCTTCTGTTATCCATTCATCGTATAATAGTGTATTATTTAGTCTCCAGGTATTGGAGAAGTTTCTGTTTTTTATTCTGTCATTTATTTCTAATTTCAATCCATTATGATCTGATAGAGTACAAGGTAGTATCTCTATCTTCTTGTATTTGCTAACAGTAGCTTTGTGGCATAAAATATGGTCTATTTTAGAGAAGGATCCATGTGCTGTTGAGAAGAAAGTGTATTCGTTCTTTGTTGGATGGTATATTCTATATATGTCTGTTAAGTCTAAATTGCTGATTGTGTTGTTGAGATCTATAGTTTCTTTATTCAATTTTTGTTTGGACGATCTATCCAGTGGTGAGAGAGGTGTGTTAAAATCGCCTAGTATGATTGTGTTGTGGTCTATTTGATTTCTGTAATTGAGAAGGATTTGTTTGACGTACGTGGATGAGCCAATGTTCGGGGCATAGATATTTATGATTGTTATGTCTTGCTGTTTTTTGCTTCCCTTAAGCAGCATGTAATGTCCTTCTTTATCCCTTCTGACTAGTTTTGGTTTGAAGTCCACATTATCTGAGATGAGGATGGATACTCCAGCTTTTTTGCTGTGTCCGTGTGCATGGTATGTTTTTCCCCATCCTTTCACCTTTAGTCTATGGGTGTCTCTTTCTATGAGATGAGTCTCTTGCAGGCAGCATATTGTTGGATTTTTCTTTTTAATCCAATCTGCCAGTCTGTGTCTTTTGATTGATGAGTTCAGGCCATTAACATTCAGGGTTATTATTGTGATATGATTTGTATTCCCAGTCAATTGACTCATTTTTATTTTCTGACATGATTTGGTTTCTCCTTTATTTGGCTATTCCTTTAGGCTAGCGCCTCCTGTTGCTGATTTGCATCGTTGTTTTTCATCTCTTCCTCATGGAATATTTTGCTGAGAATGTTCTGTAATGCTGGCTTTCTTTTTGTAAATTCCTTTAGCTTTTGTTTATCATGGAAGGATCTTATTTCATCGTCAAATTTGAAGGTAAGTTTTGCTGGGTATAAGATTCTTGGTTGGCATCCGTTTTCTTTCAGGGCTTGGTAAATGTTGTTCCAGGCCCTTCTGGCTTTTAGGGTCTGGATTGAAAAATCTGCTGATATTCTTATTGGTTTCCCTCTGAATGTAATTTGATTCTTTTCTCTCGCAGCCTTTAAAATTCTGTCTTTATTTTGTATGTTAGGTATTTTCATAATAATGTGCCTTGGTGTGGGTCTGTTGTAATTTTGTATGTTTGGAGTTCTATAAGCCTCTTGTACTTGGTTTTCCATTTCATTCTTCAGATTTGGGAAATTTTCTGATATTATTTCATTGAATAGGTTGTTCATTCCTTTGGTTTGTTTCTCTAAGCCTTCCTCAATCCCAATAATTCTTAAATTTGGCCTTTTCATGATATCCCATAATTCTTGTAGATTCTGTTCATGATTTCTTACCATCTTTTCTGTTTGGCCAACTTTGCTTTCAAGATTAAATAATTTGTCTTCAATGTCTGAGGTTCTGTCTTCCAGGTGCTCCATTCTATTGGTTATGCTTTCTATGGAGTTTTTAACTTGGTTTATTGTTTCCTTCATTTCAAGTATTTCAGTTTGTTTTTTTTTTTCAGTATCTCTAACTCTTTATTGAAATGATCTCTTGCTTCCCGTATTTGGTCTTTTAACTGTTGATTGGTGCGATCATTTAATGCCTGCATTTGCTCTTTCATCTCCTCCTTCAATGCCTGCATTTGCTCTTTCATCTCCTCATTTGCTTCCCTGATCGTTTTAATTACGTACATTCTGAACTCCCTTTCTGACATTTCTTCTGCTGTGCTGTCATTGGGTATTATTGATGTAGTATCTAGGTTTGTTTGGGACATTTTCTTCCCTTGTTTTCTCATATTGGTCAGTTGTCAGTGGGACCCTGAGATATTGCAGTTTTCCTCTATTGGCTTATAGTGTCCCGGTAGATTTCCAGTGTATCACCTCCCAGCCTTCAGTAGCCTGATGTCTTGGAGGAATCTGATAAAGCAGCGTATCCGAAGAAAACTGCCCCTAGCCCCCTACTGGTTCCACGATTTGGAACTGGCTCTGTGCTGAAATGCTCTCACTGTGGGCCTGCACCGTGCAGCTGGCCGTGTGGGAGGAGCTCACTGCCGGAGTGTGGAAGGCTACCTTGGGAAGACTCTAGCTGCCCTGCCTGGCTCCGATAAGCCACCTCTATCTGGGCCTGCCACCCGGGCCGAGCTTTACCCAGTGGGCAGACTCACCCGTGGCTCTATTTCAGTCCGAGTCTCTCAATGCCTCCCCTTCTTAACTCCTGGGTTCTGGAGCGACAGGGGGTGCAGTCTCCCTCTAGGCCGCCATCTTGGATCGCCCCGAGAAGAGAGCCTGCAGCCGGAGTGGGCAGAGCCGCCTGAAGAGGTGTCTGGCTGCCCTGCCCTGATCCCAGAGGCTGTTTGCGGATCGAGGCTCTCCGTTGGTTCGGGGGCTTGTGGCTGGTTCTATGTAGAAAGTCTCTCACTGGGCGGTCTGCTCCGAGAAGTTAGCCTTGAAAGGCACCTCCCACCGCAGGGGTCCAGACTACTTGGGGAAGTCTCTGGCTGCCCTGTCTGGACCCTGAATCTGCTTGCGTGCCAGAGTACGCTGAGCTGCACTGGCTCCGGGACTTGGAGCTTGTTCTGGTCAGAGAGGCTCTCACCAGCGGGCCAGTTCCGTTCCGAGAACCTGGAGAAGCTGGCTGTGTGGGCGGGGCCCACCGCCGGAGTGCGCAGGGCTGCCTGTGGATGACTCTAGCTGCCCTGCCTGGCTCCGATAAGCCACCTCTATCTGGGCCTGCCCCCCGGGCCGAGCTTTACCCAGTGGGCAGACTCACCCGTGGCTCCACTTCAGTCCGAGTCTCTCAATGCCTCCCCTTCTTAACTCCTGGGTTCTGGAGCGACAGGGGGTGCAGTCTCCCTCTAGGCCGCCATCTTGGATCGCCCCCTTGAGCAGAGCTTCTGCTATGCTCTACCACCTAAGTGCAAGCTACCATATCTCCATCTCCCAATTCCAATTCCTGGAGCACCCTTCCCTTAGGACCAAGCTAAATTGGTGTCCCACTCCTGAAGACCTAGACCCTTGAATTACTGGAGCAGTCATGCCCTAGCACCACAGACGGGTCAGCATCCCACCCTCCATGGATTTCAGGCAACAAGAACACCAGAACAGCTCCCATCTTCTACCAGAAATAAAGTAACATTCTGCCCAAAGGGGGCTTCAGAAGCACTCCTGAGATATGAGATGTTGCACCTCCCACCATTAAAGCTGAAGTGGTACTCCACCAATAGGAAGCCAAAGGCTTCACTCTGCATTCTGGGACTTAGTGGACAGACTACCTCATGTACTAGAGAATCAACACATTAGATGAGCTCAGCCACCTACTTTCAAGGTCAAATAGGTATCACTCCTCTGGCCTGGAACTGGGGAGTAGAATCCTCACTGCATTGGATCCAGATCCTTAGTGCACAAGCCTCAAGAGCATATTGCCATCCCTTGGGTTCTTCTTGTTGCTGTACCTGGCCTCACAGAGCCTGGGTTACTGCTGTTTTACCCCATTCCCCAGAGCCTACACTATCACTATATCCTATTGGTTCTGAATCACAATTTGGTGTTATGACCTGCTCCCCAGTTTCTGAGTCTCCTTCTCCTGAGTATCCTGTCTTCCCTAGAGCCATGCCATTGCTGTGCTGTGTACTGTGGGGACACAACCACAGCTGTATTCCAACTGCATGGGTCCAAGGTGCCTGGGTGTGCCTTAGAGCAACAGTTTCTGACTTAATAGGAGAGATGCGTCTGATATTCATGCCTTGGAGGAAAAAAAAGTCTATACCTAAATGTCAGATTGTAAAGTAGTTTTGCAAGACATTGATCCCAGGAACCTGGATTCATAGCTGTTCTGTTTACTATTACCTGGATCCCAGTACCACTGTGGCTGATTCTGATCTGTGTTAAACACAATGGCAAGAGAGATCTCCTCAGCAAAGACTCTCCACTGTGAGGAAGGGAAAAACAGAAGGATGTCGAAATTCTTGCCTTAATAATCTGTTCAAATACAATCACTGCAAAAAACTCATGCTGCCTAGGACACTGAGGCACACAAAGAACTGATGGTGACAAATTTAGAAGCTGCACATATCTACCAACCAATACAAAGGCCAGAGTCACCATATCTTTCGGAACAAGTACCCTCTGGCCTATCTACAGGTGAATATTTTCCCTTACAAAAGCTACTCTACTCTGTAGTCTGGAAAAGGTAACACCACCAGATGCACAAATATCAATACAGGGACAAAAGAAACATGAGAAAGCAAGGGAATGTGGCACCCTCAAAAGAACAGAATAATTCTCTTGTATCTGACCCCAATGAAATGGAAATTAATGAATTGACTTAGAACAAATTTGAAATAATTATATAAGGAAACTCAGCAAAATACACCAGTATAAAATAGTGAAATCAAGAAAACAATTCATTATATGAGAAATTCAAGAAAAACATCATTGAGACCCTGCGCGCTCCTGAAGCTTGGGCAGTTACTCCTTGGGGTTTGTTTCTCTTGGCTCTGAGGGCAGACCAGGGCTTCTAAGAGGAGTCCGGGCTGCGTCGGGGCGTTTTGTTTTGTTAGATTTTGTTTTTTTGAGAGAGCGAGCTAGGCGGTCAAGACCGGACCGGGAGGAAAATGTCAAACGTGCGAGTGTCTAACGGGAGCCCGAGCCTGGAGAGGATGGACGCCAAGGCAGGCTGAGCACCCTAAGCCCTCCGCCTGCAGAAACTTCTTCGGCCCTGTGAATCACGAAGAGTTAACCCGGGACTTGGAGAAGCACTGCAGAGAAATGGAAGAGGCAAGCCAGCGCAAGTGGAATTTCGATTTTCAGAACCATAAGCCCCTGGAGGGCAAATACGAATGGCAGGAGGTGGAGAAGGGCAGCTTGCCTGAGTTCTACTACAGACCCCCGCGGCCCCACAAAGGCGCTTGCAAAGTGCCGGAGCAGGAGAGCCAGGATGTCAGCGGGAACCGCCAGGCGGTGCCTTTAATTGGGTCCCAGGCAAACTCAGAGGACACGCACTTGGTAGACCAAAAGACTGACCCGTCAGACAGCCAGACTGGGTTAGCGGAGCAGTGCGCAGGAATAAGGAAGCGACCCGCAACAGATGATCCTTCTCCTCAAAAGAGCCAACAGAACAGAAGAAAATGTTTCAGACGGTTCCCCAAGTGCTGGTTCTGTGGAGCAGACGCCCAAGAAGCCGGACCTCCGAAGACGTCAAACGTAAACAGCTCGAATTAAGGATATGTTTCCTTGTTTATCAGATACATCATTGCTTGATGAAGCAAGGAAAATATACATAAAAAAATTTAAATACATATCGCTGACTCCATGGAATGGACATCCTGTATAAGCACTGAAAAGCAACAACACAATAACACTAAAATTTTAGGCACTCTTAAATGACCTGCCTCTAAAAGCGTTGGATGTAGTATTGTGCAATTAGGTTTTTCCTTATTTGCTTCATTGTACTATCTGTGTATATAGTTTTTACCTTTATGTAGCACATAAACATTGGGGAAGGGAGGGCAGGGTGGGGATGAGGAATTGGCATGGGTGGGGATGAAGAACTTGCTTCTTTTTTACAGCAAGGAGAAAAATATTTGATTTGCATAAGAGAAGCAATTTTGGGGAAGGGTTTGAATTGTTTTCTTTAAAGATGTAATGTCCCTTTCAGTGAGACTGATACTTCATTTTTAAAATCATCAAAATTTGAAAACTGGCTACAAAGAGTTGCTATTTATTTTTACATGAAGCTTATTCTTATTTGGGAGTTCTTCTGATTCCCTTATGTAGCAGCAAATGTCTTTAAATACAAAACCCTCCAAAACAGCAACAACTATTCTTCTTAGTGTCTCCAACTCCTGCCTCCCCTGCCACACCCAGTTTCCCTTAAAATTGGAATTTACCAGTTAATTATTCAGCAGTTTGGTAATCACTTCAAGTAATCGGCAAAAATCTGGGGCACTCTGTGGAGATTTCTGAATGCTCAGAACTGACCATCTGTATTTACCAAATTTGTTGAGAAAGTGTCATAGTTTTCCCTTTGAGCTGTGTAGACACAGCAAAAATAATTCAAAATCCCTAGGTATTTTTAAAGATTGATAAGTAGCTTCACACACACACACACAAAAAAATGAAATAATTAATTTAAAGCTTCTCTAATTGTTAATTTGCCCAAAGGAAAATAGTGTTTTTAAAGGAAAGTGCATGTAAAGAAAAGCACACTTGTGGAATAAGTGAAATGGATACTACATCTTTAAACAGTATTTCTTCATTGCCTGTGTAAGTGTATGAAACAAAACCATTTGAAGTGTACCTGTGTACATAACTCTGTAAAGACACTGAAAAATTATACTAACTTATTTATGTTAAAAAAAGATTTTTTTTTAATCTAGACAACATAAAAGCCAAAGTGGCATGTTTTGTGCATTTGTAAATGCTGTATTGGGTAGAATAGGTTTTCCCCTTCTTTTGTTAAATAATATGGCTATGCTTAAAAGGTTGCATACTGAGCCAAGTATAATTTTTTGTAATGTGTGAAAAAGATGCCAATTATTGTTACACATCAAGCAATCAATAAAGAAAACTTCCATAGCTATTAAACAAAAAGAAAAACATCATTATCATGAAAAACAAATTTTGGAACTAAAAATTTAATTAATAAAGGGAAAAATAGAGTTAAGAACTTAAGCAGCAGAATAGATCAAGCAAAAGAAAGAGGTTGTAAACCTGAAGATAGTTCTTTTGAAACGATTTGGTCCAATGGGGAAAAAAAAAGAGAAAAAGAATGAGAAAGAGTGTCCACAGGAGAAAAAAGAGAAAAAGAGTGGGAAAGAGTGAACACAGTCTATGGAACTTCTGGAACATCAGTAAGCAAACACATACTCATGCTATGGAAATTTCAGAAGGAAAAGACAGATAGGGACAGAAAACTTATTTAGTAAAACAATATCTAAAAACACATTTTAGTAAAACCGTCAAAAGTTAAAAGGCATAGAAAAATTTTTAAGCAGCAGGAGAAAAATATCAAGTCATATAGAATCTCTATTAGAATATCAGCAGATTTTTTCAGCAGAAGCTTTTCAGACCATGAGAAAATGGAATGATCTATTCAAAGTGCTGAAAGAAAAAAAAATTCAGCCAAACACTATGCAAAACAAAGCTGTCCTTCAGAAAGAGAAATAAATCTTAGGAAGACAAATGAATGCTGAGTGAATTCATCACAATTAGACTTGCCTTCCAAGAATTGCTTACATGGGAACTCTTCAGGCAGAAAAGAAAGATGATAATTACTACCATGAATGTATATACAAGTATGAAACTAACTTTGGAAGTCCATAGACAAGTACAGAATACTCCAATGACTATAATGATAGTGTGTAACCATACATTTCTCTAATATGAAGGTTAAAAATTAAAATGGTCAAAAGTCAATCAAACTACAATAAGGAATACAAAATATAAAAAGATATAGCATGAATAGATGTAAATTGTTTCAAGGAGGGTAAATGTCTAGAGTTTTTGTATGTGACAAGATATCAGCTTAAAATAGTAGGCTATAACTGTGAAGTGTTTTATGTTAGCCTCATGATAAACAGAATCAAAAACTGCAGCAGATATACAAATAAGCAGAAATCAAAGCATAGCACAGAGAAATTTATCTTAATCATAATGGTAGACAACAAGAGGTGAGTAGAGAAGCAAAAGACACAAAAGAAACCAATTTTATTTTAGGTTGCATTGTACATTATAATTCTACATAATAATGGGCTTCATTGTTACACATTCATACACATGCATAATATAGTTTGATCAATCTCATTCTTAAGTATCTCCTCTTTCCTTCCCCTCCTCCCTGCCCCTTAGTCCCTCCTTTTCCTGGTTTCTCTTTTATTATGTTTTGAATTAGTGTATTATAACTATATGTGAAAGTGGGATTAATTATAGTACATTCATATACAGATGTAGCATGATTTGGTTGACTTTGTTTCCCAATACTTTCCCATTCCTTCCCCTTCTTCCTCCTTTTCAATCCCCTTCCTCTATTCTGTCTTCCTTCTCTTTTTGTGAGATCCCCCTTTTATGACTTTTATTTCTCCCTAACCTCCACATATGAGAGAAACCATTCAACCATGGACTTTTTGAATCTGGCATATTTTACTTAGCATTGTATCCTTTGTTCCATCCATTTGACATAATTTCATTCCAGAAGATGAACTTGAATATAAACAGACTGCATTCTCTAATCAAACTACATGGAATTTTCATGCATTTAACAAATGAAGACCTAAATGTGAGCTGGCTCCAGAAAGCTCACGTATGTTTAATGACACACTATAGGCTGAAAGTGAAAGCAAGGATGAAGATATTCTATACAATTGATAAACAAAAGTGATCAGTTGTAAACTTAAATTTGATAAAATTAGATTTCAAATTAAAATCTGTCACAAGAAATAAAAGTCATTATTTAATGATAACATGATTAATTCACCAAGAGGACAAAATTTTAAATATATCTACACCCAACATTGGAGCAACAAAAAATATAGACAAATATTAATGAAAATCAAAGGAGAACTACCACATTCAATACCATCTTTTCAACAGTGATTAACTGGTCAGAAAATTAAGGAAGAATCACTGATTACAACTGGATCTAGTAGACATACACATAATTTTCCATTCAACAACATCATACAAATATTCTCCAGTACAAAGGGAATTTTCTTCAAGATACACCATATTTTAGAGCACAAAACTAGTCTTAAGGGTTATTTATAAGCAGGTACAGTAATTTAACTGTAAAGAAAATGTGTTTTACATATATATGTATATAGGGGGATGTTTTAAGTGAAGTTGGAGACAGACTGGTAACTGCAGATTTTAAAAGAGTGATATTTTCAGTAGTCACTGTTGTAATAAATTAACTGCAACCAAAAAAAAAAACTAGTCTTAACACATTTTAAAAGGCTGAAATCATGTCTAGTATACTTTCAGAAGTTTTATGAAACTAGCAGTCAGTAATTGGATGAATGTTGAAAAATTCACAAATAAGTGTAAATTGAAGAACACATTCCTAAAAATCCAATGTGTCCAAAAAAGAAACATGAAATTAAAAAAAAATATATATATACACATGTATATGTATGAACAAATAATGGAAGCAACATACCAATAAAAGCTATAATATGCAGAAAATACAATTCTAAGAAGTTTATAGGGATAAATGCCTGGAATTAAAAATGAAGAAAGATTGGGGCTGGGTATGAAGCTCAGAGGTAGAACATTTCCCTAATATGCATAAGGGCCTGAGTTCAATCCCCTGCATACTAAACACACACACACACACAAAAAAACCACACACACACACACACATGCCCACATAACCTAAAATCAGTAGAAGGAAATAATATAATTTGAAACAGAAATAACTGAAATGGAGAACAGAAAAATCAAAGAGTTAATGAAACTAAGTAGATTTCTTGAAAACAAGAACCTTAATTGACAAACATTAACTAGTCTAACAAAGGAAAAAAGAGAGAAGCCTCAAGTGTATAAAAATTAAAAGTAGAGAAACTACAAACACACCTCAGAAATAAAAAGAACAATAATGGACTATTATAGAACAGTTACATGCCAACAACCTAGAGGAAATGAACACACTCTAGCACAAATACAGCTAACCATGATAGAGTTTAGGAGAAACACAAAGCTTTAACAGATCATTAAAAGATAAACAGATTTAAAAAGTAACCAAAATATTTATTCCAACAATACCCGAATAAACTTTCTTTTCATCCGCTCATGGAACTTACTGCAAAGTAGATCATATATTAGACCACAAAGTGAGTCTCAGCAAAAGTTAAAAAATAAATAAGTAAATAAATAAATAAAAATATGAAATATGACCTTCAGTATTCTTAGATCATAGTGGAATGAAATTAGAAATCAACGCTTAGAAAAGAAAGGAGCTATAAAAACACAGAGATTAAATAATATACTTTTTATGATGAGTGGTTCATGGAAGAAATCAGAGAAGAAATTTTGAAATTTTTAGAATCAAATACATATAAATGCAGCAAACCAGATTTTGTGGGATACATCTTACAAAGTTCAAGGAAAAAGACATAGCTATATGATTGCCTACATAAAACAGTTAGAAAGATCTCAAATATATAACTTAATGATACATCTTAAGGTCTTAGAAAAACAAGAACAAACCAATTTTAAAACCAGTAGAAGAAATGAATTAATAAAGATCTGAGGAAAAATTAATGAAATAGACCAGAAAAGGCCAATACAAAGGACAAATAATGCATAGTTGGTTATTTAAAAAGTGAAACAAGATTGATAAATGTTTTGACAAACTATATAAAAGAAAGATGGAGAAGAACCAAATTTATAAAATTAGAGACAAGGAGGTACTAAAACAGACAGTGCTGAAATCCAGAGGACCATTAGGGATTATATTGAAAATTAATGTTCCAATAAATTGAAAATCTAAAAGAAATGGATAAATTCTATACACATATCACCTAACAGAATTAGACCTAGAGATTAATAGAAAACCTATAGTGACAAATAGCAAGCTATGAGATTGAAGCAGTTAAAAAGAGAGAGAGATTGAAGCAGTAATAAAAATCTTGCCCACAAAGAAAATCCAAGTAGTAGGCAGATTCACAGCTGAATTTTGTAAGACTTTTGAAGAATTAACTGGTATCTGTTGTACTCAAATTATTCCATGAAAGGGAAATAATGCTTCCAAATTTATTCTACAAAGCGAATATCATCCTAATTCTGAAATCAGTTTAAAATATATCAAGGAAATTACTATCATCTTTGATGAGCACAGATGCAAAAATCCTTAATAAGATACTTGCAAAATAAATTCAGCAATATGTTAGAGTGATCATACATCAAGATAAAGTTTGTTTCATTGCAGGTGTGCAAAAATTAATTTCCAACATATGGAAGTTAATAGACATATGCCACAAAATAGAGTCAAGAACAAATCACATAAATATGTATATGCAGAATAAAACCATTGACAATATTCATTATCCTGTATTAAATTAAAAAACCTAAAATGATTAGAGATAGCAGGAATGTACTTTAACATAACAAGGACTCTATGACAAACCTGAAACCAAACCTACTGACTGGGGTAAAACTGAAAGTATTGCCTCTAAATTTAGGAACAAGACAAGGATATACACTCTTGCCACCTCTATTCAATATAGTACTTGAAATTTTCACATAGCAGTTACACAGGAGAAATAAAAAAGGAATACAAATAGGAAATGAAGAAGTCAAATTATCTCTTGGCAGGTGATATGACTTATACTTAGAAAACCATGAAGGCCCCACCAGAAGACTTCTAGAGCTAATAGACAATTTCATCAGAGTAGCTGGGTACAAAATCAGCATACAAAAGTAAATAGCTTTTCTGTGCACCAGTAATGAACCCTCTGGGAAATCAGGAAATCAATTCTGTTTCCAGTAGTTTCAAAGATAGGTAGATGTGAGGGTCCTCTCTGCCATAGCCCGAGTGGAGGAGAAAAGGATTAACTGCCAGAGGAAGATGTTGGTGGTTATTCTATCTGGTACCCAAAAAACTTACTCAATGAACACACAAAAACCAGTTCTCTTTTTATAAGAGGGGGCATGACGGGTCTGGCCATACCAGCTCTGGCCTCTTACAACAACCTGGAGTTGCCCAACTCTCCTTTATTTATAATATACAGGTAAAGGGAGCAAAGGCTGGAAGGAGCTTCTTCTGTGATGAACAGGATAGGGTGGAGTTAGGGGAGCCATTCTCTTAGGGGGAAAATTCCAGAAGGAGACAGGGAACCACTCCCATGCAGCGCCACATGCTTCCCGGCAGTTCCTAGAAGCCAAATCTCTGTGTCACATGGCTCATTCTAGTCTCATTCTGCTAAATAAGGACGGCTTCCCACAGGTAGATAAAGAAAAAAATACCTAGAAATAAACAATGCAGGAAATGAAGGACTTCCAGAAGCAAAATGACAGAATGCTGAGAAAATAAATGGAATAAGACACTAGAAGATCAAAAGACTCATATTCATGTATAGGAAGAATTAATATTGTTAAAATGGCCATAACACCAAAAGCAATATTCAGATTCAGTGAATTCCCGCCCAAATACCAATGATATTCTTCATAGAAGTAGTAGAAAAATTCTAAAATTCATATGGAATTAAGAAAGATCTGGAATAGCCAAAGCATTTCTGAACAAAAAGAGTAATACTGAAGGAATAACAATATCCAATTTTAAATTATTCTACAGACCTTTATTATAAAAAACTGCATGGTATTGGTCTAAAAGAAGACATGTAGATCACTGGAATAGAATACTAGACACAGGGAGAAACCCTTATGGATATAGTATTTGGATCCTTGAAAAATATACCGAATATGTACTTCGAAAAAAAGAATTTTTAACAAATGCTTCTGGGAAAATGGGATATCCATATATGCAAGAATGAAACTATATCCCTGTGCTGCCCTGCACAAAAGTTACCACATGGATGAAAGACCTAGGAATTGGTTGAGAATCTTTGCAAAATCTAGGAGAAAACAGGGGCAACAATCCTACATATAGGCTCAAGCACTGACTTACCCAAAATGATTGAGCTAAAGCTCAGGAATTAGCACCAAGAATTAATAATTGGAATGGCATCAAATTAAAAAGCTCTGCACAGCAAAGGAAAACACATGAAGACAGAGCCTTCAGAATAGGAGAAAATCTTTGCCAGCTATTCTTCTGACAGGGAATTAATTTATATAATTTATAAGAACTAATCATAACACTATAAAAACAAATTCCTAATCGATAAATGGACAAATGAAGTACACAGACATTTGTTAAAAGAAGAAATACAAATAGCCAACAAATATTTTGAAATATTTTTCAACATTTTTATCAATTAGGGAAATGTAAATCAAAACTGCACTGATATTTCACCTCACTCCGGTTAACAGCAGTCATCAACAATACAAATAACAAGTTCAAAGCCAGCCTCAGCAAAAGCGAGATGCTAAGCAACTCAGTGAGACTCTGTTTCTAAATAAAATACAAAATAAGGCTGGGGATGTGACTCAGTAGTCAAGTGCCCCTGAGTTGAATCCCCAGTACCCACCCAATAAAAAGAATGCAAATGACAAATGCTAGTGAGGATGTGGAAGAAATGGAACAATTATACTGTTGGTGGGATTATAAAATAGTACAGCCACTGCAGAAATCAGTATAGAAGTTTCTTGAGAGACTTGGAATGGTACCATACGACCCAGCTATACCACTCCTTGTTATTTATCCAAATGAATTAAAGTAAGAATACTATTGCAATACATGCATACCTGTATTTGTAGTAGCACAATTCACAATGTCTTAATTATGGAACCAGTACAGGTGTCCATCAATAGATAAATGATAAAGAAAATGTAGTTTTTATACACAAAATGAATTTTTTTGTGGGAAAATGAATGGAACTAGAGAACATGATGTTAAGTGAAATAAGTCAGACTCCAAAAACTCCAAGGCCATGTGTTTCCTTATATGTGGATTCTAAGGAGAAAATGGAAGGAAAGGGCATCTCAGGAAAAAGAAGAGAGACCAGTAGAGTAGAGGTTGAAGGGAATTAGAGGGAAGAGAAAGATAAATGGGAGGTACTGGGGAATGAATTGACCAAATTATATTATAACCATGCACAGATTTGTCACAATGAATCCCACTATTGTGTATAATTATAACACATCAATAAAAATTTTAAAATTAAACAACTATTTTAAAACTCTTAGAACTATTAAGTGAATTCATCAAAGTGCATGATACAAAAATCATACAAAAACCAGTAGCATTGCTGTATACAAATAACAATCTCATTGAAAATAAAGATAATCCTACTTATGGTAGCATAAATAAATGCTTGGGAATAAGTTAAACCAAGAAAATGATAGTTTGAGACACCAAAATCCATAAATATTGATGATGAATTTGAAGATGATGCAAACAGAAACATACCCATGTTCATGCATTGGAAGAATTAATATTGTTAAAGTGTCCATACTATCCAAAACACTAGAGACATTCAGTGCAATACTTATCAAATCCCTGTGATGTTCTTCATTAGAATACATAATACAATCCAAAATTTTCTATGGAAACATAGAAGACTCCAAATGACCAAAACAGTCCTGAGAAAGAAGAGTGAAATTTCAGGTGGTCATTCTTCCTTGATTTCCAATTATATTTTGAAGCTGTAGTAATCAGTATAGTATATTACTGGCATAAAGCCAGAAACATAGGCCAAGGAAACAGAATGGGGACACAGAAATAAATCCAAACACATATGGTAAACTAAATTTCAACAAAGACTTCAAGAGGGCATTTTGCAATAGTCCTGAATAAGGTCTTCCTTGCTGTTTTTAACATGAATAATTCTATTATCTAGTAAACCTTTGCCCAAACCAAGGTTAAAAAGATTAGATGTTTTATAGTTTTTTAAATTAAGCAATGATCCATTTTGTGTCACTTTTTCATATAGTGTGAAGTGTGAACCCATGTTCACTTGTTTGTATTTCAATATCCCATTGTTTCAGTATCTCTTGTTGAAAGGGCTATCCTTATTGTCTAAATACTTTGTTAAAAGTCAGTTATCTACAGGGCTGGGGACAGCTTATTTGTAGAGCACTTGTATAGCATGTGCAAGGGGGAGGGCATGATCACGAGCAACACACACACACACACATACACACACACACTAATCAGTTGTCAACATGAGTTTAGTTCTGTATTCTCTATCCTTTTCCATTGATTTATTTTTGCTCCTTACTTTTTGTGTATTTATATGTCCTTTGAAAAATTTTTGTATTTGCCCTAGGATTTATTATATATGTCCTTAATCACTCTCTACCCCAAATGATATGCTACTTCAAATATAGTATGAGAACCAAATAATAGAATACTTTCAGTTTTTACCTTCCATTGTTTGTGCAGTTGTTTGTTGTCTTGTTTTATTTATATAGATATTATAAACCCATAATGCACTTCTACTGTGTATGCTTCATATAATCAGTTTTATGAAAGAATGACTAAAAACAATTTAAAAAATATTTTGCATTTATCTACATTTAATTATTTCTTGAGATTTCCACTTCTTTGTTTATATATTGGTTTCTCTCTGGTATTATGTTCCATTTGACTGAAGAAATGTTTTATATTTCATTATATAGAAGTTAGTACAGGTCTACTAGTGATGAATTATTTAAATTTCATTGTCTGGAAATGTTATTGTTGACCCACTTTTTTTTATTGTAAACAAATGGGATACATGTTGTTTCTCTGTTTGTACATGGAGTAAAGGCATACCATTTGTGTAATCATAAATTTACATAGGGTAATGTTGTTTGATTCATTCTGTTATTTTTTCCTTCCCCCCCACCCCTCCCAGCCCTCTTTTCCCTCTATACAGTTCTTCCTTCCTCCATTCTTGCCCCCCTCCCACTTTTAAAATATATTTTTGCTGGGTGTGAAATTCTGGGTTGAGTTATTTTTTTTTCTTTCCAGTGGTTCCTTTTACTCATTTATTTTTATTGAAATATAAAATAATTTCACTTTTAATTGAGAGTTACCATTTTTGAAGTGTACTGTTCAGTTATTTTAGCATATTCACAGAGTTGTGCAGTAGTCACCATCAGAATGTTTTCACCACCCCCCAAAAAATCTCATATCCATTAGTACTCACTCTCCATTTCCCCTTTATCCACCTCCTGTCAGCCATTAATCTACATTGTTTCCATGGATTTCCCTGCTCTGGACATTTCATATAAATTAAAGCATAGTATATGACTATTTCTCTCTGACTTCTTTAATTAGCTGATTCAAGATTAATCCATGTTTTATCATGTGTTATTCTATGCCACTCTACTTTATCATGGCCACTCTATGGATATACCACATTCATTTATTTGTTCCTCAGTTGAAACACATTAGCATTGTTCCTAATTTCTGGTTAATATGTGTAGTGTTTTGAAGATTTGGGTATAAATTTTTGTATGAACATGTGTTTTCAGTTCTATCAGGTTTATGTTTATGGGTGAAATTGCTGAGTCATATGGTAACTTTTATGCTTAATTGCCAAAGTTCTGCCAAAATGTTTTGTTTTAATTCAACTATTTTACATCCCTACCAGCAATGTATGATATTTGCAATTTCTCCACGTTCTCACCAACACTCTTTCCTGGGTGTGAATTGGCAACATGTTGTGTGCTTTTTAAATTGAAGTTAAATTCGTACAACAAAAACTAACCACTGTAAACAAGTCTATTAGATGTATATGCTACAAGTTGCTCATCTACTCACACACTGATGAACATTTGGGTTGTTTCCACCCTCTAGTTATTTTAAATATTGCTGCTATGAACATGCATGTCAATGTATTTGTTTGAGTACCAATTTATACTTCTTTGTGTATATACCTAAGAGTGGAATTTCTTGTTCCCGTGGTAATTTTATATTTAATGTTTTGTGGAACCACCAAATTGTTTTCTTTTTTATTTGTTCTTTATAGTTATAAATGACAGTAGAGTCTATTTTGACATATGTATACCAACATGGAGTATATCTTATTCAAATTAGGATCCCAGTCTTGTGGATGTACATGATGTTGAGATTCACTCTGGTTCCAAATTGTTTCCTTTGGTAACTGAAACATTTTATATTCCCATGAACAATGTATGAGGGCTTCAGCTTCTACACATTTATATTCACATAGAATTGACTCTTTAAAGTGACAACCACTACCCAAAACAGAAGCACCATCTTAATTATTGTGAGGAGAATGATTTTCTTTTCCATAAAGAAGCACTTTCTGTTAAAACTGTTTTTCTAAAGTATCCAAATCATTATTACAACCCTTTTATCAGATAGCATTGAACATTTTACCTATCAAAAATTGTTTATTTTTTTTGTTAGCCACCTTTGAATTTTACCTAATTTTCCCAGTTATTTTTAGCAATAATATTGTAGAAGATAGATTTCTGTTCTATCATACTATTATCATGTGTTAATAGACCAATAAGTAACAGACCAATAAGTAGGTATATGTTCTCCTTTTTTTCAAAACATGCATTAATGTGATTACAATTAGTATAATTAATCAAATATTTTACTTAGAATAAATGATTTGATTTTGAAATTTGTGAATATTATTTTTAAGTTAGTGATGACCTATACTTAAAATACACATATATTCCCCTCACTTCCGTTTTGTGCTTCTGTTTGCATATCTTGCTCCCACTGAATTTTCTGTAAGTAAAGAATATGTACTGCCATCAACTTGCCTTTCCTAGGCTATCCTTCCAGGTACTCTTTCTTTATTCATTCCAAAACTCCTGAAATCTGACCTTCTCTAAAGAATTTTATCCTTTGATTTTTTTTATTAGAATGTGAACTATGACATACGTATAAACTACAAAAGTATACATGTACAGTTTAATAACAATTAAGTGAACACCTGTTTATCCTCTACTTCAGCCAAGAAACATAAAGACATCCTTTTTATTTATGTATTACAATTATGCATAATAGCAGGATTCATTATGCCGTATTCATACATACATACATATAATTTGGTCAGTCTCATTTCCAATTCCCTTTCTTTTTGCTCCCTTTATCCCTCTACCTTCTGGTAAAAACATCTTTCCTAAATGCTGAATAGGTAATACATTTAGCCAGGTCTCCTTATTTCTAAGCTTATAAGCACTCCTATCATGACCAGTATTCACATACACTGCTGTTTTACCACTAACATAATGTTAAAATATTGTTTAGTCACTTCTTGCATGCCTTGTGAAACTTTGTTTACTTGCACTAGTCTGTTAGTGAAGAATGCTTATTGTTCCAAATTGTGGGAGTTCTGGTGCTGACAATTCACAGTGGGATGTGAATATAGGATTTGGAAATAGAAGCTGCAGAGTTGGAATCCTGGAACAGCAGTACCTCTGTGAGCATATTTAGAGGCACAGTGATGGAATGTGGAAGCAGTGGCAATTATTGATGGAAAAAATGAAATAAAGACCTAAAGAATCCAGTTTATAAATATAGAATTAACTTTACATCATTACGATAGAATACATTATATATACACAGGTACCAGTAAGTGTTTACAAGTCTGTAGCAATCTATAGATTACATATAACTTTTACATCAAATTATATGGAATTATAATTGTTATGCATCATCCTACTTTTGGTGAATGGCAAGTGTTCAACACATCAGTGGTTGCATTGGTTTAATCTAATGTCTTTCATAATTTTTATCAGGTTTTTTCTGGCATTTCATTCTTTATAATTATTTTTCAGTACAACCTATAGTTGCCCTGGACTTGTATTTAGCCCCTGTGATTAGTCACATCATTCAAATTGCCTTAGTAATATCAGATTAAGTTTCCCACACCATTCATATTAATCATACTCATTTAGTCCAGGTATTTGAATGAGAGAATATCTGTGTTCAGTTGTGTTCTGGTGAAAAACTAAAAGCAAGACACAAAATTATTAAAGAAATACTAAAGAGATAAAAGGAATCTGAAAAGCTATTGAAGAGTTTAAGCAGGGGAGTGACACCTTCAAGATTATTTTAGCAGGACCATTCTGCAGAACTGAGATTGAATGGAAAGGAGAAAAGATTACAGACCAGGTGACCAATTGAACATTTACTAGTATTAAAAGGAAATATTCCTTAGGCCAATTATGTCAGACATACCACAGAGTTTATTTAAACAAAGATAAACAAAACAAAATAAACGAAATTGTGAATCAGGTAACTCCCATAACTAGTAAGAACTCTAACTAGTGTGTGATATAACAGCATTTATAGAAACAAGAAGACTTAGAAAACATCTTCATTGGCTGTATCTTAGTCAATCTACTCATTGGTTGTTTACAACTATAACCTTCAATTGTTACCAGTTTGGCAGGTTGGATCCCATAGACAATAACAACACTTTGCTTTATACATAGTAATGTTTATTTTAGCAATAAAGTGAAAGCAAAAATGGAGAGAAAGCGAGAATGAGAGAGTTAGAGAAAGAAAAAAGAGAGAGAGAGAAAGAAAGAAAGAAGAAAGAAAAGAAAGAAAGAAAGAAAGAAAGAAAGAAAGAAAGAAAGAAAGAAAGAAAGAAAGAAAGAAAGAGAAAGAAAAGAAAAGAAAGAGGTGAGATGAGATGAGATGAGATGAGATGAAATCATATCAGTTGATCTGGGGAACACATACTCTGGTGAGTCCCAGGACAGTTATTCACGGTCCCAACTGTGAAGTCCCAGGCAGAACGTCCTCTTCACAAGTGAAACTCCAAAGTAGTGCTCTTTAAATACGAGTTGGAACAAAGAAGTCACAGTTCCAACAGCCTGCATGAGTTAGTGTTTTACCTCATTCCCCCAAAGGAGTAGCTGGATCTCCAAAGGGAAGGAGTATTTTCCTTGAGATAAGTAAACTAACTGAGTTCCTGTAAATGAGTCAAACTTACAGAGAAGTCAGCATTCTTTAGATGCTCTACCAAGAACGTTCAGAGTTCACTGCAGGCACATAAAAAGGGAAGATCTTCAATTTTTTCCTAATCCCCTTACTCAAACCTTAAGATCTTATGTGTTCATTGTGGAGGTTGTGAAAAACTTGGGGGTCAACTTTTATACCAGTAAAACATCTATTAGCCTGTTTTCACTGTTTATACCATTATTTTTTGAGTATGTATTTTATATTGGCTTAATTGATACTGATTATGTACTAACAAATCTTTATAGTGCTTTGATTAAGGATATCTAAGCTTGTAAAATTACACACCTGTGGGGGTAAGGGTAATTGGGGATCCAAGTCAAAGTACATTATCCACTTGGTCAGGGAAAGTTAAAAAACATCACCCTGCCAATGGAGAACCTCTAGGTATTCAATGCACTCAGTAAAAGGAACAACTTGATTAAGAAAGTTTAAGTCAGTTTGATTATTAGTAGCTTAACATGTTGAGGAATTACTTCATAGAGCATAGAAAAGTTATATAAAGGATACAGAATAAGGTCATATAAGTTAGAGAAATGGGTAAGCAGTCAGGGTTCCATCTGACTACTTAACCATCCACATACACATCTTTGATCACAAATAACAGTCACATTGGTTTCATGTATGTGAGTATCAATTAAATAAGGCAAAGCAAATAAAATGAAAGGTATAACATGAAAATTATATAAATGTATTAAAGTATACATTATTAAAGTGTTCATATTTTCCAGAGAACAAACAGTCCAGTTAAACAGCATGTTAAAATTAGTATCTGTATTCAAATTAGCCAAAGTATATTGATTGAACAAGGTCAGGAATTGCTTATCATAATCAAGAGCATTTGGTGAGGGAGAATCATCATGGGCAGACATTGAGCATTAATAGTTTTTTTTTAACACATATTTGGTTTTATTTATCATTGCCAGCAATTACATTCCTGCTCATCTTCCATCTTTTTCTATTTGTTCTAGTTAGTTATACATGGCAGTAGAATGCATTTTAACATATCATACATAAATAGATTATAACTTCTCATTCTTCTGGTTGTGCATGATATAGAAATTGTTAAGTCTTAAGCTACATCTTTTTCAGCACTATAAAGTCTGCCTGTCAAACTCGCAAGGTCTATTGAATTTCCTATGCTCAAACCAATTTCACCTCTACCAACTAAAGTGTCATACCATGCTCTTTTCCCTGATTATATTGTTTTAAAATAAGGAAAGTCAAAATAAAATTCAATATATATTTTGATAATTTTGAATTTCATTTACACAATATTTTGGAATTCTATTTGAGGAGGTTTGACATCAGGTTGAGCTTGTAATGCTTTAATGTAATCTCCCCACCATGTTTGGTTATCAATTCGGATTGTGTTGACACAAAATCTTACTTCAGAGGTATTAAGTATATTACTGAAATTATATCCTGGGTTGGTATAATTTCATTTATATTCTCTTTTAAAAGTCAATATTTGTTTTTGGGAATTACTATGTGGGACTAGTGCAGACATTATATTTGCAGTAAGATTGACAGAGGCAGAAACCTGGAGTGGTATATTCATCCTAGTAATAAAATGTCTGCCATATATATTTGAGAAGCCTATTCAATATTTCATATTATGTCCAGTGAAAACGAAGTTCATAGTATAACATTCATTGTAAGTATTACACATGAAATTATCCTATCTTCAGATTATGGTATTGTTTCTCTATCCCATGTGAATTTCATTATAATTTCTATTCAAGCAAAATGTACCAGGGTTACCTGTTGACTGAATAAGTTATGTTGAATGAGAATTAACCTTTTTGTGGAGTTTTATGCTCAGATTCCATGTATACACTGTAGTCCAAGTCCCCAGGAGAAAGATTCCCACAACATATTTCTATTCATGAAAAAAAAGATTAGTAAGAATAATTTCTAACTCATTTTTACCAGTATAAATTACCACAAATGTACTATTTTCCCCTCTGCTATGACCTCCATAACCATACGTGTATCATTAACACATTCTTTACCCATATTTTGGCTCCTATTTTAGTATTAGTTGATCCAAACCCTCCCATGTGGGTGTTGTCATCAGGAGTATCAGAGAGTTGCTCCCAATCTCCATTTTTAAATAGCATGATTAGTAATTAAGCTACTGTATTTTTTTGGCACTTTATATGCTGGTTTGGCCCCTAAATTTTGTAACAATATTAAAATTTCCACCACATACTCAGCGTTAATCACACTTTCTACTACATGAATTTCTTTTCTTGCTAAGCTTGATCTGGTTAATAGGTGCCCAAAATTAATTTTTGACATTTGAACACCTATTTCGATATGAATTGTATGGGTTTATTTGTATATTCTTGTTTTGTTTTTTTGGTACCAGGGACTGAACCCAAAGGGTGTCAACCACTGGGCCACATCCCTAGCCCATTTTACTTTTTAAATTTTGAGACAGGGTCTTGCTAACTTGCGTAGGGCCACTGTAAGTTGCTGAGGTTGGCTTTGAATTTGTGATCCTTTTGCCTCAGCTTCCTGAGCTCCTGGGATTACCAGCATGCACCACCACTCCCAGTGATAGTTTTATTTCTTTTATATCTTTCCATATTTCCTTTAATGTCAATAAATCATTACTTACAGACTCATGAGTGCCTTTATAGGAGAAAGCTGCATTTATTTTTATTTCCCATCATTTTAAAGATTAATTTTGCTTGACTTGACTCCTAATTTGTGGATTCGGGGGTCGTCACTTTGGCTCAAGGTGTACTTTATCATAATGGGCAATTATTCAGATTGTATAAGGTTATAGACAAATTTTCTTTCCAACTGACATAGGTTTTGTCCCTAGTTTCCTTAACTGCTCTTTATGCATCCCATTCATTCACTCAATCCATCAGCTTGGGAATAGTACTGCATATGATAAATCCATTCAATGTTATTTAAGATTTAATACCTTTGAATTTCCTTGCCTTTAAAATGAGAACAATTATAACTTTGGATTTGTAATGGGACTCCATAATAAAAAGTCATAATATCTAGTGTATGACAAGTATTCTTTTGAATAGCCCTTTTATAAACTGAAGTGATAAGAATACCCAAATATGTATCCACAGTAGTACATACATATTGGCATCCTCTGCTCATGGGGAGTGCTGCTGTGTAATCAATTTGCCATATCTGATCTGTACAGGTTAATTCCCCCTACCTGGCTCATTTCACATTCCCCCACCTGACATATTTCACATTCCTGTTTTACCTTCTTTATAATAGACAAAGGGAGAATTATCCCTTGGGCTTGCACACACATGTGCATAGCTTGAACAAATTTGTGATTCAAATTGTGATGTACCCATTTGGCCAAGGCATATTCTTCTTCAGGTTCTTCCCCTTTTACCATGGCAGTTTTTGCCAGTTGGTCTAAATGGTTCATATACTAACTTCTCAGTTTTTCATGTAGATGTGCATGCTTCAGTGTTTGGGCAAACTAAGAAGTTAGTACATTGTGACATTTCCCAAATATCCTGCCATAACCCATTTCCCCAAATTTCTCTTTCATGAATTTCCCACTGTTTTTTTTCCATATGGTATCCAAGTTCCCAATCCATTTCCTATTGGCAGGAGTTCATTGTTCCCACTCTTACTGTTGTATTGCCTGGTGAACCACCTTTAGTTCTGCCAATTAGCTACTTCCTCGTTTTTGTACTGTTTCTAGGGTCACATTTGTAGCAGGATTATAAGAGACCACTTTCCAATTTTGCACCTGACCTATGTATTTAGCAGTACCATCAGTGAATCAGGCATGTTTTTTTTCTGTTCAGTCATTATGGTAGAATATCCATTATTCCAACATATTTTAGACATTACTTGGGAGTAACAAGGGCAATTGTCTGATCATTAGATTTTCTATGTAGTTGAAATATGTCATGCTTTCCAGTTTGACTTTCTTTTGAAAATGCATTTCCATTTAATAATGCTGGACTCTTTTTTTTTTCACATAAGGGAATTTATTAAGCAAACAGAGTGTCTCCCTGCAGGGTAAGAGAGAAAATGAGAGGAAAAGAGAAAGGAAAGAGAAAAGGTGCATGCTAGAGAGTGGAAAGTAAGGAGGAGGAAAAGCAAGTGTGTAGGAGAGAAAAGCAACACAGGAAAGATGGCAGTTGAATTCCACTGGGCTAACAGGGGACCAATATCGGAGAAGGACACTTGCAAGCTGACTGATGAACCAATAGCTAGCTAGCATGTTCACAGATTGACAAGTGGTTGGGAGGCGGGGAAAATGACTGCAACGGAATGGACGGGGGAGCAGTTTTGTACATTATATTCCCCCGTTTCTGTTTTTATAAGAAAATCTTTTGCTCTCCAATTCTTTCCGAAGCCTTCTCTCTCTCCATCATGCCTAAGTGCCTGGGGCTGGTTTTGCAGGTGAGATGTAAAAAGTACATTCTCCTTCCAGACTTCCAAAAGCAGATGGTTTTCATGGACTTCATTTCCTCAATTTGACTGATCCCGTATTTCTACACTAACTGCCTGTCCCCAATTCTGACTTCATTTACCCCTCTAATTCTAGGAAGTCCTTCACTGCTATAGGGAAAGGGGGTGATGACCGATCTGGCTTCTTCGAGCTGGAAGAGGGCAGCATGGGGCAAGCAGTTTGGAGTTCCCTTTTTAGAAATCGGGTCAATTGAGGGGTCCATGGTAGAAGTCCGGTTGGGAAGAGCAGGTTGTATAGGCATCTGGGGATGGGTGTTTCTATGAGAGAAGAACAAAAAGACATGAGTACTGAAATGAGATTGATACAATATAAATGTTGCAGAATCTGGAACATGCCAATGCATATCATAAAGATGACAGAAGTCAATAATTCCTCACCAGGGGGTGGAAGATCTGAGAAGTTGTTCCCATAACAAGGCCTAGCAAAGGCTGGAGAGGACAAGGCCTTTATTTGGGAACTTAAACATTGTCCAGGTTATCAGGAATGTAAACACAACATTTAGTAGAGATCTCTATACTTCTGTTACTAGCAAACATAGATTAAGCCTTCTTGTGTCTGTAGGCTTTAAACTGACTAAAACTTCTGACACTGGCAGTTTCTTTTGATAGTTATCAGGCACATTTGCCTAAGAATCTCTTTTGTAGCTTTTAGTCTTTATTCTAGTGGGCTAACACAAGTGTACATCTTAAGTTACATTTAAGTATTATTTCTTTTAAATGCCCAAGAATGGCTATATTTTGGTCTTAACTGTTTTGCTAGGTGTTTAAGATCAAGTTGGTCAAAGTGACCTGTTCCTGTCTGTTAAAGAGTCAGCTGAGTTCCCACAGGGGTCACTCATAGAGAACTTAAGAGCAGCTTCTTAGCTCCATTAGTGCCATTGGTTAGGCAGGGTCTCCTCGATGAGGTGGCTTCCCTTGAAAGCACCAGGGATGTCTCCCTTTTTCCTTGACCCTCCTCTGCAGCAGGTGCACTGAGTGGCTTTTCCTCTAGTGGTCTCATCAATCTCCTTGGTCAGGAGGTTGTGTGACCCAGAGTTGCAGCCCTCCTTAGAGAAGTCCTCTTGTTCCCTGGGTTCAGGATGACTTTGAGGGCAAGACCCAAATATGGACTTTTCTTGACCTCTGTATTTAATCTCAATCTCTAAGTTTGATCTTAACCATCAAGCAAGTCAGTCTCACCAGTCATAAAGTAAGAGTACTGGGCTTTAACTTCAATGTCTATGACTTTACCATTATTTATCCCCTTTTATTTAATTGGGGTTTACATTATCTGTCCTATAGGTGATGGCTTATTATACCAAGTTAATTTATGGTGTTCGCTCTTGAAGCAGTACTTCTGCAAAATATTGATCAGGCAACAATTAGAATTTACAAGGAAAATACAAAATGGAATCACCAACAGTAAAACATTCAGTTTGTGCAATAGCTATCTTGAATTTTGGCTGAGTTCCTATTTGAGGTCACAGTAATTTTTACAACAAACATCAAACTTTTGACAACTTTAAATGAGTTAAAGTCTGGCTTACTTTGGAGTCATTCTAATGTTTAGAAGGGTTATGAGGCAGAGCCTTATCTCAGGTAACGTGGGGCTTTTCAGTGAGGGGCAAAGGAGTATTAGAAAATAAAGGGTTATAAACACAGATTTTGAAGATTAAGCTGAGATCAGATGGAGCTCTGTTCTCTGATGGAAATGCGGATCTAAAGAGTTATGTCAGCAATCTTTATATATGTGCAATGTTAGGTTCCAAAGTTACTGTAAGGTGGGCAGGAACCAGAGAAGGGAGCTGATGAAACACTGGTTATCTAGCAAAAGAATTCCTTCCTGCCCAAGAGCTGTGTGCCTGAGATCAATGTACTGCCACAGCAGTTAGGCATCTTGTGCCCCTGCACAGGAGCACTCTCAGGCACCAGGCATGCCACAGCCATGAGGTCATCAGAGACCCCAATTTCAGTCACTGTTGTCCCATTTTTGCTACTGTGCATTACACTCTTTCTTAAATGTCATTTTAAGAAGTTTACATATATTGACTCCTGAGTCTATATGAACATTAATTAATACAATTTAACATTATATCTAAAACATGAATTAAAGAAAGGCTGAGAGATCTTTTAAGTTTCCTTTTGTGTGGCAAAGTGGTAAAATGCTTTCATGCTTAACCTTTAAACAAATCAGGCTCTCAATACTTTTAGAAATACATTTAACAAATTTTACATTTACCCTATTGATGATAGGTCCTATAATAAAACATTAAATGATAGGTTTACCATTACAGACAAGTTTAATTTGGAGAATAGCAGCTTGATAAATTTTCTGCTTTAAAGGCTTGTATACCTGGAAAATATGAACACATTTAATATATAAAGAATAATGTTTTTAAGTATGTTACTCCATGGAATAACTTTGTAAATTAATTAGAAGTCTCTAATAAACACATTTGAGTAATCCCATACATGTCAACTCTAATTCACTCATCTTATTGTAAAAAAACCAAGATAACAGACAAGTGTACCAACAGTATTTGCTGTCTCTTTCCTGTTGAAGAAAAGTCCTAGAAAAATTGATGTTAGACATTTTATAAACATCAACATTTTATTAGTTTGACCACCTAGAGACTTCTGAGTTAATTTTAAGGACAATTTACTTCTATTAGTTTACCCAATTTAAACTGAACCTCTTTAAATCATGTGAATTAAAAATATTTGGATTCATTTTTTAAATTTTAATTTTTATGCACGCTTATATTTAACACAAAAGCAAAGATCTTGTAATATTTATCTCCATTGCAATGTAACGGATGTTCAAAAATAACTCTAGAGTTGGATAAAAAGAACTGATCAAAAATCATTAACCTAGGTATGTAGGATCAAAATTGTGAGCTCAAAAATATAGCATTTAAGAAAAACAAAAGTCCTAGAAGAAAAATGATAATGGTTATTAATTAAAGCATGAGAAAATGAGAAGGAGAGAAAAGGTGAAAGGGAGAAAAGTATTCTGAGTTGTAGCCCAGGAGAAATTTAAAATGGACACTTTTTTTCCTTTGGGTTTGAGACTGGTCTCCCACTGCGGCTTCCTTCATTTACATTTCAATGTAAGCCTTGACTGAGATCTGAATCTGAAAGGGGCTAAAATGTTCTAGCAGAAACTTGATGCTTAGGTCCTTTTAACCCTTTTTCCTGGTTAGTAATTAATTTAGGATTGGGCACAGAAAATTGTCAATTATCTCCCACTACTTGTGGGAATGGGGCTGCTTATGTTACATGGGGAAGCAGGGGAAGACGGAGAAGCAGGGTCTGGAGGCACCCGAGCCTGCAGGAAGAGTCAAGAAGCAAGAAAGAAGAGACTTGAAGATAAGGAATCCCTTTCCATCTGCCCGCTCACTCACGGAAGCTGTGTGCCATTACACAAACGGATTTTGATGGCTTTAAGTACTGGGGGTCGGTCGAAGGGTTCCCAGGGTGGAATCTGCCAGATTGGAGGACCCAGATTCCATGGTGGGGACTGATACAGCCAAGTCTGTGGCCAGGGCGTCCCGAGGCCAGAGTACTGGGCTGGAGATGAGGGACAGCACATTGATTGTGTCGTCACACAAGCACCAATGTGTGTGCCGGGCAAAAGCCGAGAAGGGTTTGAGGACCTGATATCAGGATTTTCGAGTGCGAGTGTGCGAGCGCGAGATGAGCCTCAACCCTGAGAGAATCTCCACCATAAAATCAGGAATCCACCTGGCAGATAAGACTGACTAGGGGACCTGCCGTAACTATAAAAGTTGTGGCTGGGGGGGTACCCCCACCCCTCAGCCGCCTCAAGGGTATAAATCAGCCTGGGGAACCTGCCTAGAGGACTCACCAATTTGAAGTCCGGTGATGAATGCAGAGCAGAGCGTCCGGGCAGAATGGAAGGTGGGGCTGTGTCTGGGGGGCACTGGGGCTTAGATGGGGTTCCACTCATGACAGTGGGAGGACCCATCCCAAGTCATGGCACCAATGTAAGGAAAAAATGCAGCTCAGCTTGGGTCCCTTGGTAGCTCCAGCCCCTCAGATGGAACTGGCGCTCCTTACACCTGGTCTCAGTTGCAGCTCAACAATAGCTCCCAGAAATCCACGACAGACATGGGAACTCACACAAGAGAGTTTATTAAGCAAACAGAGTGTCTCCCTGCAGGGTAAGAGAGAAAATGAGAGGAAAAGAGAAAGGAAAGAGAAAGGGTGCGTGCTAGAGAGAGTGGAAAGTGAGGAGAAGGAAAAGCAAGTGTGTAGGAGAGAGAAGCAAGAAGGGAAAGATAATGCTGGACTCTTGAACATGCCCAATTTTATGGGAGACTAGAGTTCTCATTACCCATGTCATAAAAGGTCTCAAAATGACCTCATGATCAGTAACCAATTATTCTGTTTCTACCAAGGCCAAATAAGCAGTCAGTAGGTTTTGTTCAAAGGGAATTTAAAGAATACCTGAACTGGGTAACATTTGATACCAAAATCCTAAAGGCAGATTCTTCCCTTCTTGTTTTTGCCACAAACTCCAGTTATCATATTTATCTTGGGTTTATACTTGTATTTCCACTGGCCCAATCCCCATAGGCCATAAGTCTAGGGCTTTTGGATAGCAGCCTGAGCATCCTCAAAAACTTTTGCTGACTTTTTCTCCCCATTCGAATTAATATTTTTCCTTCCTACTCAATATAAATAAATATAAATAAGGAATATGAGCTCTGTAATAATCAGAGTCCTATAAATTTTTGTGTATCACAATGACACAGACGTTGTTATATTAGCTAATTTTAACTTTTAAAGTAAAATTTAGAATCCATGGTGTATAGTAACTATAATCCCAGTTCTGCATAGGTTACCAGAACTAGCAAAAATCAAGGGATAGTCTTAAATCTCTTATACATTTAGGAAATGGTGCTAATGATCAGAGATAGATTTATTCAAATCAAACAGAAGTAAGCAAGGTTTTTAAATGTAAGTTTGGTTCTTTTATGTCAGATACAATGTATAAAGGAGAGCTTTTATTTTACAAAATTTTACCTAATACTTAGACAAGGCTCAGACATATTTAGTTCTCAGATGTATACATACCTCTAGTCAGATATATTTGGGTTTCAACTATTTTGTACTAACCGAAAATAACAATGTTTATTTAATCAGTTACAAAGTAATCTTTTAAAAGACTTTAATACAGGTACTCCTTTGAGACATATTTTCCTTAAGTAATAAAACCTAATAGACACAAAAAATTGTTTTGATAGGTAAGAGCAGATCAGTGCTTTAAGGAAACCTTATGATATTTAAGCATAGAAAATTAGACTTTTCTTTATACCAGTACACTAAAATTTGACCTTAGAAAATCCCTTAAATAACTTTGTGTTAATTATAGCCATTTAATCATATACACAAATATTTTGAGATTTACCTTCCCCAAACCTTCTACAACTTACTTAGACAATTTCCAACTTACTTTTAAAATTTTTTTAGATATACAAAACATAGAGTATATTTTGACATACTATAAATGCACAGAGTACAACTTATTCTAATCAGGTTTCCATTCTTGTGGTTGTATATGATGTGGAGTTTCACTGGTGATGTATTCATATATGAACATAGGAAAGTTATGTTGGATTCATTCCACTCTCTTTCCTGTTCCTAATCCCTCCTCCCTTCCCTACATCCTGCTTTGTCTAATCCACTGAACTTCCCCTACCTCCATCTTGTTTATATCCTTAGTTATTTTCTCTCTTTCATCTTGAACTTGAGTTCAAGTATATTACTTTAGGATACAAAATATTTTCTCATCCAGAAACATTTTTCCATCTAATTTTCCATACTAAAATGTATTCCCATACCCATAACTTCCTTATAACTCTTCTAGTTTCAGACCCTTTCTTAAATTCATATTCTGAAACAATTCTTATGAAATTTCTGAATAATACAAATTATTCCTTTCTAATAAGATGAGATACTTTACTTTTTACAGTACTATAATCAAAACATAGCTGAAACATTTTATACTCTTTTGCATGTAGATTATACCTGTTAGAAGTTTAACTCAGTGAATTGTTTTAGTTAAGACCTATAAACAATCTTAAACTGTTTTTATATGCAGTCAAAATAACTCATCCTGTCCTACACACCCCAATCATTTCTTTTCCTTTTTTCTACTAGCATTTCCTGGGAAATAACTTGAGAGTTACTATTTCTTAGTCTCTTGCCCCATTCCTCACAAGGATCTGTTGTTTTTGCTTATTCTCACGTCAGGGAAGAAAATCGGAGACCCTTCTATCCTGAAATGTCACAGATTATGCATTCAGTTTCAGCCTTTTCTAAGAGAGGCATATTGTCTCCCAGATCCTGCTTACTATGCCAGTTTGTAATGTTCAAGTGTTACATATGGTGCAGCAGTGGCATTTGGTAGGTCAGATCTAATAGACAGTAAAGACACTTTCTCTATAAATAGTAACATTTATTTTAGCAATAAAGTGAAAGCAGAAATGAACATGAACATGAACAAGGAAGATATTTAATGTTTTCCGCAGCCCTTTGACAACTTAAATTGTGAGAGGGCCTCCTGAAAGCAAACAAAACTTATTTGCCAGCTGAGAAACAAAAGAGAGGAAGAATTCGAAGACAAAATATATATTCCCCAGTGACATACTTCTTCCAGCCATGTCATACCTGCCAACATTTACCACCCAATAAGCCATTCAAATTATACTCCACCAAATGTATTAGTTTTCTCATTCATTACAGATTGTATAACCCAATCACTTCACCTTGGAACATTCCTGAATTGTCTATCCTGAGCTTATTGAGGTACACCTCATATCTACATTGATGGTGAGATATATATATATATATATATATATATATATATATATATATATACACATACATATATATATATATAAGCTTCTGATCAGGATTGTAAGTCAATGCTAAGAGGTAAAATTGGGAATGTTCCCAGTTTTATTGTAATATTATTGACAAAAACTACATTCAAAGTGTACAATCTGATGTTTTCATAGGGCTATACATTGAGAAATGATTATAGAAATCAAAAGCATTAATATGTCAGACACATCACATGGTTCCTTTTTGTATTAAGATCAGTTCAGATCTATGTTAGCAAATTTCTGGCATAAACTACAGTAATATTAACTATAGTCATCATCTGCTCATTAGATCCATGGAACTACTAACCATTCTTGTAGAACAGCTTTATAGACAAATATTTGCAGAGGGTAAACAACTAGGAGTAGAGTAGGTAAAATATATGGTAAATATATATTTGACTTTTAAAGAAAATGCCAACCTGTTCTCCAAAGTAGTTGTGCCGTTGTATAATTTTGAGTACCCAGTTTGAAGACTAATTCTGAAAATATTTAAGACTCATTCATTGAATTTAAATAACTGTGATATCTGACATATAATATTTTGGAGGGGAATTTTGTAGCAGTTTTTCAAATCACATCCATTTAGACATCAGCTAATTTCAATAGGTCCTTAGAGTTTTTGTGCAGTAATTTGGTAAACCATAGTAACAGATGCTACTTCATAGGGCTACCGTGAGTTCATAGGAAGATAATTGAGGTAGAACTCTTTTTTTATTTGTTATACATGACAGTAGAATATATTTTGACATAGTATATATATGTGGAGTATAGCTTCCCATTCTTCTAGTTGTACATGATATGGAATTACATTGGTCATGTATTCATGTAAGCACATACGAAAGTAATGTCTGATTCATTCTACTATTTTTGCAATTCCCATTCCCTCTCCCTTCCCTTCATTCCCCTTTGTCTAATAACAAGTACTTCTGTTCTTCCCTGCCCCTGACCTTATTGTGAGTTAGCATATCAGAGAGAACTTCAGAGAGAACATTCAGCCTTTGGGTTTTTTTGGGTTTGCTTATTTCACTTAGCATGATAGTCTCCAGTTCCATCTATTTACTGGCAAATGCCATAATTCCATTTCTCTTTATGGTTGAGTAGTATTCCATTATATATATATATATATATATATATATATATATATATATATATATATATATATACCATATTTTCTTTATCCATTCATCTGCTGAAGGGAACCTAGACCAGTTCCACAATTTAGCTATTGTGAATTAAGCTGCTATAAACATTGATGTGGTTGTGTAACTGTAGTATGCTTATTTTAAGTGGTATAAACTGAGGAGTGAGGTAACTGGGTCAAATGGTGATCCAAGTCCAACATTTATTGTTACTTGTATTCTTCTTCTTCTTTTTTTTTTTTTTTTTTTTTTTGGCTGTGCTGGGGATTGAACCCAGGGCCTTGTGCTTGCAAGGCAAGCACTCTACCAACTGAGCTATATCCCCAGCCCTGTTACTTGTATTCTTGATAATTGCCTTTCTGACTGGAGATGAAATCTCAGTATACTTTTAATTTGCATTTCTCTCGCTGCTAGATACATTGAACATTTTATCATATATTTGTTGACCAATCATATTTTTCTGTAAGGTGTCTGTTCAGTTCCTTTGCCCATTTATTGGTTGGGTTATTTGGGTTTTTTTAAAATTATTTATTTTTTCACTTTTTACAGACTACATTTTGATTCATTGTACACAAATGGGGCACATCATTTCATTTCCATGGTTGTACACGATGTAGATTCATATCATTGGTGTAATCAAACATGTACATAGGGTAATGATGTCTGTCTCATTCCACCACTTTTCATAACCCCCTCCCTCTCATTTCCTTCTACTTAATCCAAAGTTCCTCCATTCTTCTCTCACTCCCCATACCCCCTCACCCCCATTATATATCATTCTCCACTTATCAGGGAAAACATTCAGCCTTTGGTTTTTTTGGAATTGACTTATTTCACTTAGCATGGTATTCTCCAATTCCATCCACTTACGTGCAAATGCCATAATATTATTCTTCTTTATGGCTGAATAATATTCCATTATGGCTTATTTGTTTTTTTGTTTTTGTTTTTGTTTTTTTTTTTGCTGTTAAGTTTTTCGAGTTCTTTATATATTCTGGAGATTAATGCTTTATCTGAAGTGCCAGTGGTAAAGATTTTCTCCCATTCTCTATGCTCTCTGTTCATGTTCTTGATAGCCTCCTTTCCCTTGAAACTGCTTATTAATTTGATTCCATCCCATTTGTTAATTCTCTGCCATCTTAGTATCTTGCCATTTTATTTTCTAAACATAAATTTATGTGAATCTAGGTCATCTATATCCTTATCAATACTTAGTATGGGGCAGACCTTTTATTAGCCGTTCTAATGGTTGATATACCATTTTACTGGTGTTATGGTATCTCTCCATGTTATTTTTCATGTACCTAATGAGTAATGGTGTGTACCCTCTTGTGTTTATTTTCCATCTATATCTATTTCTGGTGTTGTATTTGTTTGGGTCTCTTACCCGTTTTTATTAGATTTGTTACTCTTCTTACAAAATTTGGACTTATTTATGTTTTCCTTATAAATTCTCAAATATCAAAAATATTCAGAAAAATTATCTTAATAGTGTCACAAATAGAAGTACTTACTTTTGATGAAGTTCATTGTACTAATAACTTTGGTATTATAGCTAACAAACCTTTGTCTAATTCCAGGTCACAAATACTTTATCCCATGTTTTCTTATATAAGATTTATAGTTCTAGGTTTTTGTATATATCTGATGCCCATTCTGAATAAAATTTTGTAAATTGTGCAAGATATGAAGTTCATATTTCTGCATATGAATTTTTCCATCAACATTTACCGAAAAAAGAAAACAATTTATATACAAAATTGCCTTTGCATATTTGTACATCATCAACCACCTGTATATGTTGTGGGTCCTTTTTCTGTACTCTGTTTTACCCCTTTGATCTCTTTATTTTAATGTCAATAGCACATTGACCTGATTGCTATATATAATGAGTCCTGAAATTGGTATAGTTTACGGCTTTCAATTTTGTTTTCCTTTTCACAGTTAACCTGGGGATATTATATCCCATACAAACTTCATAATCAGTCTGTTAGTATCTGAAAAAAAGAAAAGGAAAAGAAAACCTTGCCAGGCTTCTGATTGTAATTGCATTGTAATTATAGATTGATTTGGGGATAAATGACATATAACAATATTAAATCTTCTAACCCATGAACATGGTATATCTTTCAACTAGGTCTTCAATACTAAGTCTTATTTGATTTCTTTCAGAAATTTTTTGTAGGTTAATTGAGGAACTGTTGCCTTTTGACATATTTTTCCTAAGTATTCTATTTTGTAATTGTTGATGCTATTGTAAATGTTTTAATGGTTTCAAATTGTAATTGTTTTCTGCTACTATATACAATTGCTTTTTTTTTTTCTTGCAGTTTTGGGAATCAAACTTAGTTTCTCATGCATGGTGGGAAAGTGCTTTGCAGCACCCAGTCCTTCAATTTTTGTTGTAATCTGTAACTTTGCTAACTTAGCTTATTGATTCTAGTAGCCTTAGATTTCATCAGAGTTTCTGTATAGGAGATTATGTTTTTTTCAAATAAAGTATTTTATTTTTTCTTTTCTGATCTGTATGATTTTTATTATTCATCTCTAATTGCAGTGAGTAAAATGTACAATACAGTCTTCAACAGAAGTGGCCAAAATGACATGTTTATCCTTTCTTGCTGTTAGGGGAAAGCATCCAATCATTTATTGATTTTTTAAAATTTATGTACGGGGGATTGAACCCAGGGGTCTTATCCATGGAGCCACATCCACAGCCCTTTTTTTTTTAATTTAGAGACAGGGTCTCACTAAGTTGCTTAGGGACTCACTTAGTTGCTGAGACTGGTTTGGATTTACAATCTTCCTGCCACAGCCTCCCAAAAAGCTAGGATTACAGGCGTGTGCCACCACACATGGTTCAATTTTTGATTATTTTAATGCTAAATCAACCTTGCCTTTATGTGAAAAACTCACTTGGTCATGATGTATTATCTATTTTGTGTGTTGAATATATATTGTTAAAATATTTTTCACATTTTTTGCATCTATGTTCATGAAATATTGGTTGAGTATTCTTTCATTGTAGTGTTTTAGTCTGGTTTAGCTTTCAGATTAAGTCCTTACAAAATGGCTTTATAAAGTTAATTTCTTTTTCAGTTTCCAAGATTTTGCATAATACTTGGTATCAATTCCTTCTTTATTGTTTAGTGGAATTCAGCAGTGAAGCCATCTAGACCTAGAATTTCAATAGGGGAATTTTGTAACATACAAATTAAATTCCTTTAATGGGTGTCCTTTTTTAGGTCATTTATTTCTTCTTGAGTAAGCTTTTTATTTGTTTGTGTCTCAGTTTATGGCTGCCATCTATTTTGTCAATTTTTATATATAAAATTGTTCATATTTTATTATTATCCTCTTAACACCTATACGATTATATAATACTAATGTCCCCCACACTCATTTTTGTTACTCATATTTTCTCTGTACTTTCTCACTAGTCCAAATAGAAGTTTACTGATTTACTGATCCCATAAACCAACTTATGATTTCCTTTACTTTTCACTTTTTTATGGCATTGATTTTCTCTTAACCTTTAATGTTTTCTTTCTTAAGTTTATAGTTGATTTAATTTACTCTTACATCCTAGCTTCTTAATGTGCTAGCTGATATTATGTACTTATTTTTATTTTATCCTTTGTGATATGCATTTAGTGCTTTTTTTTTTTTTACAAAATGTGCTAATTTTACTAACTACTTGGTTATACACTGGCCACCTCTTTAACATCTAGGGACTAGATGTTGCAAAACTGGAACTCATTTGCCCATTATATACACTATATACACAGCAAAACAAAATGCACAAAACAGAGAAAATTGATGTCTGAAAATGTTCCAAGTATGAACACACTAACATATTACCTTTTGCAATTGCTTCCCTCCCACCTCCTCCACATCACTGAACAAGTGCAGACAGTACTATACTGCTCACAGAGGTCGTTTAACAGTTCCATTCCCCAAAAGACTATTTCATATGAATTTTAGCAAAAAGATATTTACAAAGTGATATTTTACTGCCTCTACATTTAACATACATCGGGCACTTCTAACCATCTAGCGAGACTAGATGTTTCAAGTAAGACTCAGTTTGTCCACTATGTACATGACAGTCTTGAATATCAACTGCACACATGTAACAATAGTTCTAATTTTAAAATGTCTTCAAAATATGAGCATTCTGATCTGTCACCGACCCAGTGCTATAATGCTCAAAAGTTTCAGAAGACAATCCTTCCTAGGAATTTTAACACAAAACATACAAAATTTGTTTACTAATTCTACTTTTGTCATACACTGGCAACCTCTTTAACGTCTAGATAGACTAGATGCAGATTAGGATTCATTTGTCCTTTATATACACTATAGGGCTGGGGAGATAGCTCAGTTGGTAGAGTGCTTGCCTTGCAAGCACAAGGCCCTGGGTTCGATCCCCAGCACTGCAAAAAAAATAAAATAAAATATATACACTATATACAGAGCAAAGTAAAACAAAACCCATAGACATAAGTTACAAGTCTTAGCTCATGGTAGGCACACCCAAGGACCAGCATACAACTCTGTATGACTCAAAAGGGGGTTTGGCTACTGCCCCCCCCAAAAAAAATTTCATAAGAATTTTAACAAAAAGAAATGTACAAAATGTATGTTACCACTTCTACTTTTAACATATATCAGGCACTTTAGAACATCTAGAAAGCCTAGGTGTTTCCAAAAAAGTACTTAGCATTTTCAACTATCTATACAGAAATGAGGAATAAAATGCACACACAGAACAATGGTTACAATAGGAAAATGTCTTTTACATAAAACCAGTCTGTACAGGACCTCCTCCTCACGGTCAAAGTCTTCTCCACGTCCTCTAACCCTCCTAACAAACGTGGACAAGTGCGCTCCTAGTACTGGGGTTTCAGCTTTCTTTTTATTCATATTACTGTAATGTATTTTCCATTGTTGTGCTTTTATTTTTTTGAAATGTAATATTTGTATATCCTTATGGGATACAGTATGGTAATTCAATACATGTATACAATGTGTAATAATAAAATCAGGGCAAAAAGCATTTCTATTTCTTCATACATTAACCATTTTTATGTTTTGGGTATTTTGTCCTCTTTATTTCTAGTTCTTTTAAAATGTATTATAGATTGTTTTAACCAATAGTTGCCCTACTATGGTATAGAAAGCTCAGAACTAATTCTTCCCGTGTTTTAATACCTCTTTATTAAGCTTCTTTCCATGCCCCTAATTCTATCCTTCCGAGTCTCTACTGACCTTTATACCATCCCATTCTTCTAAAACATTGATTTATTTGTTTCCACAAATTAATGAGAACATGTGATATTTTTCTTGGTATTATTTTACTTAATAGAATGACCCCCATTTCCATCTATGTTACTACAAATGAAAGGATTTCTTTCTTCTTTATGACTGAATAATAATCCATCATGTATGTGTATAATCTCTCATATTTTTATCCATTTATCCACTTTTAGGCATCTAGTTTGATTCTGTATTTTAGCTATTATGAATATTAGTGCTGTGATTAAACATGGGAGTACAAATTTATTTTTTGTGTAATGTTTTAATCTTCTTTGTGTATATACCCAGTAATGTTATTGATGGATATGATAATTCTATTTATAATAGAATATATTATATTATTTATAATTTATAATAATCTCCATATTGTTTTATATAATAGCTGTACTAATTTACATTCTCATCAACAGTGAATTTATTTCTTTTTATTGAGTCAGCAATTACTGTGTGCAGCATATAGTTGGATCTTGCTTCTTCTTCCAGTGTGACAATCTGTGCCCTTTCATTGGGTTATTCAAATCATTTATAGAGCATGATTTGGGGATTATAATAAACACATCTTTGTCTAATCCCAGGTCACTCTGTCAATGTTTGGTGTTTATTCCTTTTTATATGTTGAACCATTGCATTCCAGGATTAAATCCCACTTTGTAATGATACATTATAGTTTTAATATGGTATAGAATTAAGTTTGCTAGCATTTTGTTCACATTGTTTACTTTTATTATGAATATTTATATGGTTTACATTTGAGTCATCATCTTGATATTTGTTTTTTGTTTATCCTATCTGTTCTGTTTCCTGTTGCCTTTTCTTGCCTTCTATGGATTAAGTATTATTATTATTATATACCATTTTTCTCTTATACTAGAATATTAACTGTAATTTTTTTATTTTTAGTGCATCAGTTATACATAATATTGTGGTTCATTTTGAAATATTCATAAATTCATATAATTTTCTCCATTTCAGTCCCCTGTATTATCCCTTCCACCCCTCTTATCTCTCCCTGATCCCTTTGTCTATTCTGTTGGTTATCTTACTATTAATTTATTTTTAATTGGTAAATTATATAAAATTGGAATGCATTGTGACATATTCACACATTTACATAGCATAATTTGGTCAATTCTATTCTGCACTTCTTCCCAGAAGAGCAGTAGTGCAAATTTTTGTCTCATTATTTTTGCAGTTGCATTTGAGTTTACCATATTTATCTTTAAGTCATGAATGTGTTAATCAATCAATATTCTAGCATTCCATATATTAGTATTCAGACCCTACAATAGCATCCTCCTGATTTTCCTCCTTCTTTTCATGTTATGATTATTGAAGATTTTGTTTTACAAGTATTTTTAATTATTATTTTTTGTTTAAATGATTAATTATGTTCTGAAATATTTACATAAAAGAAAAAATCTAATGATATTCCTTTCACTTCTTTTGTTCTTTTGTGTCAGTTCAATTTTCATCTGGAACTAGGGTTTAGCTCAGTGGTAGAGTACTTGCCTAACCATGTGTGAAGTCCTCAGTTAAATCCCTAGTACTGTAAATCACCATCTTCATCATTATCATTATCATCATCATCTTTTTATTTTATTTTTACTGGAAAGATTTTCTTTAACTTTAGTAAAGTGTGGGTCTACTGATAATGTTTTAGTTTAGCTTTTTTGTATGTCTGAAAATACATTTCACCTTCTTTCTATAGGATATTTTCACTGAGTTTAGAATTCTGCTTTGATAGTATTTTTCTCTCTGTAATTTAAAATGTAAATCTACTTTCTTCTTGCTTGCAGGCATTCCAGTGTTGAATTTGCTTCCATTGTTTTTGTACCTGTGTACTGAATTTTCTTTCTGGTTACTCTAAACTTTTCACTACATCTCTGATTTTGAATAATTTCATTGTGTGCTTTGGCATGTTTTTATCTATATTTCTTGTTTGTAGTTAGTTGAATTTCTTGGATCCTTGTATTTATAGAACTTCACACTTGGAGGCATTTTAACCATTACTTCTTCAAATACTTTTTTCTACTCTTCCTTTATTCTCTGCTTTGGGAACCCTAGGAATGAATATATATATTCAAAGTTGTTTGAAGGCTTTACCACAGACAACTGATATTCCGGTGATTTAATTTGTTTGTCTGTTTCATTTTGGATAGTTTGTTTTACTGTTTTCAAGTTCAATACTCTTTTCCTTAGGGTCTAATATACTATTTTCCACAAATAGTACATACTTTCCAGATTAGATTTGTTATTTTAATATCTTGAAGTTTGACGTGGGCAATTAAAATTATTTTTGACATCTATATTTACCTTTCTGAACTTCAGGAATAGAGGTATAATAAGTATTTTACTGTTATTATATGGCAAGTTCGGTAGTATGTCAATTCAATTCTGTATCTGTTTCTAATGATTGATTTTTGGCCTTATTATTAGTAAAAGTTTCCTGCTTCTTTCCTTGTTTCATAACTTTTCATTAGATGCTGAACATCATTACATTGCTGGATGCTGGATGTTTCTGTATCCCTATAAATATTTTTGAGCTTGGTTTGGGACACAGATTACTTTAAAATAGTTTGATTATTTTTTATCTTGCTTTTGTATTTTTAACATAAGGTCGGAGCAGTGAGAAATCTACAGAATTCAAGAAAATTTCAGGAGACTACATGACATAGGAGTAAATAAACCATCTGAAATTTGCCCTTATCAGTACTTTTAAGCTCACTAGGCTTGAATATTGGAAGGTGATAGGGAATTGGACAAAAGGTATTTGGAAAATAGACATTGTTCATTTTTAGCACCAATCTCAGTCAAATATGCCTTTAATACTCCATTTAATTGTTCACTTATTTTATAGGCTTTTGCTATATTGATAAGAACATATTGGTCTGACGTGATTGAAATTTACAATGACAATACCAAGTGTTAAAAAGTGTAGATCAAATGGATATCTTATAAACTCCTTTTGGAAATGTAAAATTCTGTAGTAACTTAAGAATATTCTTCATTAATTCCTTAAAAGCTTAATATCCATTTACCATATTGCCCATACTTTCCACCCCTTAGTATTTACTCAAGAAAAGTGAAAGCAAACATTCACATGACTTTTATACAGTTGTTCATGGAAGAAATATTTTTAGTAACCAGAAACTGGAAATAATCCAAGTATTCTTCAGTAAATAAATTTGTATAAGCAAAATTTTATATGTGCATATGATAGAATACCATTCAGCAATAAAAATGAATAAGCTGCTGATATGTTCACCAACATGGAGAAATTCCCAAAGCATGATATCAATAGAAGTATTCCAGATACAAAACAATATATACTGTGTGATCTTATTCAATTTCTAAGTTTTGAAGAACAAAAACCAGATTTTATTTAAAAATATCCAGATCAATAGTTGCCAAAGTCTAGGCGTAGAGAGAGGAATAAACTACAAAGGGATTCAAGGGAACTTTTGAAGGTGCTGTTTCCATGAGTGTATAGAACTTAAAAAATTATGCAATTTTAGTTGATTCAGTTTAACTGTGTCTTGATTGTAATTGCTAGATTCATGAGTGTTTACATCTAGTAGAATTCATCAAATTATTGTAATTTTATTGTATTCCATTTATTGTTTGTAAATTATATCTTAATAAAGTCAATCAAGAGAGAATATAATTAGTGTTTACACAATGAGGATTTGGTTCTTCATAGAAAATAGACCTACATATTTGTTTCCCCTCTGTTTAGCACAGAGCTCAGTAAATATTTTCTTTTGTATAACATTGGACTACCTTTCTGAGGAAGATTCCTTAGCTCCTGTTTTCATGTGGATTGATATATTTTATGGAATCATCAAACAGAGATATGTAGATTTAACAAAAACATTTCATTTATCCAATGAAAGCTCATTATTTTATTCCTGGCATAAAATATCTATACATATATTAATTCTTTCTCTTTGAAGTTTTATTTCTTTACTATGAATAAAATATTGACAATTTAAATGTCACTTAAAATACCAAAGGAAGTAGTGCAGGGTTTGATCCCTCCTCAAAAATAACCAATAGGTGGAAAAAACTGTTAGAATTAACTTTTGCAAAACTCTTAGTTCTAGTTAAAAAATAAAATAATCAGGAAGTTACATCATGAAGAACAAAGCTGTTGAATTGTAGTAAAAGAGTGCTCTGATATTTTTAATTACCCACCTACCATATTCTACAATCAGAGTGTGACAATCATGAAAACAGCCTACATGCTTAATATGCAATGCTAGTGTCCAAGGGAATACTACAAACCTTGTTCTCAAGTAATTGTGACTGTATGTTTTGATATAGCTGGTGGTTTCCTGAAGGACCAATATGATGACTTGCCTTTACTGCCCTCTACTTAATAGTCTCAGGACTAGGAATATTATAAATTATTAGAAATATTAGAAAATATTAGCATATTATTCTAATTAGAATATTATTGCTCTGAAAAATATTAGAAGTCTGAAGTATTGACTACAACAGTCTGGGCAAGGGACAACAGTTGAGACAAGTAATGAACACAATGAAAATCTTTGAAAGAGGTTGTGGAAGGAGACACTAGGGGAATAAAGACTTGAAAGCTCCTGTGTATACCAGAAAATTGAGAAGTCTGCATACATGTACAGACCTGGACAAATGCTGAGAAAAGACCTGAGAAGATCATAATGTTTCATGTTTTGCTAACTTTTAGCCTATGCACAAGCAGGAAATAAAAAGTAAGAAACAATTGTATTTAGCCAAGCTCAGCATTGAAAGACTGTACAGATACACATTGAAATCCACAAAGATTATATAATACTGGGCATATTGGTGCACACCTGTAATCCCAGCTGATCAGGAGACTGAGGCACAAGGATCTGAAGTTCAAAACCTGCCTCAGCAACTTAGTGAGACTCTAAGCAACTTAGTAAGACCCTGCCTCAAAATAAAAAATAAAATCGAAAAAAAAACTGACTGGGGATGTTGCTCAGTGATTAATTGCCCCTGTGTTCAACCCCTGGTACCAAAAACAAAAAAGAACAAACAAAAAAACCCAATAAGAATCTATTTTTGGTTGGTTGTTGTTTGGGTTTTTTAATGGACACCAAGCATTTAAGGAAATGTGAAGATATTTGCTGATCACTCAGCTATGAAACCTAGGCTGAAGGGGCCCAACATAAGAAAGAATATAAACTTTAAAAAATACTTTTTAAGGGCTGGGGAGATAGCTCAGCTGGTAGAGTGCTTGCCATGCAAGCACAAGGCCCTGAGTTCGATCCCCAGTACCGCAAAAAAAAAAAAAAAAAAAAAAACTTTTTAAAAGTCACAAAACAAATAATCACTGTCTATAATAAACAGCCACAACAAACTTAGGCTGTGTTATGATATTCCAAATGTCTGATGTCAGAAAACAGTTATAAGGAATATAAAAGAAAACCAATGTAAGGTAAATTCATGGGGAAAAAACTAATAAGAACCATAATTGAAGAAACCAAAGCTTTGGATCTAGCAGACAAAGACTTTAAGATATACTAAATATATTCAAACAACTAAAGAAGTTATGGGAAAGAGTAAAAGGAAATCATGTAATATATGAACAAAATGAGAACATTAATTATGAAATAAACATTATTAAAAGAACCAAATATAAATGGAGAATAATAATTGAAAGGTAAACAACCTTTAGGGGGGTTCAACAGCAGGTTTGAGCATAAAAAGAAGCACTCTAAGTTAGAGGTTACGTCAATTGAAGTAATCCACTCTGAGCTATAGAAACAAGATAAACATACCCAAAAGACCTGGACGACATCAAGTGTATGAACATACATGTAATTATAGTCTCAGAAGCATAGAAGAACAAAATAGCAGAAAGAATTTTGAATAAGTAATAACCCAAAACATCTAAAGTTCAATGAAATAAATTAATCTATACATTTAGTGTATGCACAAAACTCCAAGTAGGATGAACTCAAAAAGACCCATACCTAGATGTATTGGAGTCAAATTGTCAGAAAATCTTGAAAGAAGACACACACACACACACACACACACACACACACACACACGTACGTACATAGAGCACTGAAAAAGAAAAAACATCAACCAAGAATATTATATCAGGTAAAACTCATTTCCACTGTAATCCCAGTGGCTCAGGAGGCTGAGGCAGGAGGATCGCAAGTTCACAGCCAGCCTCAGCAACTTAGTGAGACCCTAAGCAACTCAGCAAGATCCTGTCTCTAAATAAAAAAAAATAAAAAAGAGGGAAAGAGACTGGATTCCTGACTCAAAACTTGAAAGAGAGCTACCCATCACTATGATTATCTATTTGGGACTTTATTGAGTGAGAAATCAATTTTTATAGTGTTTTTTCCACTAAAATAAATACATAAATAAATAAATAATAAATAATAGACTATTTATAATAAGGGGGTTGTGAATGTTCCTCAGTTGTTAAGTGCCCCTGGGTTCAATCCTCATTACGAAAAAAAGGGAAAAAAAACTCATTTCCAAAATGAGGGAAAAATTAAGATACTTGCAGATACAGAGAAAATATTTGAGTTTGCCATCAGTAGACCTGCCCTGTGAAAAATTTTGAAAGGATTCTTCCAGGCTAAAATGAAAGGATTAGACAGTGTTTTAAAGCTATATGAAGAAACAAAAAACAACAATAAATATAGCTACATAGGTAAATATAAAAACACTTTTTGTTTGTAATTTCTTTTTCACCTCATGTGACAAAATAGGAAAGTGTATAAAACTATTTTAAATCTATGTTTTTGGCCACACAATGATTAAGGACATAATTTGGGACACAGACAACATAAAGGAGGACATAATTGTTTTAAAAAGCAGGTATTTATATACTATTACTGTATTTGGATTAATTCAGACTTGATTGTTGTGAAGTTAAGATGAGAGTTGTAATCTTAACTTTATAACCAAAAAAAGGAAAAGAAACTTTGAAAGACTAGCAAATGAGTCAAAGATTATACAGGAAAAATAAAATATATTGAGATGAATAAAAATGAAAACAACATAAAACTTATGGAATATAAGTCAAATTAGTACTTGTGAAAATTTAAAACTGTTTAAACTCAAGGAACAATCCCAGGGAACTTTAAACTTTAAACATTAAGGAACTAGAAATGGAAATGCAAACTAAACCCAAAATTTGGGGAAAGAAGGAATAATAAGCATTAGAGCAGAAATAAGTGAAATTGAAAAAGCAAAAAACAAAAGGGAATCAAGGAAACTAAAATTTAGTTGTTTTAAGCAGATGATAAATTTTGACAAAATTTTTGCTGTACTGGAGAAAGAAAATATACAGTAGGTACAAGAAACTAAAATCTAAAATGAAAGTTGAGCTATTGCTACAAATATTACAGATATAAAAAGAATCAAAATAGAATGTTATAAATCAATGGATTTCATAATATAGATGACATGCACATATTCTTAGAAACCCAAAGCACCAAAACTGTTTGAAAAAGAAATAGAAAATCAGAGTAGAACTGACAAGTAATAATATGAAATAGTGAAAAACACCCCCACAAGATAATGACCAGTAATATATGCCTTCCCTTTTAAATTCCACACTCATCTTTCAAAAACTGAAAAACAAGGAGGAAACACTTTCTAACTCAATTATAGACCAGAATCGTCATGATAACAAAGCAAGACAAATCACAAGTAAAGAAAACTGAAAAAAATCATTTATGAATATAAATTTTAAAAGTCTCAACAAATGCCAACATGCTGAATCTTAATTAAGCATATGAAATTATATGATCATATTTAATGGAAAAACAAGATATATCTTGGGTATACCAAATACCAGAGTGATTCAGCATATAAAAATCAAGGAACTGGATCAGAACAGTAAAGTACTCTTACTCAACAAGGACAAAAACAACTCAACCAAAAATGAGCAAAAGACTTAAATAGATAATTGCAAAAAGATTGTATGTGAATGACCAATAGCACGTTGAAAGGTGTTCAAAATTTATAGTCAATGTCAAATTTAATTTTAATGCAAATTAAAATCACAATAAAATACCCCTTCACACCCACTCAGATGGCTATAATAATTTGTAAAACCAAAAAAAAAATAACGTGTTGTTGAAGATGTGGATTAATTGGAACCCTCATACATTTACTGCTGGAAATGTAAAATGGTACAGGTCTTGTGAAAAACAGTTTTGCAGTTCCTTAGAAAGTTAAACAAGTTACCATATGACCCAGGATTCAATTTCTAGGTGTGAAGTCTTAAAAAAAGAATTGAAAACATGTATTCAAAAATATTTGTATAATCCTATACAACCATGAGAATGGAAAGTTATACTCCTTGTATGAATAATATGTCAAAATACACTCTACTTAGGCTATGGATGTAGCTCGGTGGTACTCAGGCTGTGGACGTAGCTCGGTGTCTGATCACTTGCCTATTATGTGGAAGACTCTGGGTTCAATCTCCAGCAACCCCAAAAACAAAAGAAAAAATACACTTTACTGTCATGTATACCTAAAAGAACAAATAAAAAATATTTGTATACATATTGAAGTCTTAGAAGACTTTCAACTTTTTGCCATTGAGTGTGATGTTAGTTGTGGGCTCTTGATATTTGGCTACTATTAAGGTCCATTTTATCTATACCTAATTTGTTAAGATTTTTTAATCATGAAATAATGTTGAAATTTATCAAATGTTTTCTTTTTTCTGCATTATTGAGATCTACATTCCTTTGGAATTTTTTTACATATTTTTATAAATTCCTAAATTAAAATGGAACCACAAAAGATCCAGAGTAAACAATCATCACAAAATAGAGCAAAGTTGAAGGTTCCACTCTATCTGATTTCAAAATCTCCAAAATTATAGTAATCAAAATAGCATGGCACTGACATAAAAACAGACACATAGACCAAAGGAACAAAATATAGACCACAGAAATATATCTGTGTATTTATGATGAATTGATTTTCAACAAAGGTGCCCAGTACACACCACAGGGAAAGGATGATCGTTTCAACAAGTGGTGTTGAGAGATATTCACATGCGAAAGAATGAAACTGAACTCTTCTTGACACCACATACAAAAATCATTTATCTGATAAGAAGTTAATATCCAATATGTAGAGAGAGAAAACAAATAATCTGATTTTAAAATGGGCAAGGAACAAGAACAGACATTTCTACAAATAACATATGCAGAGCCAATAAGTATCTTAAAATTTTATACGTATCATTAATTAGGATGCAAATGAAAGCCACAGAGAGATATTACATCACATTTGTTAGTATGGAGAGTACCAAAAACACATTAAAAAATAATAATAAATTTTGGGAAGGATGTGCAGAAAATTGAACTGTGCACTCCTTTTAAAAATTTTTAAAATTTTATTTGTTCTAATTGTACATGACAGTAGAATGCATTTATACACTTGCATAAAATGTATTCTGGCAAAACTACTATGAAAAAAAAAGTATGTAAATTCATCAAATAATTAAAATTAGAAACACCATATGATGCAGCATTTATCCAATTTATCTGGGCATTTATCAAAAGAATTGAAATAAGGATCTTAAAAATGTGTGCTTATTACAGCATTGTTCTCATTAGCCAAGAGGAATATGCAACCCTGCCCATCAATAAATTAAGAAAATGTGATAAAAACATGTAGACTTTTATTTAGCCAGAAAAGAAGTAATTCCTGTCATATGTTTCAACATAGGTGAACCCATTAAGCTAAGTAAAATAATCTAGTAATAGAACAACTACTGTATGCTGTTAGTCATAGAGTCATAAAATATCTAGAATAGTCAGACTTTTTAAAGCAGACAGTAGAAGTGGTTGTTAGAGGATGATAGAAGTAATTTAGAGTTAGTGAATATAAAGTTGCAGTGATGCAAGATCAAAAATTCTAGGTATCAATTGCACAATATTATGCTTATAATAAACAATATTGCACTATACCCTTAAAACTTACTAGATAATAGATCCCTTGTTATCTATTTTTCCAAATTAAAAAAAATGGAAAAAGTGAATGAGAAAATTTTTCAAACTATCAACTATTTACCATTGGTTCTAGGTTTTGTGTATAATACATATAATATATATAATATGTGCATACATTAGTTATAATAAAACATTAACCATATTATATACTGCCCTCAAGGACCTCATAATATAATTGGGAAGGAAGTTGAAGTAATAGCGTATTAAGTCATATAGGTAAAGATGGAGTGTCTAGGGGATCCAGAAGAAGAAGCATTTAAATCTACCCTAAGGTAGGAAAGTGTAGACATTTTAATAGGAGGGATAATACTTGAGGTCAATTTTTTTCATGTTTTATTTTTTCTTTTTAAATATACCCGACACCAGAGTGTATTTTGACATATACATACATGGAGTATAACATATTCTAATTAGGATTCCATTCTTGAGGATAATTTCTTTTTTAAAATATTTTTTATTTGTTCTGACTAGTTACACAGGACAGTGGAATGCACTTTGACACATCATACATAAATGAAGTGTAATTTATCATTCTTCTCATTGTATGTGATGTGGAATCATACCAGTCATGTAGTCATATATGTACAACCTTTGTTGTAATAATGTCAGATTCATCCTTCTATCCTCCCTACCTCATACCCCTTCCCTCCCTTCACTCCCCTCTACCTAATCCAAAATAACTCTGTTCTTCCCTAGCCCCTACCCCCGCATTATTATGAATAAGCATCCATATATCAGAGAAAACATTTGGCCTGTATTTGGGGGGATTGACTTATTTCGCTTAGCATGATATTCTCCAGCTCCAGCCATTTACCAGCAAAAGAAGTAATTTCATTCTTATTTAATGCTGAGTAATATTCCATTGTGTATGTGTAATGCATTTTCTTTATCCATTCATTTAGGTATATTCCATTCTTTAGCTATTGTGAGTTGAGCTGCTATAAACATTGAAGTGGCTGTGTCACTGTAATATAATGATTTTAAGTCCTTTGGGTATAAATGGAGGAGTGGATAACTGGGTCAAATGGTGTTTCCATTCCAAGTTTTCTGAGGAATCTCCATACTACTTTCCATAGTGTTTGCACCAATTTGCAGTCCCACCAGCAGTGTATGAGTGTACCTTTTTCCCCACATCCTCACCAACATTTATTGTTGCTTGTATTCTTGATAATTGCCATTCTGACTGGAGTGAAGTGAAATCTTAGAGTAGTTTTGATTTGTGTTTTTCTAATTGCTAGAGATCCTGAACATCTTTTCACATATTTGTTGATCAATTGTATTTCTTCTTCTGTGAAGTGTCTTGTCTGTTCAGTTCCTTAACCCATTTATTGATTGGGTTATTTGGTTTTTTGGTGTCAAGTTTTACGAGTTCTTTATATATCCTGGGAATTAATGTGCTATCTGAGGTACAAGATTTTCTCCCATTCTGTGGATTCCCTTCACGTTATTGATGGTTTCCTTTGCTGAGAAGAAGCTTTTCAGATTGAATCCATCCCACTTATTGATTCTTGATTTTACTTCTTGCACTTTAGGAATCTTGTTAAGGAAGTCAGATCCTAGGCCCACATGGTGAAGATTTGGGCCTTCTTTTTCTTCTAGTAGTCACAGGTTTCTGTTCTAGTGCCTGAGTCTTTGATCCACTTTGAGTTCCATGCAGGGTGAGAGATAGGAATTTAATTTCATTTTGTTACATGTGGATTTCCAATTTTCCCAGCACCATTTATTGAATAGGCTATCCTTTCTCCAGTGAATGTTTTTGGCACCTTTGTCTAATATGAGATAACTGTATTTATGTGGGTTTGTTTTTTTCTGCTATTCTGTGCCATTGGTCTATGTGTCTGTTTTGATGTCAATATCATGACATTTTTGTTACTATGGCTCTATAGTATAGTTTAAGATCAGATATAGTGATGCCTTCTGCTTCACTCTTCTTGCTAAGTATTGTGTTATCTATTCTGGATCTCTTATTTCCAAATAAATTTCATGATTGCTTTTTCTAGTTCTATGAAGAATGTCATTGGAATTTTAATAGAAATTGCATTTGACATACAGAAATCAATAAATTAATTCATCACATCAATAGACTTAAACACGAATCATGTGATCATCTCAATAGATGCAGAAAAAGCATTTGACAAAATACAGCATCCTTTCATGTTCAGAACTCTAGAAAAACTAGGGATAATAGGAACATACCTCAACATTGTAAAAGCTATATATCCTAAGCCAAGACCAACCAAATTCTAAATGAAGAAAAATTGAAAGCATTTCCTTTAAATACTAGAACAAGACAATGATGCCCTCTTTCAACACTTTTATTCTACATCATCCTTGGAACTCTAACCAGAGCAATTAAGAGAAAGAAATTAAAGGGACACAAGTTGGAAAAGAAGAACTCAAATTTTCACTATTTGCCAACAACATGATTATATATTTAGAGGATCCAAAATATTCCACCAGAAAACTTATAGAACTAATACATGAATTCAGCAAGGTAGCAGGATATAAAATCAACACCCATAAATCAAACACATTCCCATACATCAGTGATGAATCTACTTGAAGGAGAAATTAGGAAAACTACCCCATACACAAAAGCCTCAAAAAAATACTTAGGAATCAATCTAACAAAATAGGTGAAAGACCTCCACAATGAAAACTACAAAATGCTAACGAAAGAAATTGAGGAAGACCTTAGAAGATGGAAGACCTCCCATGCTCCTGGCTTATCAGAATTAATATCACCAAAATGGCCATAATACCAAAAGTGCTATACAGATTTAATTCAGTTCCTATTAAAATCTTGAGGTTAATTTCTAAAGGGTGAATAGGTAAACTGGGAGGGCAAAAGTAAGGAAAAATTGGAAGACCCATTAAAAAAGAAGATATTATGCAAAAATAAGAAGTCAAGAAATTTAACAGCACTTTTGGAGAGTTGTATGTAGTCTGGCTTGTTTGAAGTACCCAGTAGAATTGGGTTCACAGATGATACCCACTAGTAGATAGTAGACTGGACAAAGAAAAGTTGGCTAAGACATATATATTAGGGTTAGGTTAGGGGAGAAGAGTTTAAGGATTATTATGGACATAAAGGTGTCAACAATAGTGAATGTTCCAGAAATACATTTGAGAAAACATCATGAAAAACTACAGGTTTGAAGGAAGAAGATGAAATAAATTAAGTCATGTTGCATTTGCTGTGTTTGTGTGCCTTCCAGGTTGGCGTACCTCAAGATTCCTCAATTTCTGTGCTATTGATTGTTTTGGCTGAGTAATTGTTTGTTGTGTAGAACTGTCATGTGTATTGGAAAATGTTTAATAACACTTAGGCCTCTACTCTCTAGATGCCAATAACACATTTCCCCCAATAGTGACAGCTGAAATTGTCTCCAAATATTTTCAGCATCCTATGAATTGGAGTGAGGAAAATTTCATCTTAGAACTCTTGGTATATATACAGAGTATTTGTCCAAATAATTAGAATTAGCAATTTAAGATTAATTTACTTACATTTAGTAGCTGAGACTGGGCACTAACTAGTGTGCATTGAGAGAAAGAAAGCAGAGGAAAGGAGCCTTTAGAACAGAGAGAATTATCCTAACAATTGTATTCTTATTTATTGATTATTCTTTAACAACTTTATTCTTTATTCTCAGTTTTTACTCCTGGATGGTTGGTATGGGAGACACAATGGTGTCTATATTATTTCCCTTTATTATCCTTTGCCCAACTTTTCATTTATCTTTTCTTTCCCCAACAAACCACAATATCTTGATATTTTCTATCAGTTATCTTATATCCCTTCCAATTAGATTTTCCTTAAAACTTATCTCTAGACCAACATCATTCATTCCAATCAATCCTTATTTTCAAGTCCTTTGCTGATTGTAAAGCATTTGATATTTCTTTGTAACAATTAACTTCATGTACCTAGATTCTTAATAATTTTCAGTGAATAATTCTTTGCCTGACATTCTATATTACATGTCTGAGGTTCTGTGCCTCTGTATTAGTTTTCTATTGCTATAGCAGAATACCTGAAACTGAATGCTTTACAAAGAAAAGTTCATTTAGCTTACACTTCGGGAGGCTACAATTGCAAGATTGAGTAACTCCATCTGTTTTGCCTTTGGTGAGGATCTCCCTGGCTGTGTCACAACATGCAAGAGAAGTAGGAAGGTAAATGACCATGTGCAGAAGAGGTCTAACTCATGGGGTGGCTTCACCTTATAACAACCTGTTCTTCTGAGAACTAATTCATTCCAAGAGGCCAGCCTTAATTCCTTCTGAGGGCAGTGCACCCAAGGTCCTAATTACTTTGCACTAGGCCCCACCTTTTAAATGGTCCACTATATCTCAATATTACTGTATTAAGGACTAAGCTTCCCCACACGAACCTTTGAGGAACACACTGAAATCATACACAAAGCATAGTAACTTCCTTCTTCAAATATTCTTGGTAATTTACTCAACATTATTAAATGGTATGAGATTCCTGGAATTTCCTCACTATAACTACTTAAGGAGTCTGAGCTCTGTCTTTAAAAAGTAATTTTCTCAGCTACCAAATTATGTTAAATAATATACATGGCACAACATAGCTGTTTGAAACACCTGTTACTTCTAATGAGACAAGAATTAATGGTGTTGTTTTATTTTTCTATGTGTGCAAGATGTTATGAACTACTTATCCACCTACTTATTCATTCAGAATATCAGGGAATTAAATGAGTATAGATTAAAAGAACAAAAGTAGAATTATCTTCCAAATATTTGGACTGTGGAATAGAAACAAAATTACTTTTTATCAATATGATCCTGAATAAATTATATATCTTCCCTAAGCCTCAGCTGACTCAGTTGCAACATGAAATGGAGCATTTATGTCAACCCTGGCTACATATTAGAATCATTTGAGAAATATTTTTTTAAAAAATTTACCTGTTCCCCAGACCAATTGAATAATATATCTGGGAAACACACCTGTATACACAACCAAGCTTCATCTCCACTGCATTTTATGATCTCTAAATTACCGTGATTAGTCTGTGTGTATATGTGTATGTGTGTGTGTGTGTGTGTGGCAAAATCTTCTGTGTGAACACACATTTCTGATATTCTAATAGAAGTTTACTTACAATATGACTCAACATGCAATATTTGTTTTTCCATTTCCTATTTTCTTCTCAATTTTTAGTGGTTCTTTTTAGTTACCCTAACATTAGTATTCATTTTGACATAATTATAAAAACATTGAATTTAATTTGCTCTAATTCAGTCCTTAGAACTTTACCTTTCCCTCCCCTCTACCCACCCCATGTTCCCTTCCCTCCACTCTTCTGATCTTTATGCTATCTACCTATAGTTTTTTTTTTAATTAGTGTCTTATGGATATACATGACAGTGAGATTTCTTGTGGTATATTCATATATGTACATAGGAAAGTTAGGACAGATTCATTCCACTGTTTTTCCCTTATCCCATCCGACCCCCACCCCCTTGATCCCCTGATTTTTCTTCTATTTCTCAATTTTGTTGGAATTGCATCCCCCACCTCTCTCTCTCTCTCTCTCTCTCTCTCTCTCTCTCTCTCTCTCTCTCTCTCCTTATTTGGACTAGCTGCTGCATGTCATATAAAGCATTTAATCTTTGACTTTCTCGATCTGATTTATTTCACATGACATATTGTCTCCAGTTCCATCCATTTAATAGTGAATGCCATAATTTCATTCTTCTTTATGATTGAGTGATAAAAATTGATATGGCTGTATCCCTGTGATAGGCTGATTTTATATCTTTTGTATATATACCAAGGAGTGGGATAGCTAGGTCATATGGTGGTTCCATTTTAGTTCTTTGAGGAATCTCAATAATGCTTTCTAGAGTGGCTACAATAATTTTAAGTCCTACCAATAATTTATGAGTGTAACTTTTCCCCCACATCTTCATCAACACATATTATTTGTGTTCTTGATATTTGCCATTCTTACTGGAGTGAGATGAAGTATCAGTGCAGTTTTGATTTGTAATTCCCTCATTCCTAGAGATGTTGAGCATTTTTTCATGTATTTGTCAACCATTTGTATATCTTCTTTGAGAAAGAAGTACTCAAAGAAGTATTTAGTACTTTTACTTTAATTGGGTTATTTGTTCATTTGCTTTGATGTTAAGTTTTTTGAGTTCTTTATATATTCTGGATATTAATACCTTATCTGGGGAGCAGGTGGCAATGATCATCTCCTGTTCTGTAGCCTCTCTCTTTATTTGCTTGTTTCCTTTGCTGTGAAGAATCTTTTAAATTTAATGCCATCCCACTTAATGGTTTTTAGTCTTATTTTTTGCACTTCAGGAGTCTTGTTAAAGAAGTTGATTTCTTCGCTGACATGCTGGAGTGTTTTTCTGGCAGTTGCAGAAATTCTGGTCTAATTCCTAGGTATTTGATCCATTTTGAGTTGACTTCTGTGCAGGGTGAGAGATGGGATCAAGTTTCATACTTCCACATATGATTTTCCAGTTTTCCAAGTAACATTTGTTAAAAGGCTGTCTTTTTCCCAACATATTTTTCTTGGCACCTTTGTGTAGTATCAGACAACTGTATTTATGTGGGTTCATCTCTGTGTATTCTGTTTTATTTTCTTGGCCTTCATTTTTGTTTTGGTGCCAGTACCATGCTGTTTTTGTTACTGTATCTCTGTAGTATAATTTTAGTTTCGGTATTGTGATGCCTCCAGTTTCATTCTTCTTGCTAAGGATTGCTATGCTGGGTCTCTTATTTTTCCAAATGAATTATAGAACTGCTTTTTCTGGTTCTGTGAAGAATGTCATTGGTATTTTTATGGGAATTGCATTGAACCTGTATAGCACTTTGGTAGTATGGCCATTTTGTCAATATTAATTCTGCCCATTCAAGAACGTGGGAGGTCATTCCATCTTCTAAGAGTTTCCTCAATTTCTTTCTTCAGTGTTCTATAGTTGTCATTGCAGAGGTCCTTCACCTTCTTCATTTAACTAATTCCAAAGTATTTTAATTTTTTGAGGTTATTGTGAATGAGATCATTTTCCTAATTTTTTTAAAGCAGAGGATAGGAAAAACATTTGATTTATGTATATTGATCTTGTATCTTGCTCTTTCCTAAATTTGTTTATCAACTCTAGAAGTATTTTGGTGGAGTATTGGGGTCTTCTAACTATATGGTGATGCCATCAGCAAGCAGAGATAATTTGAGCTCTTCTTTTCCTATTTATATCTATTTAATTTCCTTCTATTATGTGATTGATTTGGCTAGAGTTTTAAGGACTATGTTGAATAGGAATGGTAAAAGTGGGGGGTTGTTTATTTTTTAGAGGAAATTTTTTTTGTTTTTCTCCAGTCAGAATATTGTTGCCCTTGGGTTTCTCATTTATAGCCTTTACAATGTTGAGGTAAGTTCTTCTATTCCTATTTTCTCTAGTGAATTTCTCATTAAATATGAATGGGTACAGGACTTTGTCAAATTCTTTCTCTCAATCCATTGAGTTAACCATCAGATGCTTTCTGTAAGACTATTGATGTGATGAATTACATTTACTGATTTCTGTATGTTGAACCAATCTTGCACCCTTAGGACAAGACCCATTTGATCATGGTTCACTATCTTTTAAATGTGTTTTTGTATGCAGTTTGCCAACCTTTTATTAAGAATTGTTGCATCTATATTCATCAATTATATTCGCCAGAAATTTTCATTCTTGATGTGTCTTTGTATGGTTTTGCTATCAGGGTGATAATGGCTTCAATAAATGAATTTGGCAAATGTGTCCTCTTTTTCTATTTCTGGAATAATATGAGGAGGATTGGTATTAGTTCTTCTTTAAGATCTGGTAGAACATGGCTGAGAATCCATTTGGTCCTGATATTTTCTTTGTTTCAAACACAATTTCCCAAGAAGATATCAAATGATCAAAATATAGTAAAGCACCTTCTCTCTCTCCATATGTACGTACATACACATGTATACATATGTAAATGTCTTGAGTTATGTTTATGTACTTCATTACACATATTATATTTTTGTTATGGCAAGTATGTATATTTCTCCTTCAGGTTAATTATAAGCTGATTGAAACCAGAGCTTTTTTTTTAATCCTCCATAGTGATTTTAGAAGTTTTCTATATGTAGTAAGACTGTATTTTTTTTCTTTTCCCCCCCATGGATGTTTTATAATCACACATAATGGGATTCATTGTGAAATATTCATACATACACATAACATTATTTCATCAATTTCATTTTCCAGCACCTCTTCCTTCCTTCTTCCCTCCCCTGGTCCCCATCCTCCACTCCACTATTCTCCTTTCTATTTTTATGAGATCTCTTTTTGCATCCATTTTTTTTCTCTCTAGCTTTCATGTATGGAAGAATACATACAATACTTCACTTTCTGAGTTTAATTTATTTAGCTTAACATGTTGCTCTTCAGTTTCATACATTTTTCTATAAAAGACATAATTTCATTCTTTGTGGCTGACTAAAACTCTATTGTGTATATATACCACATTTTCTTTATAGATTCATCTGTTGACAGACTGGTTCCATTATTTGACTATTAAGAATTGTACTTGTATAAATATGGGTATGCATATATTGCCATAGAATGCTGACTTTAATTCTTTTGGATAAATACTGAGGAGTGGTATAGCTGGGGCATATGGTGGTTCTATTCCTGCTATTTTGAGGAATCTCCATACTGAGGTCCATAGTAGTTGCATACAGTAATTTCTAAATAGCTATTTTTTGAATGAATAAAAGGAATAGTGCAATATTTTTGTTGACCAATTGCACTATGCTTATAATTAACCCTATAACCTTCACTTCCTTAGTGATTACTTTAAATAGCTAAATTAAGTCAAAATTATCCATCATAACCACCTTTTTTATTTTCCTTTGGAACCTGTAGTTTGGGTTGTCTAACCAAAATCATATCCCTTAGAGAACTAAGGTTTCTATGTGGGTTTGGTAGAGCTCATCTCACTTTCTACTCCATACAAATATTAGATATTTTATTCAAATGTTCTATCAGAATGCTCCATTCCAATATTCACAGTGGTTGCTTTATTAATAGGCATGTGACCTAGGATGTGTGAGCCAAGTAGAAACATGAGCTGAGACCAGAGAACATGAAAGAATGAGCATACAAACCTGGACTTTAAGAAAAAAACTTTGCAAAAAATTACTGCTTAACCCAAAATTCCATGAAGTGTCTAAGAAATTTCTTAAAGTCAGGCTCAAAAGGAAGACCATCACATATTATATTGAACACCAAATAGAGTATGCTGAAAAATAAGAATTTGCATTAGATTAACTTTTTACCATTTCACAGTCTGTGGATAAGTTAACTGAGATTGTTACAAACAGCAGCAAAAAAGTGCACTACGATATTTGTTACTTTTATAAATAGAAATTATTCACAGCCATCTCACAGGGAAATTTTGAGCTCACAGATGATCCAAATGGAGCTTTATTTTTAGGTTTGGGTAAAACATTAGCTAGTTTCCTAGTAACCTTATTTTACATGTTTAAAAAATTAAAGTTGTGTTTATGTCTATTATCAATCCATGTGTTATTGTTTAGAGAAAATAACCTAAAAGAATATGGAATTTGAAAGGAAAAAGATCCTCCTAGAAGAAAGTTATAGTGACAATTTATTTTTATAAACCCCTAACTTCTACTAAATGAAACTCAAATTCCCTTTTCCTAATATTAAAGGCCCTGTATTTTTAGATCTTTACGTTTATTGGCCAGAAGAGATTCAGGTCAAAAGAAAGAAAAACAAAGTCTGCTCAGAAACAGGAATCACTGATGTTCTCAATGCAGTGGTAGAGAAGATCCTGGCCATACATGATAGCCCCATTTTGAGTCATTCAGCAGGCTGTCAATCTCATAAACACATGAAATTGCAGAATGTGGAGTTTTTGAAACTATCTCTATTTTATCATTTTTCTTTTCGATTACTATTGTATTAATTTCACATACTAATGAGGTCCAGTGTGATTATCCATATTTGCATGCAGCATTCATTGATTAAATCCAAATCCCTCCTTTGTTCATTCCTCCAATACTCCCTTCCTAAACTCTATTAATCACTATTCTACATTCAAATCAACTGTTTTGTTTTATTTTTAGCTTCTGCATATGAAATAAAACATATGGTTCTTGTCTTTCTGTCTCTGTCTTATTCCCCTTAACATAACATCCTCCTATTCCATCAATTTTGCTGTAAATGTCAGGATTCCATTCTTCATGGCAGAATAATATTCCATCGCCTTATCCATTCATCTGTTGATGGGCACCTAGGCTGATTTTATATTTTACCTATTGTCACAATAAACAGGGGAATGCCAGTTACTTTTTGATATGCTGATTTCGTTTCCTTTATATGTAGACCTAGAAGTGGAATAGTAGATATATGGTAGATCTCTTTTTAGTTTTTTGAGAAATCTCCATACAATTCTCCATAATGGCCATACCCATTTACATTGCCACCAACAGTGTTCCTTTTGGGGAGGTACCAGGGGTTGAACTCAGGAGCACTTGACCACTCAGTCACATCCTCAGTCCTATTTAGTATTTTATTTAGAAACAGGGTCTCACTGAGTTGCTTAGCACCTCACTTTTACTGAGGCCAGCTTTGAATTCAAGATCCTCTTGCCTCAGCCTACTGACCAAATGGGATTACAGGCATGTGCCACGGCACCCAGCAACAGTATTCCCTTTTATTCACATTTTTGCCAGCATGAGTTATATTTTGTTTTCTTGATAATTGTCAATGTAACTGGTGTAGAATGGTATCTTTGTAGTTTGATTTGCATTTTCCTGATGTCTAATGATATTGGATATTTTTATATTTTTGGCCATTTGTATTTCCTATTCAGAGAATTGTCTATTACATTATTGGCCCATTTTTAATTGGATTACTTACTTTTTAAAATATTTTTTTAGTTGTAGATGAACAAAATACCTTTATTTATTTATTTTTATGTGGTGCTGAGGTTAGAACCCTCAGCACATCAGTGCTTGATGTGTGCTAGTTGAGCGCTCAACCACTGAACTACAACCCCAGCCCTCGAGTACTTATTTTTGTAGTTAAGGTTTTTGTATTATTTATTCTAGATATTAATCCTTTGTCAGATGAATAGCCAGCAAAGATTTTTCTCCCATTCCGTGGGTGTTCATTCCTTGGTGGACACTTAGATTAATTCCACATCTTGGATATTATGAACAATGCTATAATGAAAATGAGACTACAGATATATTTTCTACATACTAATTTCATTTCTTTTCATACCAGTAATAAGATTGGTGTATTATGATATAATGTTTTTCTAAATTTTTTAATGGAACTCAATACTGTTTTCCATTTGGCTGAACTAATTTAAATTTGTAACAACAATGCATAAGGATACATTTCTCCACATTGTCAACACTTTTGATCTTTTGTTTTGTTGGAATAATCATTCAAGCAGGTCTGAAGTGATTATTTTTGTTTTATTTATATTCTCCTGATGATTAGCAAAGTTGTCCATTTATTCAGATACCTATTTATTTTTGTCTTCTTAGAAAAATGTCTTTTGAGGTATTTTGCTTGTTTTCTAATCCAATTTTTATGCTATTGAGTCCTTTATTCCTTCTTTATATTTTTAAAATATTAACCTCTTATCAGATGTGGGGTTTTCAAATATTTTCCCCATCATATAGTTTATCTCTTCATTCTGTTATTTATTTCCTCGGTTGTGCAGAATATTTTTTAATTTGTTGCAATATTATTTGTCTGTTTTTCCATTTGTTTCCTATGCTTTCAGAGTCAAATTCCCCTAAAAGATTATTGCAAAATCATTTTCAAGGGGATTTTTTTCTCTCTAGTAATTTTAGAGTTTCAAGTGTTATGTTTAAGTATTTAATCAATTATTATTATTTCTATATAGTGTGAGATCAGAATCTTATTTCATCCTTCTGTGTATGGAATCCAGTTTTCCCCCACACCATTTAATAAAGGGATGGCTGTTATTCATTGTGTGTTCTTGACACATTTGTGGGAAAAAAATCAATTAATTATAAATGTATGAATTTATTTCTGTGCACTTTGTTGAGTTCCATTGGTTTTTGTGTTTCTTTTAAGGCAGTACTGAGCTATTGATTACTATAGCTTTGTGGTAGTGTTAGGAATAAGGTAGAATAATAAACCGTTCTTTGTTCTTTTTGTTCAATATTGCTGTTACTATTTGGGTCATTTTGTGGTTCCATAACTTTTAGAATAGTTTTTCTATTTTTGTGAAATTTTTCTTTAGATTTTTGAGAGGGCTTACATTTAACCTTGGTTATTTTGGGTAATAGAGACATTTTAACATTATTGATTCTTCCAATGCTTGAAAATTTGATACCTTAATTAATTTCATTAGTGTTTTAGTTTGCTAGTGTAGAAGTCTTTTACCTCCTTGGTTAAATTTCTTTCTAAGTATTTTATAATTTTGTAGCTGCTCTAATTGGTATTATTTTCTTAATTTTTTGAATAGTTTCTTATTAGAATATTGAAGCACTACTTTTTTGTTGATAGCATATCCTGAAACTTTCTTCATTTATTAGTTATAACTTTTTTTATGGAGCCCTTAGGGTTTCCTATACATAAAATCAAGTGGTCTACAAATAGAGATAGTTTAATCCTTTCTTTACAAGTTTGACACTTTCATTTCTTTTTATTACCTAATTGCTCTGACAAGGATATCCAATACTGTGTTAAATAGAAGTTTTGAGAGTGAACATCCTTGTATTGTTCTTGATCTTAGAGGAAAAGCTTTCAACCATTGAACTTAACAGCTGTGGGCCTGTCATGTATGACCTTGATTGTACTGAGGCAGTCTCTTCTGTATTTAATTGTCGATACATCTTATCATGAAAGTATGTTGAATTTTGCCAAATATTTTCCTTCATCCATTGAGATGATCATTTTTTATCTTTCATTTTGTTAATAAGATGTGTTACATGTATTGATTCTTGTATGTTGAAGCATTCTTACACACCAGTCATAAATCCTAGGTGGTTGTGATGTGTGATTCTTTTACTATGCTGTTGTGTTTGGTTTGTTGGTATTTTGCCAAGAACTTTTATGTCTGTGTTCATTAGGGATATTGGCCTGTAATTTTCTTTCTTTGTAGCCTCCCTGCCTGCTTTTTGTATCAGACTGAATGACAGATTGTAAATTGAGTTTGGAAGTCTATCCTCTTCAAATTTTTTAAGAAATTCTGTAAGAAAATAGCATTAATTGTTCTTTAAATGTTTTGGACAATTCGTTAAAGACGCTACCTGGTTTTGACCTCCTTGTTCATCTGAAGTTTTTGGTTAATGATGCCATGTCATTATTATTATGTTTGGATTTTCTGTTTCTTCATCATTCAATCATGATAGTTCTTTTATTTCCGGGAGCTTATCAATTATTTTAGGTTATTCTATTACTTGGTATATAATCGTCCATATTAGTTTTCTATGATACTTTGTATATCTGTGGTATTAGTTGAAATTTCTCCTCTTTAATTTATAATTTTGTTTATTTGAATTTTATCTTTTCCTTTTTTATCTATCTAAACTCCTCATTTTTTATACATTAAAACATTCTTCTGGCTAGGGTTATAGCTCAGTGGTAAAGTAATTGCCTAGCACATGTGAAGCCCTGGGTTCAATCCTTAGCACCACATAAAAATAAACAAAATACAAGTATTGTGTCCATCTACAAGTAAAAAAAAGAAGATTTAAAAAATTCTTAATTTTGTTTATTTTTTCCTAGTGTTTCTTAGTGTCTTTTCTTTTATTGGTACTTTAATCTTATTTCCTTCTTTCTACTAATTTTGGCCTTATTTTTTCTAATTTTTTGAGGAATAAAGTTGTGTTGTACATATAAGATTTGTAGTCAAAATTAATCACAGAGAGTAAAAAGACTGAAGAGAAAAATGTCTCAATGAGCCATGAAATAAATTCAGGGAGTCTAATGATGTAGAACCCTAGAAGAAATGGAAATTTGAAGGGGGCAAAAATGGAGCAGCATATTTGAAGAAATAATTGCCAAAATTTTCTAAATTTCCTGAAAGCAATGCAGCTGTAAGTTCAATAAGCTCAGTGAATCTCAAATACAAGAAACATGCGAAAATTACAATAAAGCTCATAAAAATAAAATTTTCTTAAAGTTAGTAATCGAGACACATAAAATGAAGGAAATATAAACAATCAATTCACTATAAAAGTAGAATGAATGATAGCACACTACTCTTAAGAACCAATATGAATCAGAAAAATATGGACATTACTGAACTACTAAAAGAAATAAACTGCCAATTTATAATTTTGTACCTGAAAAAAATATTTCATATATAAGAGTGAGTACAAATTCAGGTATTCATAAGCTGAATTTATTCATAGATACCAAACCTGCACTGTAAGAAATATTGAAGAAATTTCTTAAGGTATACATAAAATGATATCATATTGATATAGTCACATACACAAAAAATGAAGACCACAGATAGTTGTAATTATGTGCATAAATTTGATTTGTTTTATCATTATATAAGTTTCTCTAAAGTATTTAATGAAAAATTATAACAATATATTTTGCAGTTTATAACTAGAACTATTATGATCAGAGTAGAAGAAAAGTATGGAGTGGAGAAATGGATAAGCAATTTTCGAAAGTTTTCAAAGTGTATGTGAAGTGATATAATATCACCTCATATAGACTGTGATAAGTTAAAAACATATTTTATAAGCCTAAATCAAACATTAAACACACACAACACACAAAACCAGAGTTTCAGCTAATAAACCCACAAAGGAGATAAGATGGAATCATCAAGAAAATATTAGCCTAATCAGAAAGAATGCACAAAAGTGGAAAAATAACAGACAAATAAAAAACTAATAAAATAGAAGAAACCAACTACAACCATATAAACATTCATATTAAATGTGATAATTATAAGTAATCTAATGGAATATCATTAGACTAAAAAATAATCAAAATATATTATACTTTGCCTGTGAATGCAGTTTAAAACCCAGGGGCAAGGGAACACCTAAAAGTAAAACAAAGATGAAAGATGATTACTGTTCAGAAAGTTCTTAAGATAGCTGATTTGAGGCTGCTTTCTTTGGGCTTCTTATCAGATATGTCTTTTTCTTTTTTTTTCTTTTTTTAGGATTTTTTTTTGTAAACAAATAGGATACATGTTGTTTCTCTGTACATGGAGTAAAAGCATACCATTGTGTAATCATAAATTTACATAGGGTAATTTTGTTTGATTCATTGTTATTTTTCCCTTCCCCCCACCCCTCCCACCCCTCTTTTCCCTCTATAGAGTCCTTCCTTCCTCCATTCTTGCCCCCCTCCCTAACCCTAACCCTAAACCTAACCCTAACCCTAACACTAACCCCTCCCACCCCCCATTATATGTCATCATCTGCTTATCAGCGAGATCATTCATCCTTTGGTTTTTTGAGATTGGCTTATCTCACTTAGCATGATATTCTCCAATTTCATCCATTTGCCTGCAAATGCCATAATTTTATCATTCTTTATGGCTGAGTAATATTCCATTGTATATATATACCACAGTTTCTTTATCCATTCATCAATTGAAGGACATCGAGGTTGGTTCCACAGTCTGGCTATTGTGAATTGAGCAGCTATGACATTGATGTGGCTGTATCTCTGTAGTATGCTGATTTTAAATCCTTTGGGTATAGGCCAAGGAGTGGGATAGCTGGGTCAAATGGTGGTTCCATTCCAAGCTTTCTGAGGAATCTCTATAATGCTTTCCAGAGTGGCTGCACTAATTTGCAGCCCCACCAGCAATGTATGAGTGTACCTTTTTCCACACATCCTTGCCAACACCTATTGTTGCTTGTGTTCTTGATAATTGCCATTGTAATTGGGGTGAGATGGAATCTTAGGGTGGTTTTGATTTGCATTTCTCTTATTACTAGAGACGTTGAACATTTTTTCATATATCTGTTGATTGCTTGTACATCTTCTTCTGTGAAGTGTCTGTTCATTTCCTTAGCCCATTTGTTGACTGGATTATTTGTATTCTTGGTGTAGAGTTTTTTGAGTTCTTTATATATTCTGGAAATCAGCGCTCTATCTGAAGTATGAGTGGCAAAGATTTTCTCCCACTCTGCAGGCTCTCTCTTCACATTACTGATAGTTTCCCTTGCTGAGAGAAGGCTTTTTAGTTTGAATCTATCCCAGTTGTTGATTCTTGCTTTTATTTCTTGTGCTATGGGAGTCCTGTTAAGGAAGTCTGATCCTAAGCCGACATGTTGAAGATTTAGACCTACTTTTTCTTCTATAAGATGCGGGGTCTCTGGTCTGATTCCGGGGTCCTTGATCCATTTTGAGTTGAGTTTTGTGCAGGGTGAGGGTTAGGGGTTTAATTTCATTCTGTTGCATATGGATTTCCAGTTTTCCCAGCACCATTTGTTGAAGAGGCTATCTTTTCTCCATTGCATATTTTTGGCCCCTTTGTCTAGTATGAGAAAATTGTATTTATTTGGGTTTGTGTCCATGTTCTCTATTCTGTACCATTGATCTACCTGTCTATTTTGGTACCAATACCATGCCATTTTTGTTACTATTGCTTTGTAGTAGAGTTAAAGATCTGGTATTGTGATACCCCCTGCTTCGCTCTTTCTGCTAAGAATTGCTTTAGCTATTCTGGGTTTCTTATTCTTCCAGATGAGATATGTCTTTTTCTAGCATTTGGGAACTTGGATTTTAGCAGGGTTCTCACCATTCTTCAACTGATAAAGTTGTTTGTATCTAAATTATGTGTGTAAAAATAAAATTATGATAAACATGTTGCTTCCTTCCTGTAATCTGAAATTTGGGAGCAGCTAAGCAAAGGTTGTCACTGTGACCAAGTTCCCAGTGAAAACATTATTTTTCTTTTCCACATTTTTATTGGTGCATTATAGTTGTATATAATGATGGAATTTGTTGTTACATATCCATGCATGCAAAAAATATCCCAGTGAAAACTTTAAGCTTTCTTGATCAGAAACATTCTACACATTTTCATTGCTAAGGGGAAGAGCAAAATCTCCTTAGAATGAGAGAGCATACGAAACTCTATACATGATTTCTTCTGCTTCTGCCTATGTATGATATAATTTTTATTTTTATCATTATTGTTATGGTTTGGGCATGGTTTGTGAGTATTCCTAATGGTTTGTGTGTCAAGGCTTAGTCTCTCATTTAGTAATCTTGAGGAAGTAGAATTTTTAATAGGTGGGCTTATTGAGAGCTAATTGGGTCACTGACATCATCACCCTCCTAAGAGAGTTAGTTCTTGCATAAGTGAGTTGTTTTAAAAAGAGCAAACCTGGGCCCTGAATCTCTATGACTTCCTACCTTTCCATGATCTATTCTCCATTCACTTCTACCATTTTGTTACCCTCCTCGTGAGGCCTGCACCAGAGGCTGAACAAATGGAGTTCATGATCGTGGATTTTTAGCTTCCAAAACTGTGAGCTAAATGAATTTATTTTCTTTATAAAGTACCTAGCCTCAAATATTTGATTATAACCATAGAAAATGGACAAATAAAGGAAATTATTACCATGGAGTGGGGTAATTGCTATGATACCCCAAAATATGGAAATGACTGGAATTTGGTACCGGACATAGATGGGAAGAGTTTGGTGCAGCCAGCTAGAAAATGCCTAGATTGCTGTAAGTGTAACATTATAGAACATTTTGGTAGGGCTCAGAAAATAAGGAGACTTAACTGACTGATCTCAGATGGAAATGAGGATGTATTGGAAATAGGAGTAAACACAACCCTTGTTACTCCATTGTACAGAATTTAGCTGTATTGTGTCCATGCCTAGGGCTTTAAGGAAAACCCAATTTAGGAATGATAAACTGGGATATTTGGTGGAGGAAATATCTAAACGGCAAAGCATCTGGATTGCATAGGTACTGTTGACTGCTTTCTGACAATTTTACAGTAAAACAGGAACACATGGACAGAACAGAAATATTTGGAACATCCATAGTCTTGCCAGGGAAAGAGTGAATAAAAAGCATATAAAGGTGCATTCCAGCAAATACTTGCTAAAGATATTACCACAGATAAAAAGTAATCAAGCACTTTGTGTCAGGACAATGGGAAAGAGGTACAGATGGCATCTCAGAAATCTCTGTGGCCACCTATCTAATTACAAGTCTAGAGGCCTAGATAGGCAGAATTGTTTTGAGGAATGGCCTGGGTATCTCCATGGTGTTGCTGATAAGGAATACCTTGGGACTCAGCTCCCTGCTTTCCAGTGATCTAATCCATGGATGCTTTAGCTATGGTTCCAGCAACCCCAGGCACAACTTATGCCACTGCTTTGAAGGAAACCAAGTGGTGTATTTTGGTGTCTAGGTGCATTGATTCTGCAAACATGGAAAATGCAAGTACTATGGGGTCATTATGGCTTCTACTTATATTTCAAAGAAAGTGCTGAGACTCCACACACAGGCCTGCCACAAGGATAGAACCACTGCAGGGATTCTCCCCTAGAATGCCTGGTGAAGCTGTGCAAGTATGACCACTGTTCTTAAGACCCAAGGAAAGAACGCCCAGTATTATGCAGTGCCCACCTGGGAAAGATGCCAGCATCAGCATTCACTACCAGCCAGTGAAATTAGCCATATGGGCTAAGACCAACAAAATCATGGTGTCAGGGTTGCCAAAAGTGTTGGGAATCCACAGGATTCTAGACTTGGAGCTTTAAGATTTAATGTCCATCCTGCTGGGGACATATTACTCCTCTCTACTCCCCCATCTTTTCTTATTGCAATAGGAGTGTTTATTCTATACCTGCCCCACCATTGTGTATTGGAAGTAGAAAATGTTTTTGCTTTAGTTTTATTGTGTAGGCTCACAACTGAAAGGAATTTGCCTTGAGTCTCAAATAAGACATTGAACTTGATCTTTGAAAACTGCTATATTGAGTTAAGATTTGAGGAGTATTGGGGATGGAATAATTGCATTTTTTTCATTGTGAGAAGTACATGAACTTTGGAAGCTAGGTGCAGAATGCCATGGTTTGGAAATAGTTTGAAGGTTTCACAAAGGTCTTCAGTGTGGCAATGCCGAGAGGTAATAAAACTTTAAGAAGTGGGACCTTGTGAGAAATAATTAGGTAATTGAGGTCATTACCCTTGAAAGAGATTAAAATAGTTCCTGTGAGACCTCAGTTAGTTCCCACAAAACTGAGTTGTAATAAAAAGTATAAGTCTGGCCCTTGAATCTCTCTAGCTTCCTGTCTCACTGTATAATCTTTTCCACATGTGCTCTCACCATTGTGATGCAATCCACCTTGATACTCTCACCAAAGGCCAGATGAATGGGGTTGCCCAATCATAGAAATTCAGTCTCCAAAACTGTGAACTATGCAAACTTATTTTCTTTATGAAGTACCTGGCCTTAGGTATTTCTGTTATAGCAATAGAAAATAAACTAATATACTTAATATATCATTACAGCAAATCTTAACCATTGGCTATATGCTGAGACCCAGTAATCCTTCTAAAAATGTTGATGTGGTCTTGTGTCCCTGATACAGTAATGAAAACAATGGGAAGTAATTATATCAAAAGGAAATAAATAACATTTTAGAGGAAATAACATTACTGTGGATAAAGAATGTCAATTTGGGGCTAAGGATGTGGCTCAGAGGTAGAGTGCTTGCAGAATATGTATGAGACCCTGCTTTTGATCCTCAGGTCTGGAAAAATAAATGAGTAAGGGGTCAATTCCTCAGGAGAACACAGTCTGAAAATGTGTAAATCTAAAAGAGTGCTTCAAATTTTCTAAAGCAAATGATAGAATTGCAAAGTAAATGGATTATTCCAAACTTATAATCAACTATTTCATTCATACTCTCTCAATTACTGCTAGAACAAGTAGACAGAAGTTTGTCAGGATATACCAGTCTTGAAAAACACTCACTCAAATTAACCTAATTGATGTAAATGACATTCTGTCCATATCTTTTCAAGTACAGGTGACTCATGCATCAAGATAGAACATACTTGTAGCCATACTATAAATTTCAGTTAATCTAAGAAGAATCAAGTAATACAAGATGTGTCATACAAACAAGATGGAGCTTTATTAGAAAATAATATATTTGTACCCCAAATAATACTCTTCTGAATAACTCATGGACAAAAAATTCAAGAGAAATTTAGAAGTATATTATAACAATATATCAAAATTCATAAGATACAGCAAAAGTAGTACTTAGAGTAAGGAATTCATAGCCTATTTTGGAAAAAAAAATAAGGTTCTCAAAACTGGAAAATATAAGAGAATATACAAATTCAATGTGAGAAAGCAGAAATGCAATAATATTGTAATATCTACATGTGATAAATGAATTAGAATATTATGAATGACTTTATTCAAATAAATTGATAACTTAGATGAAATAGGGAAATTCTTCAAGTTTGTATATTGTCAAACACCATTTAAAGAGAAATAGACAACCAAAAGAATTACTAAATTATTTGAATTCACAATCTAAAAACTTCTTCATGTCGATGACTAAAATGGTACATTCTATTAGACAAAACAGGAATAAGGAGATAAGACCCATTCTATACAAACTCTCCCAGAAATGGAAGAGACAAAATTATTTTATACTCTTTACTGAAAGGAATGTACATCTTACAAGATGACAATATGAAAAATTTAATATGGATAACCCCAATCAGGAGATAGATGAGGTGAGGTTAGTTGAGTGGAAGATGTAAGATTGCTAATATTGCGTATTTCCGGCAAGTTATTAATTAATAATATCTTAATTTTGAGGATTATCAAGAGTAAGTCTCAGAAATAGAATGTAAATGTTCACATATGTATTGATAATTCTCAAAGATATAACTGTCAAATGGAAATAAATACAAAATAAAAATGTAATAGAAAATAAAATAATATATGAAGTTAAGCTGTGATAATTTTATTTTAATGAATTGCATAATGCAATGTATTTGGGGGGGTTGGTACCAGGGATTGAACTCAGGGGCACTTGGCTACTGAGCCACATCCCAGCCCTATTTTGTATTTCATTTAGAGATAGGGTCTCACTGAGATGCTTAGCACCTCGCTTTTGCTGAGACTGACTTTGAACTCTGCATCCTCCTGCCTCAGCCTCCATAGCTACTGGAATTATAGTTGGGCTCCACCATACCCAGAAATGTCATTTTAATATAATTATTCCTGTACATATATTTATCCATTCATCAATCTATCCATCCATATTATTTACATAGAGAGATGGTTTTAATGAGGCTGTTTCAGGGTGGCTAGAAATAGGGTGATTCTTTATTGTTCTTCATTGTTTGAATTTTTATATTTAGTATATGTCATTTTCACAAAATCATAAATTAATTTTACATATATAACATGACTCCAGTGTTTCTAGCCTGAAAGGCCAAAACTATGAAGGCATTGAGCACAGGAGCTCATAAATTGTTTGGATTTTGCACACTTTAAATAAATGTTGCATTCATTTCCTGTGAAGATGTTGACTGTTGCATATGGTATATGTAAATTCACTGTTTGTATTTTCTCCAAGAGGATGTGGAATTTTACAAGCATACTGATGGAAGAGATGAAGGAAAGGATATTTTGGCATGATGAACTCAGGAAATTTGGGAGACCAAATATGATGATCCATACAAGAATCACAAACCAAAATACAGTCTGTAAAAATAAAATTTTAAAAACTTTAAAATTTTTTTAAAAGAATCACAAAATTACTGAGACTCCTAAAGTTTATAGCTTTTAATATTCCACAAACAAGAACTCCAGCGGGAATTCATAATAGTATACTTTTAATTACCACAGTTAACCTAATAAGTTATCCTCAAACTTAAGGATAGGGACAATCTTTTGCTGCTTCTAATGATATCCTACATTGGGTACAAATGATTTCCTGTTATTTAAAAATCTCTCAGGAACCATTCAGCAAAATAAAAAAATTAATTTAAAAAAATCTCTCAGGAAGGAAATATAAACCAATGGAATACAGTAGAGAGCCCAGAAATAAACAGTTGCATATATGTCAAGTTATTTTGATGAAGGTGCAAAGACCATTCAATGATTAAGGGACAATCTTTAAGCAGCTGATGCTAGATAACTAGATATTCATTACTGGGTATCCCAAAAAATAAAAGTAGAACCTTATATAGCACCATATACAAAAATTGGCTCAAAATGGATCAAGGACATAAAATTAAGAATTATTTTCATTTGTATATGTATGAATATACCACAGTGAATCTCCACATCATGTATAACCACAAGACTGGGATCCTAATTGGAATAAGATGTACTCCATATTTGTATAGGTATGTCAAACTAGACTCTACTATCATGTATGACTAGAAAGAAAAATTTTAAACATCTTAGAGTTATAAATATAAAACTTAGAAGAAAACATAGAGGAAAATGACATTAGATTTGGCAATGATTTCTTGACTAAGAAATGAAAGAAAATAGATAAGCTGAATTTCATTAAAGTTGTGCATCATTGGGGATTATAAACCAAGTGAAAAGGCAGATTACAAAATGGAGAAAACATTTGCAAAACAGATAATTGATAAGGGATTAATATCCAGAACATTTATAGAACTCCTACAATTCAACAGCAACAAACAACTCAAATATAAAATGGCCAAAAGATCTGAATATACATTTCTCCAAAGAAAATATCCAAATGGTCAATAAGAACACGAAAAGATATTCAACATCCTTAGTCATTAGGTAAATTTTAATCAAAATCACAATGAGATACTTCTTCACTTCACATGCATTAGGATGGCTGTTATTAAAAAAAACTGAAACATTCATTTTAGTGGGGATGTGGAGAAATTGAAATGCTTGTGCTCTACTGGTGGAAAAGTAAAATGGTGCAGCTGTTGTGGAAATATCATGGCAGTTCCCCTAAAAATTAAAAATTAATTTATGATTCAACAATTACCTCAAAACAACTAAAAGCAGAGACTGAAACATACTTGCACACCAATGTTCATAGAATCATTATCCGTACTAGCTAAAATGTGCAATCAAGGAAGCAATCCAAGTGTCTATTGTTGAGTGAATGGATAAATAAAATGTGATATATGTATATATTATATATATATATATATAAAATCTTCTGTTCGTTATAATTCCAAAAAATCAAAATTCTAATTTTCAACATTAGTCTATGTTTGAATCTTGTGTTCAAATTTACTATCAGTAGAACCAGTTGATTCACTCTCTTTTAATTATGAAATATAAAGTTTATGAGTTCAGATTGTTCTGGTTTCAGGAATTATTCAGTGGAATGTCCTGAATTTAATTGTCAATACTTCCCCTTCTTATAGCATTTCCATATCATATTCTTTATCTAATTGATTCAGATTTTATATTTCAGCCTTAAAAGGAACGAAATCATAACATAAGATACAATGTGGATGAAACTTGAAGGCCTAAATGAAATAAGCCAGATACAAAATGACAAATATTATGTTATTATATTTATTTGTTTATTATTTTTACTTTTTATTTCTTTTGATTCATTGTACACAAATGGGGTAAAACTGTTGTTTCTCTAGTCGTACACAAAGTAGAGTTGCACCATTTGTGTAATCATACATGTGCATAGGGTAATGTTTCTCTCATTCTGTTATTTTTCCTTCCCCCACCCCCTCCCTACCCCTTTTTCCTCTATACAATCCATCCTTCCTCCATTCCTGCCTCCCTCCAACCCCCCAGTTATGTATCATCATCCACTTATCAGAGAGATCATTTGGCCATTGGTTTTTGAGAATTGGTTTATCTCATTAGTGTGATATTCTCCAGAGAAGGTCTACAAGCCATCAACAGATATATGAAAAAATGTTCAACATCTCTAGTAATAAGAGAAATGCAAATCAAAACTACCCTAAGATTCCATCTCACCCCAATTAGAGTGGCTGTTATCAAGAATACAAGCAACAATAAGTGTTGGCGAGGATGTGGGGAAAAAGGTACACTCATACATTGCTGGTGGGGTTGCAAATTGGTGCCACCACTCTGGAAAGCAGTGTGGAGATTCCTTAGAAAACTTGGAATGGAACCACCATTTGACCCAGCTATCCCACTCCTTGGCCTATACCCAAAGGACTTAAAATCAGCATACTACAGTGGTGCAGCCACATCAATGTTCATAACAATAGCTAGATTTTGGAACCAACCTAGATGTCCTTCAGTTGATGAATGGATAAAGAAACTGTGGTATATATATACGATGGAATATTACTCAAACATAAAGAAGAATAAAATTGTGGCATTTGTAGGTATTTATTTATTTATTGGTACCAGTGATTGAACCCAGAGGCATTTAACTATTGAGCCACATTCCCCAGCCACATTCCCCACATTCATGTCCCTTTAATTTCTTTTTATTTAGAATCAGGATCTCACTGAGTTGCTTAGTGCTCTGCTAAGTTGCTGATGCTGTCTTTCAACTTGCAATTCTTGTACTTCAGCCTCCTGAACCTATTTTATCCTATTTATATGATGTATCTAGAATAGTAAGATTCTTTAAAATGTGTAGTACAAATGTGGTTATCAGGATTTGTGGGGGAGAGGGAAAGGGAAAGTTCTTATTTCATTGGTACAGAACTTCAGCATGAGATGATGAAAACATTCTGGGAGTGGATATTGGTGATGGCTGCACAAAATGTGAATGTACTTCATGCCTCTAAGTGTACACTCTTAAGTGACTAAAATATGTATCATAATAAAAATGCTAACATGAGAAGTCTTTTAGGAAAATTAATTTAATGGTGATTGAAACAATATCGGTGCATAGCATAACTTTTATTTTAATAATGAACTGTTATATTTCAAAATAAAAAGAATAAATACAAAATGAAAAGATAAATTTGTTTAATGCAATCATATAACTGAAATAAATCTTTAAAAATAGAATAACTAAAGATGTTGAATTTTTTTATATATTTGTTGGGCATTTGTATTTCTTATTTTGAGAAATTTGTGTTCAGCACATTTGTACATTTACTGTTTGGGCTTTTTTTTTGGTGTTAAGTTTTTTGAGTTCTGTATATATTCTTGTACTTGTTTTATGTTAGAAGAGTAGTAGTAGATATATTTACTCAGACCTAAAAAAGAAAGATATTTTGCCATTTTAAGTAAATGGATGGAACTGGAGGGTATCGTGCTAAGTGAAATAAGTCGATCCAGAAAGTCAAGGGTTAAATGTTGAAGATCTAATATTGTGATACCACCTACTTTGCTCTTCCTTGCTTTGGCTATTCTGGGTCTCTTTTTCTTCCAGATGAATTTCATAATTTCTATCTCTATTTCTATGAGGAACATCATTGGGATTTTAATTGTAATTGCATAGAATTTGTATAGTGCTTTTGGTAGTATGGCCATTTTGACAATATTAATTCTGCCTATCCAATCTGCCTATTCAAGAACATGGGAGATCTTTCTATCTTCTAAAGTTTTCATTAATTTCTTTCTTTACTGTTCAGTAGTTCTCATTGTAGAGGTCTTTCACCTCTTTTGTTATTTTGATTCCCAAGTATTTTACTTTGTTTTGAGGCTATTGTGAATGGGGTAGTTTTCCTAATTTCTATTTCAGAGGATTCATCACTTATGAATAAAAATGCATTAGATTTATAAGTGTTCATTTTATATCCTGCTACATTACTGAATTAATTTATGAGTTCTAGAAGTTTTCTGGCAGATTTTTTCAACTCCTCTAAATACATAGAATCATGTTATTGGCAACTAGTGATAGTTTGAGTTCTTCTTTTCCTATTCATGTCCCTTTAATTTCTTTAGTCTGTCTAATTGATTTGGCTAGATTTTCAAGGATGATATTTAATAGAAGTGGTGAAAGAGGGCATCTCTGGCTTGTTCCAGTTTTTAGGGGGAATGCTTTCAGTTTTTCTCCATTTAGAATGATGTTGGCTATGGGCTTAGCATAGCCTTTCCAATTTTGAGGTATGTTCCTGCTATCCCTATTCTTTCTAGTGTTTTGAGCATGAAGGGGTGCTGTATTTTATCAGATGCTTTCTCTGCATCTATTGAAATAATCATGTGATTATTAAGTTTAAGCCTGTTGATGTGGTGAATTACATTTATTGATTTCCAAGTGATGAAACAACCTTGCATCCTTGGGATAAAACCCACTTGATCATGGTACACTATCTTTTTAATATGTTTTGTATTTCGTAAAATTTTGTTAAGAATTTTTGCTTCTGTGTTCATTAGGGATATTGATTTGAAGTTTTCTCTCCTCAATGTGTCTTTGTCTGGTTTTGGTATCAGGGTAATATTCATTTCATAGAATGAATTTGGAAGGGCTCCATTCTGTTCTATTTTATGGAATACTTTGAGGAGTATTGGAATGAGTTCTTCTTTGAAGGTCTTGTAGAACTTGGCTGAGAATCCAACTTTTCCTGAACTTTTCTTGGTTGGTAGGCTTTTCATGACTTTTTCCATTTCATTGCTTGAAATTGATCTATTTATATTGTGTATGTCCTCCAGATTCAGTTTGGGTGGATCATATGTCTTCAGAAACCTGTTGATGTCTTCAAGATTTTCTATTTTGTTGGAGAATAGATTTTCAAAGCAGTTTCTAGTTATGTTTTGTATTTCACTCGTGTCTGTTGTGATATTTCCTTTTTCATTCCAAATTTTAGTAATTTGTGTTTTCTTTCTCCTCTTCATTAGTGTGGCTAAGGGTTTATCAATTTTGTTTATTTTTTCAAAGAATCAACTTTTTGTTTTGTCAATTTTTTGAATTGTTTCTTTTGTTTCAGTTTCATTGATTTCAGCTCTGATTTTAAGTATTTCCTGTCTTCTACTACTTTTGGTGTTGATCTGTTTTTTCTGGGGCTTTGAGTTGTAATGTTAGATCATTTAATTGTTGACTTTTTCTTCTTTTATTGAATGTGCTCCATGTGATGAATTTTCCTCTTAGTATTGCTTTCATAGTGTCGCACAGATTTTGATATATTGTATCATTGTTCTTATTTATCTATAAGAATTTTTTCATCTCCCCCCTGATGTCTTCTTTTTTCCATGTATCATTCAATACTGTATTATTTAGTCTCCATGTGTTGGAGTTTATATTTCTTATTTTATCATTGAGTTCTAATTTCATTCCATTATGATCTGATAGAATGCAAGGTAGTATCTCTAGTTTTTTGTATTTGCTAAGAGTAGCTTGTAGCATAACATAAGGTCTGTTTTAGAGAAGGATCCATGTGCTACTGAGAAGAAAGTATATTCACTCATTGATGGATGGAATATTTGAGATATGTCTGTTAAGTCTAACATTGATTGTGTTATTGAGTCCTGTGGTTTCTTTGTTCAATTTTTGTTTGGAAGATCTGTCCAATGATGAGAGAGATGTGTTAAAGTCACCTAGTATTATTGTGTTGTGGTCTACTTGGTTCCTGGAATTTTGAAGGTTTTATTTTATGTACATGGATGCTCCATTGGGGCATAAATATTTATGATTGTTATGTCATGCTGATTTATGTTTCCCCAAAGCAGTGTGAAATGTCCTTCTTCATCCCTTCTTATTATCTTTGGCTTGAAGTCCACTTTATCTGATATGAGGATGGAAAACCCCACTTTTTTACTGAGTTCACATTGTGGTATGTTGTTTACCATTCTTTCACCTTTAGTCTGTGGGTATCTTTTTCTATGAGATGAGTCTCTTGAAGGCATCATATTGATGGGTTTTTCTTTTGAATCCAATCTGCCATTCTATGTCTTTTGGTTGATGAGTTTAGGCCATTAATATTCAGGGTTATTATTGAGATATGACTTGTATTCCCAATATTTTGTCTTATTTTTGGTTTTTAATTTGACTTGGTTGCTCCTTTAATTGACTATTCCTCTACGGTAGTTCCTCCCTTTGCTGATTTATATTGTTTTTCATTACTTCCTCATGGAACATTTTGTTGAGAATGTTCTCTAGTGCAGGCTTTCTATTCCTTTAGCTTTTGATTATCATGGAAGGATTGTATTTCATCATCAAATATGAAGGTAAGCTTCACTGTGTGTAAGATTCTTGGTTGGCATCAATTTTCTTTCAGAGCTTGAAATATGTTATTCCAGGTCCTTCTTGCTTTTAGGGTCTGGGCTAGGAAATCTGCTGATATCCATATTGGTTTCCCCTTGTATGTAATCTGATGCTTTCTCTCTCAGTCTTTAAAATTCTATCTTTATTTTGTATGTTAGATATTTTCATTATAATGTGCCTCAGTGTGAATCTGTTGTAATTCTGTACATTTGGTGTCCTGTAAGCCTCTTGTATTTGGTTTTCCATTTCATTCATCAGATTTGGGAAATTTTCTGATCCTATTTTATTGAATAGATTGTTCATTCCTTTGTTTTTTTATCTCTGTGCCTACCTGAATCCCAGTAATTCTTAAATTTGATCTTTTCATGATATCCCATAATTCTTGTTGGTTCCATTTATGATTCTTTAACATCTTCTCTGTTTGGTCAACTTTATTTTCAAGATTAAATATTTTGTCTTCATTGTCTGAGGTTCTGTCTTCCAAGTGATCTAGTCTGTTAGGTATGCTTTCTGTTGAGTTTTTAATTTGGTTTACTGTTTCCTTCATTTCAAGGATTTATGTTTGGTTTTTTCTTTTTCAGAATCTCTATCTCTTTATTGAAATGGTCTTTTGCTTCCTACAATTGTTCTTTTAACTGTTTATTGGTGTGATCATTCATTGCCTGCATTTACTCTCTTATCTCATTGTTCACTTCTTGAATGATTTTAATTATGCACATTCTGAACTCCCTTTCTGACATTTCTTCTGACATGTTGTCATTTGGTTCTATGGATATACCATCTAGGTTTGTTTGGGAAACTTTCTTCCCTTGTTTTCTCATGTTGTTAGTGTATCTTCCCCTTTAGCAGTGCAAATCTGAGGTATTGCAGTTTCCCCCCTATAGACTTATAGTGTCCCTGCACTTTGAAGTGAGGGTTCAATATTAGCAGCACATCAAAAGATGACCTCTTCAACAAATGGTGTTGGGAGAATTGGAAATCCATATGCAACAGAATGAAAATAAACCCATATCTCTCACCATGCACGAAACTAAACTCAAAATGGATTAAGGATCTCGGAATCAGACCAGAGACCTTGCATCTTATAGAAGAAAAAGTAGGTCCAGAGCTTCAACATGTCGGCTTAGGACCAGACTTCCTCAACAGGACTCCCATAGCACAAGAAATAAAAGCAAGAATTAATAACTGGGATAGATTCAAACTAAAAAGCTTTCTCTCAGCAAAGGAAACTATCAGCAATGCAAAGAAAGAGCCTACAGAGTGGGAGAAAATCTTTGCCAATCATACTTCAGATAGAGCACTAATCTCCAGAATCTATAAAGAACTCAAAAAACTCTACACCAAGAATGCAAATAATCCAATCGACAAATGGGCTAAAGAAATGAACAGACACTTCACAGAAGAAGATCTACAAGCAATCAACAAACATATGGAAAAATGTTCAACATCTCTAGTAATAAGAGAAATGCAAATCAAAACCACCCTAAGATTCCATCTCACCCCAGTTAGAATGGCGATTATCAAGAATACAAGCAACAACAGGTGTTGGCGAGGATGTGGGGAGAAAGGTACATTCATACATTGCTGGTGGGGCTGCAAATTAGTGCAGCCACTCTGGAAAGCAGTGTGGAGGCTCCTTAGAAAACTTGGAATGGAACCACCATTTGACCCAGCTATCCCACTCCTTGGCCTATACCCAAAGGACTTAAAATCAGCATATTACAGAGATACAGCCACATCAATGTCATAGCTGCTCAATTCACCATAGCCAGATTGTGGAACCAACCTAGATGTCCTTCAATTGATGAATGGATAAAGAAACTGTGGTATATATATACAATAGAATATTACTCAGCCATAAAGAATGATAAAATTATGGCATTTGCAGGCAAATGGATGAAATTGGAGAATATCATGCTAAGTGAGATAAGCCAATCTCAAAAAGACAAAGGACAAATGATATCGCTAATAAGTGGATGATGACACATAATGGGGGGTGGGAGGGGTTAGTGTTAGGGTTAGAGTTAGGGTTAGGGAGGGGGGCAAGAATGGAGGAAGGAAGGACTGTATAGAGGGAAAAGAGGGGTGGGAGGGGTGGGGGGAAGGGGAAAAATAACAGAATGAATCAAAGAACATTACCCTATGTAAATTTATGATTACACAAATGGTATGCCTTTACACCATGTACAAACAGAGAAACAACATGTATCCCATTTGTTTACAATAAAAAAAATATTAGCAGCACATCATACAAACAATATGTGTCCTTAACCAAATAGTCTCTATTAAGATATTAACAGTGTTTTCTTAATAAACAGAGATGATGAGTTCAAATTATTATCTACAGCATAACCAATAGGTTTGCATTAAGGACCACAATTTCTAATGGTGGACAAAGAGGATGAGGAGGGATGTAATGTTAGTTAATGAGATAAGAAGTGAGTCTATAGAGTTACTATGTCATAGGAATACTGAACGTAGAATTAAAAGAAATAGGTTGTTAGCATAAGTAAAGGAAGAAAGAGTTTCCAAGGAAACAGATATATTAGTGGACAATAGAGTGAGAAAAATATTAATAAAAGAAAAAAGTAGGAATATAGTAGATATAATAGGAATAATCATAATACTACTAATTTAAAATATTATGCAATAAAATTATATTCTCCTGTTCAAATCTCCTATTCTTCAGTAGCCTGATGCTTGAGAGGAACTTGATAATGTGGTGTCCCAAAAAGGGTGCTGTCCCACTACCTCCAGGTGAGGAATAATCAATGCTTGTGGGCAAAGGCAACCCCCGAGTTGATAGATAGTCAGTTACTGTGTGGGCACTAGACCATGGACCAGGTCGAGGGCCTGTGCTCAGTGCAGGCTAAATAGACTATTCTTTCTTCATTTAATTACCTTTGCTTCTTTGTCAGTGATTAGTTGATTATATTTGTATGTGTCTAATAGGGCTCACTACTAAGTACAATTCATTTTTCTGTTCTTTCACAAGTGCCATACTGTCTTGAACTCTGTAGCTTTAGAGTAAGTCTTAACATTGTGTAGTATTAATAGTCCAATGTTAGTCTGTAGTATTGTGCTGTTATTATATATATTATATATATATTATTATATATTATATATATTATATATATTATTATATATTATATATTATATATATTATTATATATATATTATATATATTAGCATAAGTAAAGGAAGAAAGAGTTTCCAAGGAAACAGATATATTAGTGGACAACAGAGTGAGAAAAATATTAATAAAAGAAAAAAGTAGGAATATAGTAGATATAATAGGAATAATCATAATACTACTAATTTAAAATATTATGCAATAAAATTATGCATTTTGATGAAAATTTTACACTCAGTTTATCCATCAGTGAATCCACCAGTAAATGAAGGGATACAAAATATCCACAAGTTGTTATTCACCCATGAAAAGTAATGAAGTACTGAAATGTGCTACAATATGGAAAAAAATTGAAAAACGTGTAAAATGAAAGAAGCCATTCTATTTTTATGAAAATTCCAGAATAGGCCAATTCATAAGGACAGAAAGGAAATTAGTGATTTCCAAGGGCTGGCATGATGCAGGATTGAAGAATGTTTAATGAGTGCAAGGCTCTTTTGGGACCATAAACTATTTGTAATTAAATTGTTGTGTTCAACATTATAGATGTATTAAAAGCCATTGAAATATAGTAAAACTTGGAACAAATTAAAAAATGAAAAATAGTAAGAAGGGGAGATATCTTTATGTAATAGGATTATATAACCTTTATAAAGTATGTTAGTATTTCTAAAGGGGATAGAGTTTAAGGGTTCAGATGAATGGTAAGTAAAATCTATGTTTTAGTCAGCTATTTGCTGCTGTGACTAAAAGGATCTCGCAGAGCAATTTTTGGAGGAAAAGTTTGAGGGCTTCTGGGTTCAGAGGTCTTAGTTCATAGAAGGCTGGCTCCATTTTTCAGGGCTCAAGGTGAGGCTGAACATCATTGTGGAAGAGTGTGCTGGAGAGAAGCAGCTCATATGATGATCAGAAAGCACAGAGAGAGACTCCACGCTCTAGATACAAAATATATACCCCATAGCCACGCCCCCAATTAACCACTTCCTCCAGCCACACCCCACCTACCTCCATTTACTCCTCAGTTACTCCCATCAGGGATTAATTCACTGATTAAGTTAAGGCTATGACCCAATCATTTCTCCTCCATACCTTCTTGCATTGTCTTATATGTGAACTTTTGGGGGATACCACATCTAAACCATAACAACATAGTAAAATAAATTATATTGGTAGCCTATAAACATAATCCATTTTGGCTCAAAATCAGGTTATAGCTTATGACACTGTATGGATTTCCTCATTTAACTGACATCTACTTGTATTTCATTGGTAGTGCAGGGGTACTGGTATTGTACAGATATAATACCAAAGCAGGTATTGTTTGGAAACTCCCGGTTTATTAAGAAGAGATTTTTTTTAAGTCATGGATGAATTCAAGGATGAAAATTGTTGGGAGTTAAAAGCATGCAATGCAGAACCAATTACATTTTGTTCCATGGAAATTATAATTGTTCCATTCATATCTGTTAAAGGCACTGCAATAATGAGGTTGCTTCATCTTACAGACAATAAAGTCCCAGGTAAAAACTGCATAGAGAAGAATTGATCAGACATTTGTTTTGGAGCTGGCATATAGAAAGTAGAAATAATTTTAAAATGACTTTGTCCTTCCCCTCAAATTTTAATTAATTAGTAAAAAGCATATAAACATTTTCAAAACTTCTCAAGAGTCAAACATTGGAGGCACAATCTAGAATTTAACATCAAGAAAATCAAAGGATATGGTAATGTCATATACTCCTTTATCTCTAATCATCCTTTCACAGGCTTCTTTTCTTCTTTCCACACTCTGTATGAAGTTCTATTATTCCTTTATTAATTCACTATTCATCTATTTTGTATAATACCATAAATTATATTCACTTTTGTGGATACACAGATTAATAAAATCAAAGGAAGTTTTCCAACATTCTATCACCTCCTTTTCTTTCTTAACAATATCTTTTATTCTCTGACTTTAATAAACATCTATATGTCACAGGAATTCTTGAGTTCTGATCTTTCTCCCATATTCCAGTCCCATATTCTAATTTCCTGATAGACACCTTTCTAGATATCTTTCATCACATATATTATGCATACATAAAATAGAATTTATTATTTAATTTCCCTCACAATTTTAAACGTTTTATTTCTCAATAATTTATATTTTATATTTCTCAATTGTGATAAAATTATTTATGACACCATTTTTAAGCATCTTGAATATGTAGTTCAGTGACTAAATACACTCACATTATTTTACTATGCACTGATACTGATATTGTTAGAAAAAATTCAGTCTCTGATAATTTAGGGGTTTTTTTGTTTTGTTTTTTACTTCAAAACAGACAATTTAATTCAGGAAACTGATTCCAGAGGATGAGAAATTTCAGATATAAAAGAACAGTACACTAAAAAACTGCAAAATATTACTGAGACAAATTATTTTTATTTGTTGTTTTTGGATATATGTGACAGTACTGTTTTTTAACATATTACACATACATGGAGAGAAACCCATTCCAATTTGGATCCCATTCTTATGGTCATACATGATGTGGAGTTTTACTCATCATCTATTCATATATAAACATAGGAAAGTTATGTCCAATTCATTCTGCTGTCTTTCCTATTACCATCCTCCCTACCTTCCCTTCATTCCTTTTTGACTAATCTAATGAACTTCTATACTTCCTCTCCCTGCCCTTCCTTGTTATGGGTTAGCATCCACATATTAGAGAGAACATTTGGCCTTTGGTTTTGGGGACTAGCTTATTTCACTTAGCATGATATTCTCCAGTTCCATCCATTTACCTGCAAATGCCATAATTACATTCTTCTTTATGACTGAGTAATATTCCATTGTGTATATGTACCACAGTTTCTTTATCCATTCATCTGTTGAAGGGCACCTAGGTTGGTTCCATAGTGTGGCTATTGTGAATTGAGCTTCTATAAACACTGATGTGACTATGTCACTGTAATAGGCTGACTTTATGTCTTTGGGTATAAACTGAGGAATGGGATAACTAGGACAAATGGTGGTTCCATTCCAAATTTTCTAAGGAATCTCCATACTGCTGTTCAGAGTGATTGCACTAATTTGCAGTCTCACCAGAAATGTAAGAGTGTACCTTTTCCCCCACATCGTCACCAACATTTACTTTTACTTACATTATTGATAATTGCCATTCTGACTGGAGTGAGATGGAATCTCAGTGTAGCTTTTAATTGGGTTTCTTAAGAGACTTCTAATTTTAGTATTTATATCAAGGTAAATTATGCATAAAATGGACTACATTAATGATTTCAGTGTGCAGTTCAATGGCATAAATTACATTCATGTTGTTGTACAACCATCACAACTATCCAAGACATTTTCTTCATCCCATACTGAAATCCTCTACCCTTAAAACAAGAACTTCCCTTTGCCTTCTCCTCTAAAATCCTGGTAACCACCACACTACTGTCTCTTTCTATGAATCTGACTACTCTAGCTACCTCATGTAAGTGGAGTCATACAATATTTATCTTTATTTATATGGTTTATTTTACTTGGCATGTCCTCAAGGTTCAGGCATATTGCAGCATGTGATAATTTCATTATTTTTGACTGAATAATATTCAATTATATGTATATCTCACATTTTATTTCTCTCCACCCATCGATCCCATCAATAGACATTTGGAGCTGCATTCACATTTCAGCTACTATGAATAATGTTCACTTCTGTGAACATTAGTGTGCAAGTTACCTGTTTCAGTCTCTGCTTTTACTTCTTTTGAGTATATGTAGGAGTGTAATTGTTGAATCATTCAATAATTCTATGTTTAATTTTGGCAGAAACTGCCATAACATTTTCCAAAATGGCTGTATCTGCCACAACCTGCACAGCTGAACTTTCTAAACTTGTGAGAGGGAAATGGGGGGTTAAGAAAAACAAGCAAACCCTTACAGAGAGAAAGCTGGGACCAGGTGGGCCAGCATCCTCTGATGGAAGAACAATGACCCAGAGCTAGTACAGCACATTTATTACATAGGTTTTATCATCAAAAGTTTATTTGTGGGAAAGTTTCTGCAAAGCAAACAGACTGGAATGTTGCAGTCACTTTTGAGACATTGTGGTTTTCTTATTATGCCCAGAATTCTTTATCCCCAGCAGCTGGTACCTGAGTTCAAGGTCCAGACTGAAATAGCTCCATGCCTTTGCACAGAATGTCCTCAGGCAGGACATCATCATAGCAACCTGGCAAACTTAACCTGTACCTTTGCACAGGAAGTACCCAGCACAAACACAGACATGAAGCAGTCAGAGACCATGATACAAGTCACCACTCTCCACATGTGTCATTAACATTGGTAAAGCATAGCTTACCAGTTTCTCCACACCCTCCCCAATACCCATTATTTTCGGTTCTTTTTAAATAATAGCCATCCTAATGGTGTAGGTGATATCTCATTGTTTTTTATTTGCATTTCACTAATGACTAAGGATGATGAGCATTTTTCATGTGTTTATTGGCCATTTTGATATCTTCTTTGGAGAAGGATCTTCATACCTTTCACTCATTTTTATTTTTATGGTTTGTGACTATCAAATTGTAGGAATTCTATAAATAGTCTTGATATTAATCCTGTATCAAATATGTGATTTACAAATATTTCTATGGTTTGCCTTTTTACTATATTGATGATGTCCTTTGATGCACAATTTAAGTAAAGTTCAGTTTATCTATTTTTCTTTTGTTCCTTGGCCAAGAAGTCTTTACCAAATCCAATGTCATTTCTCCCTATGTTTTCTTCTATAGGTTTTATATTTTAAGGCTTAGTATTTGGTCTTCAATCCATTTTCAATTAATTTTTATATATGGGATCAGATAAGGGTTCACCTTCATTCTTTTCTATTTGTATATGTAGTCTTCCCAAAACCACTTATCAAAGTACTCTTCTTTCCCCCATTGAATGATTTGACACCCTTGTCAAAAATGACTTCCTCATTTAAGCAACAATCTATTTCTTTGCTTTGTATTCTGGTCCAATTGTCAGTATGTCCATTTTACACAACTATCACATAGATTACTCTAGCTTTGTAGTAAATTTTGAAATTAGGAAGTTTGTGATCTTCACATTATGTGCACCTAGCTTTGTACTTCTTTCTAAAAGATGTTTTGACTATTTGGAGTCCCTAGGAATTTCTTATGATTTTTGGAATGTGTGTTTCTGTTTCTGAAAAAAAAATGTCTATGTGATTTGATAGGAATTACATTGAATTTTTAGAATCTGTAGATTTTTATGGGAGTATTGATTTCTTAACAAGAGTAAGTCTTCCAATCCATGAACACAATATATATTTTTAGTTATTTTTGTCTTTCCTAATTTCTTTCAACAATTTTGATGGTTTTTCAAATTTTCTTTGAATGATCTTTTGAAAATTGTAAACATGATTAAAAGCAATATTGTTATATTTTTACAAATTTTATTATGCATTTAATTTGATATTTTAAATTATGTGTTAATGTTAAAATTCAATATTGTAACCATATTATAAATTGTATTAATATTTACTATTATTTAATCTATTAGTATTTTATGATAACATAATAAATTGACTGAGATGATTATTATTTTAAAAATATTAAAACAAATTAGTTGATAGTCATAAACATTGTAATAATTGACACACTCATCTAGAATTAATGAAAATAACATACAAAAGCTAATTATTTAAATACACATATCTATATATTTATTTGAAATTTCTCATTTTCAAAATTTTTGTTGATTCTTTTATATATGACATTTGGATACATTTAGACATAATTACAAAATCATGAAAAATAATTTTCTCTAATTCAATCCCCTGCACTTCTCTCACTTGATATTGATCTATTTAAGTTTTCTATATTCTCATGGTTCAGTTTGATCAGGTCTTGTCTCTAGGTATTTGTTGATATCTTCAAGATTTACTACATTATTTGAGTTTTCACAATAGTTTCTGATGATTCTCTGGATTTCTGTAGTGTCTGTGGTGATGTTTCCTTTTTGATCTCTAAGTTTATTAATTTGAGTGTTCTCTTTCTTTTGTTTAGTTTGGCTAAGAGTTTATCAGTCTTGTTTATGCTTTTAAAAAACAACTCCGTTTTGTTGACATTTTGTATTTTTTCTTGATCTCATTAATTCAGGTCTTATTTTAATTATTTCCTGTCTTCTATTGATGTTGGCATCAGTTCTTGTTTCTTGGGGCCTTGAGATATAATGTTAGATTATTTGTTTTTTGATGTATGAACTCAATGCTATGAACTTTCCTCTTACAACTGTCTTACATACTGTCCCAGATATTTTGATATGTTGTATCACTATTCTCTTACATCTAAGAATTTATTTCTCCCCTGATTTCTCCTGTTAGCCATTCAAAGGTATATTAGTTAATATCCAGGTGTTAGAGTGGTTTCTATTTTTTATCTTATCATTGATTTCTAATTTAATTCCATTATGATCCAATAGAATGTACAGTATTAGCTCTATTTTTTGTATTTGCTAAGATTTTCTTTGTGACATAAAATATGGTGTATTTTAGAAAATTTTCTTTGTACTATGGAGAAGAAAGTGAATGCAGCCATTGACAGATGAAATATTATATAGATGTTCATTAGATCCATATTAATCATATTTTTTATTTCTAAAAAACCTTTACTTAGTTTATTTATGAATTATCTGTCTAGTAGTGAGAGATGTGTAAAGTCACCCAGTATTGTTATATTGTGGTCTATTTTATTTTTAATATTGATAAGGGTTTATTTTATGCATGTAGACACACCATTTTGGGGCCATAAATATTTGCAGTCATTTTATCTTGTTGTATGATTCACTTAAGCAGTACCAAGTGACCTTTTTTGTCTCTTCTGCTTAATCTTGGCTTGAATTCCACTTTATCTTATATGGAGAATAGCAATCCCTGCTTGTTTACACTCACCATTTTCATGTTATCTCTTTTCCCGTCCTTTCACCTTCAGTCTATAGATGCCTATGAGGTGAGTCTCATGGAAATGCCATATTTTGGAGTCTTGTTTTTTAATTCAATTTGCCAACCTATCTCTTTTGATTAAAGAGTTTAGATCATTTACATTCAATATGATTGTAGAAAGATGCTTTTTATTCTGTGCCATTTGATGTATTTCTAATGTTTCAATTGGACCTGATTTTCCTTTAATTGATTACTCTTCTGTGTTTCATTCATTTATTCTTCATGAATTATTTCATTGAATAAGTTTTGTAGTACAGGCTTTCTGGTTATGAATTCTTTTAGCTTCTGTTTACCATGGGAGATTTTTAGTTCATCTTCAATTCTGATGCTTAATTTTGCTGGGTATAGTATTCTTGGTTGGCATTTGTTTTCTTTCAGAGCTTGGTCAAGCCCTCTTTCAGCGTCTAGACTGAGAAATTGGTTGAAATAGATATTGCTATCCCTCTAAATTTAACCCGCCATTTTTCTCTTGCAACTTTTAAAATTCTATCTTGTCTATATATTAGGCATTTTATTATAATGTTTCTTGGAGTGAATCTATTGCAACTTTGTATACTTGGAGTCTGATAGGCCTCCTATATTTAAATTTTCATCTCATTCTCAAGGTTTGGAAAATTTTCTAATATTATTATTTCATTGAAAAGATTTTGCATCCCTTTGGCTTGTATTTCAGAGCCTTCATCTACCCCATTGTTTCTTAAATTTGACTTCTTGATGTTTTCCCATATTTATTGAATATTCTGGTCATGGTCTCTTAACATTTTTTCTTTATGGCCAACTTTATTTTCATGAATTTTATACTTAGTCTTTGAGGTCTGAAAATCTGTCTTCAAATTGGTCTAATCTATTGGTAATGCTCTCCATTGAGTATTTAATTTGATTTATTGAGTCTTTCATTTCTAGGATTTCCATTTGTTTCTTTTTCAGAATCTGTCTCTTTATTGTAAGTTTATTTCACTTCCTGTATTTTCTGTACTTCCATTCCTTATGTCTTCTTCTAAATCATTGAACATTTTAATTATTAACTTTCTAATTTTTTTTCTGACATTCTCTCCACAGTGCTGTTGATGTGGAATCAATTGTTGAAGCATTATGAACTATTTGGGGTTATTTGTTCCCTTATTTTTTCATGTCGTTTTTATAACAAGCTATCTTTTGGAATACTTATCAATTATTTTAAGCAAGTTACTACTTCTTGAGCTTCTTTCTCTTAAGAACTTTGAGTTGGGTGGATATGCAATATTGATACTTTAACTCAGTGTGGGACCTCTGCTGATCCCAATATCAGCACCACTTTGAGAGATGCCACTGAATCCTACTTACTACGATCACTTCATTGTCAAACCTCATAATATTTAATGTTATGAAAAATGAAAATTTTGTTGATATTGTTCTGTACAGTTCCTGAAATTCAGGTATAATCTTGTAGTAAAGTCCTGGAATAGGTCACAAAATTTAGTGAATAAATTTAGTACAATTGGTGTAACATTAAATGAGGGCAAAGGAGGGGGGAGAAGAAAGATTGGGCAAAAAAGAGAGGGAGAGAGAAAAAAGAGAGAAAAGCATAATGCACCAAGGTAGAAATAAGAAATAGATTTTGTGTATTTGAAGTAGTAGCAGATATTACAGGAAGGAATAGGGGTAAGTATAAACTAGAACTAGGAAAACAAAGATATAAATATTATTTCCAATTGAGACTTTAACAAATTAGAAGAAATACATTCAAGGGGGTTGAAGGTACAATGTTGGCTATTAGGATAGTGAATGTCAATCCAGTTAAATAATAATACATATGATCAAAGTTAACATTAAAATTATTTATAGTAAATCATGCCAAGGTGAAGAAAATTATTTTTGAATCTTGCTTTGGATTTCATTTTGGTTTGGACATTTAGAAATTGTCTATCAGTCCGTGACTGTGGATCCCTCCAGAGTTATTGGAGTACTGGAGCCACTTCCCTAGTTGCTATGGACCTTCCAGCAGCTGGTTCTAATTTGTCAGCTCAGGGCCCTACAACTGACTGATCAGAGAGCATAGTGTTATGTATTCATTGTTTCCTTCTGTGAAGTTCAGGGTACAGACTATGGAGCGTCCTCTGTGATTGCTGTAGGTCACCGTGTACCTGTTCCCCTCCACAGCATTGTTTTCATTATGGTTTAGAGCCTGGTATCTGTTAAAAAATCCAGGTTCTCATTGTGGGTTTTCCATAGGTGTTCTGTGGTGCAGAAGGATTCCAATGGCCAGTGCCGCTATCTGGGATAGTGTAGTATAGGGAATCAGGTGGTTCTCCCGTGTTCTAGTTTTCACTGCCCCAAGTTGTGAATGGTGGGCACTGATTCTCTCTGTTGACTATGACTGATGCAAGGTCTAGCCAATGTTCAATGCCCTTTCACTCCACAGTTATGACTGTGGACCAGCATGGGTGGTGGGTCAGGCTTCAAATCATTTAAACCATAATATTTCACTTGTCAAAAACCTGCTCATTCTTACTTGTGCTTCTTGTGTCATTCTTCTAGTTTCTGTGTCCTCCAAAAGTTGTCACCCATCTACTTCTTTATGACCTTGCCCACCAACTTTGTTGGTAATCTCTACCATGATCTCCTGATCATCCCAGAATATCAACTTTTTGCCCTTAATACAATGTACTTACTTCTCTTTCACTCCACATATATCACCATATTCTCAAGTGTTCATTCTTCCTTTCCATCTTTATATTTTTTTCAATCTTAATTTAAAATAATTTCTATTACTGTGAACCTTCATTAATATACAGAAATCAACTCCAATATTTGTCCTATTTCTACCATTAATTTACAGTTTGCTATGTGTTAATCTGCACTTGTAAATTTTTTTACATATTTTAATATTTTCTTCACATTTTCTGGATTTTTTTGTTCTTCAGTAAGTCACAGTTTATAATTAAGTCACAGTTTATAAGTAATATTCTTCTTCTAAAATGTCTTCCAATTACTGCATTAATTTATATTCACAGTTATTCAATCAATTATTTTTCATTGGTAAATCAGTGACTTTTAATAATAATGGCGTTTACCATTTTATAGAACTCACCTTCCTAATAATCTCCTTTAGTGTTAGATCACTATTCTCCATTAGTGCTTTATCATAGTTCCTGTGTTGCCCCATTCACTTTGATCCCAGTGGACAAGCACATTTAGACATACAGTATAGATTCCATAAAGTGTAATGGAGTATTAGGCTAAAATAATCTGCAATCTGTAGGACATTTCCTCAGTAAGGGAAGATCACAGACAAACTGGATCCAAGGACATTGAGCCTACACTGTTGTCCACAGGCAAAATTTCTTCCCTCTGCCAACCTTGTATTTTAAAATCTGTGAATATTGATGTATATAAATCTAATGTTCTGTCCTTCACATATATCATATTTTATTTAACCATTCTCATAGTAATGACATTTTTCAAACTGTCATTACAAACAGTGATGTGGTGAAGATGTTTATATTTGTACATGTGTGAAATGTTTTCTGAGGCATGTATCTGGTAGTGTGGGTGCTAGCTAATACAGTATATCCACATTCATTTTCACTTTGGACTGCCAAAATAATTTCCAACATGGTATCATTCCCGCAAGTGCTAAATGAAAATACCCATTCCCCATCTTCAACAGTGTTTGCATTAACTGACTGGTATTTTTGGCAGTCCAGTAGGCATAAAATTTTATTGAATTTCTTAAAGTTTTTTCTCTGATTAATAAGGACATTGAATATCTGAATATCTCCTCATGTTTATTTGCCTTTTGGAGCTTCCTTTTATGTAAATTGTCTATTCGGGTTATTTGTCTATTTTTTGTACAGGTCAGCCAGGGTTTTTCTTGCTAGTGTATAGGAATTGGACTATGGTTTCCTTCTTCAATTTGATCTTATTTGTTTTCTGTCTTTCAGGGAACTTTTAGATTCTGGTTAACTAAGATGTTCCCTTTTTGTTTTTCAGTGTAGTAATGGATGGATTGGATAAGTGAAGTCTACCTTGAGAAGCCTATAGCAAAAGGTAAAATACATGGTTCAGCACCTGAAAGATACCATAAGCTGTTGAAGAAAATGTAGTTGAACAATACTGTGTTGAAGAACTAAATACAAGAGAGAAGTTAGCATCAATTAGAATAATTCATGGTAAAGGCAAGTTTAAATATACTCAGACTAAAAATATTGTGCTGGTACTTATTTTGCTAAAATTTGTAATATTGAATAAGTCCCCCAATCTTTCTGAGCCTCAAGGACTCTTCTGTAAATTACATTTATTTGTATCTATTTAGTAAGGATTCTCTGAGTAGTAAATAATTTAATATGTATAAAATCCCTACCCTACTACCTGGTAGATAGGAGGTACCAGGTAATTTTTACTCACTCCATTCATCTTGTGCCTTATATATACATAGCCCTCTGCAGTTGAAAAGCACTTTCTTACTCATTTAATCCTTTTCAGTACCCTATAATCCAGTATTTGGTTATAACATGGTTTTGTAACGTAGGCATATGCTTGATAACTAAATGTAAATTGATTTATGCCTTTTCTTTATGATTTTAGAGAAATCTTGTTTTTGATTTTGGTTATCTAAACTTAGCAGCATCCCCTTGCAGCTTAGCTCAGTTTCTCTACTATTCTACTTTCTCGAGTAGATAATTATTTGTAAAACATTGGAATATAATGGAAGAAATTAGTTATCAGAGACTTTTGATGAATCCCATTGTGAGAGAATTCTTTTTATTGTTCTTAATATATCTCCTTGTAAGCTTGCGTTTTCCCAAAGGAAGGTGTACTTTTTAAAAACAGGATTAATATTGATACTTGTAGCCAAATTAAAATTGGTAAGCCACTCATAATAGTATAATTGATGAATGTCTACTTGATGTTTGAGTGAGCAAGATTTAAGACATCATTAAAATTAGAGTGGTTTAGAACATATAAGGTATCATTTCCTTAAAGGTAAGGATAAGCTTTCATTTTTTAAAAATATTTACTGCACATACTTCCATCACTCTACATGCCATGTTCTTTTACTCTAGATAGCATGCTGATGAAGTGGTATTGGACTTGGGCATATTATATGCAGGAAAGAGTGAATTGTTTTGTTCCTATACCTCATTTTCAAGTTAAAAAATAGTTATCAAACTTGATCTATTGACTCTAATTTTCCAATCCTAAAGGAAATTAGGTATAAAGGAAGATGAAACTCCATGCTGTTAATATTAAATTTCCTGGTAAGAGCTGGGCACCGTGGTATATGCTTATAATCCCAGCAACCTGAGAGGCTATGGCAGGAGGATTGCAACTTTGAGATCATTGTGGGCAACTAAGCAAGAAGTTATCTCAAAATTTAAAATGAAAAGGGCTGGGGCTGCAGCTCAGTGGTAAAGTCCCATGGGTTCAATCTCCAGTACCAAATAATAAAAATAATAATAAAAGATAAAATTAAAAAATTAAGTTCATGGTATATATATTTAAAATCTTTCCTTGACTGGTCTTCAGGCCAATGCTACATCTCTTGACTTCTCAGAGTTTGGGAATAGGAACCTTCCCTAATGCCTTTATTTCACTGTGGACACCAAAGCCCCCCTCTTCTATCCCATCTCTTCCAAATATCCTGGTTATCTTTTAAAATATAAAAATTGACTCCCGTTTTATTAAACAAAAGCTAACAACCCTATCCTTATATTATTAAAATTGAAAATACTGAATCCTTTATTTTAGTTTTATCTTAATCTGAACATCAAAATTCCACTGAAGAATTATATTGCTGACTGACATCTTGTTCTTAAACTACTTCAGCTTTAAACCCTTATATAGAAATATTAGTATATACCCAAGATACAACATGTAACATATCTATACAAATCAATTTAGTGATTTGTAGCACATAGTAAACTAAAGGAAAGTGAATGATTAAATCTCTCCCCTCTTGACATTATGTACAAATCATATGGTTCAACAGTATACTTCAGTGGAGAACAAAGCCATCTGGTTGCGATCATTTATCCAAGTGTCTGCTTATTTGGCTAAGGTTCATCTGATTACATGTGTGTAGTTTTAGGATATTTTCATTTACTAACAAAATGAATGAATTTATTTGTCTTTATCATTTCCACACTGTGCAACACAACCCTTGGATTTGTTCTAGCTGATATTTAACTAACTTACAGTCCTCAGAAAACCTTGACAAAAAAAATTGCAATGCTAAACTTGGCCAAAAATATTGAGGCTCTTGTTCCCTCATCTATGCAGAGATTTTTAATATTATTATATTTTCCTCCTGACTATTTATCTAAGCTTAAGGGGGTGTTGTTATTGTTGTTGTCATCATTTTCACTTTATTTGTTTGAAAAATAAATTATATATTAGAGTCTATTCTTAGCCTGGATTTTTTAAATTTTTTATTTATTTATTTTTTGTACTGATGATTGAAACCATGACATTTTATCTTTGAAGTACATCCCCAGTTCTTTATTTTTTAGTATTTATTTATTGAGACAGGGTCCCGCTAAGTTGCTGAAATTCTCACTATGTTGCTGAGTGAGGCTGGCCTGAAAATTGCCATCCTCCTTCCTCATCCTCCTGAGTCACTGGGATTACAGTCATGTCCACCACATCCATCTTTAACCTGGATTTGTAGTATTAGTCAGTCTTTTCTATTTTATGTGATTTATAATTGTTTCCTTTATTTTGCTGAGTTCCTGTTTGAAAGATGGATTAATCTGAAATACTAGCAATTTATACTTTTCTTCTACTTTTTTTAGATATTTTCTTCTTCAGCACATACCTTAGATGCTACTACATTTCTTTTAAAAACGGCAAATACAGATAGAAATGTTTGTATTTTATTTAGAATAATTTCAACCCTAAATGAATAGATGAAACTGTCTTTCCTCTCATTCTATATACCCACAGAGTCCAAACAACTACTGGCAGAACTCTTGTCATTGGAGTCCAGAATAAATGCTTATCTTCCTTTATGGAGGAAAGTGACTGAATTACTGAAACTGGAAGATAACCTTGAATTTTCACATATGGTAAGTCTCTTAAGAAAATCAGACAGCTCGCCTACTCATAAGTAATTAGTTATAAACCAAAGGAGACTCTACATTTATATATTATTTTATTGTACATATATTTTATTTCTTCAGTTTTATAAACACCAAATATTCCTAATTTCACAGGTATTAATCCAAATAATTTAATATCAACTTCTTATTTATTTTACTAGAATTGTTAACACAAAATGATTATGCAAATTATTTGGGATTCACTATGATAAATCCATACATGCATACCTTATATGTTGGTCATATCTGTTTTAGTCAGCATTTTTACTGCTGTGACTAAAGGACCCAAATAGAACAACTGTAGAGGTGGAAAAGTTTATTTGGGGACTCACAATTTCAGAGGTGTCAATCCACAGACAGCAGCCTCCATTCCTTGGAGCTCAAGGTGAGGCAGAACATCATGGCAGAGAGTGTGGCAGAGGGAAACAGCTTACATAATGATCAAGAAGCAGAGAGAGAGAGAGAGAGGGAGAGAAAGAGAGAGAGAGAGAGAGAGAGAGAGAGAGAGAGAGAGAGAGAGAGAGAGAGAGAGAGATATCTCCAGTTGCCAAAACAAACATATAAGCCACTTCCCCAATTCCCACCTCCTCCAGCCATACCCTACCACTTCAGTTACAGCTCAGTTAATCCCTGTCCAGTGATTAATCACTGATTGGGTTAAGACTTTCACAACCCAATCATTTCTCCTCTGAACCTTCTGGCGTTGTCTTACATGTAAGCTTTTGGGGGATACCTCACATCCAAACCATAACAATGTCCATTCATGCTTATTCCATGTCTACCCTCCTTCCCCTGGCAACTTTTTCAGTCCTAGTAATCCCTCTCCTACTTTCATGGGTTTTTTTTATGATTATTGGTTTTGTTTTATTTTTTTTAATTTCCGCATGAGTGAGAACACACCATACTTGTTTTAAGCACCATTTTGACTTCTGTGAGTAAAGACCTAACAAAAACAATCTTAGAGGAGAAAAAGTTTATTTGGGGGCTCACAGTTTCAAAGGACTCAGTCCATAGATGGCTAACTCCATTCCTCAGGGCTCAAGGTGAGGCAGAATGCATCATGGCAGAAAAGTGTGGCAGAAGGAAGTGTCTCAGGACATGGCCAGGAGACAGAGTTCTACTTATATCAACAAAAATCTAAACCCCAAAGGTATGTTCCCAATGACCCACCTTCTCTAGCCACACCCTACCTATTTACAGTTAATCCCTTTCAGGTGATTAATGCAGTGATTAATATAAGGATCTTATAATCTAATCATTTCACCTCTTTCTTGAATTGTTTCACACATAAGCTTTTGGAGAACACCACATGTATAAACCATAGTACGTCTTTCAGGGTCTGTCTTGTTTTGCTTAAGATTATGTCCTCCAGTTACATCCATTTTCTTCAAATGACATTTCATTCTTCTTCATGGCTTAATAATACTCCACTGTTTATATATAACATATTTTCTTTATCTAGTCATTTGTTTATGCACACCTGGTCTGATTCCATGCCATGACTGTTGTGAATAGTGCTACAATAAACAGGGTTTGCAGGTATCTCTTTTGTATGCTGACTTCATTCAATTTGGATATATACCCAAAAATGGGATAACTAGATCATATGGTGTATCTATTTTGAACTTATTAACATTCCCACCAATTGTGCATAAGCAACCACTGTTTTTTTCTTTACATCCTTGCCAGTATTTGATATTTGTGCTGCTGTGAACATTGATGTGGTTGTGTCAATGTAGTATGCTGATTTTAAATCCTTTGGATATATGCTGGGGAGTGAGAGAACTGGGCCAAATGGTGGTTCTATTCCAAGTTTTTTGAGGAATCTCCATAGTGCTTTCCAGAGAGGATGTACCAATTTGTAGTCCCACCAACAATGTATGAGTGTTCCATTTTCTATTTGTTCTTACTTGTATTCTTGATAATTGCCATTCTGACTGGAGTGAGATGGAATCTCAGTGTAGTTTGAATTTGCATTTCTCTAATTTCTGGAGATATTGAACCTTTTTTCATATTTTTGTTGATCATTTGTATTTCTTTTGAGAAGTGTCTTTTCAGTTCTTTTGCCCATTTATCGATTGTTTTTTTTGTTGTTGTTGTTGTTGTTGATAAGCTTTTTGAGTTCTTCATATATCCTAGAAATTAACACCATTTCTCAGGTGCAGTTGGCAAAGTTTTTCTCCCATCCTGAAGGTTCTCTCTTCATGCTTTTGATTGTTTCTTCTGTTGTGAGGAAGCTTTTTAGTTTGATACCATCCCATTTATTGATTTTTTAAATTTTATTTCTTGTGCTTTTGGACTCTTGTTAAGGAAGTCTGTTCCTGTGCCAATATGTTGAAGTGTTGGGCCTACATTTTCTTCTAGTAGGTGCAGGGTTTATGGTATAATTCCTAGGTCTTTGATCCACTTATAGTTGATTTTTTTTGCAGGGTGCGAGATAGGGGTTAACTTTCATTCTGTTATATATGAATTTCCAGTTTTTCCAGCACCATTCGTAGAAGATGCTATCTTTTCTCTAGTGTGTTTATGATAACTTTGTCTAGTACAAGGTAACTGTATTTGTGTGGGTTTGTCTCTGTATCTTCTGTTCCATTGGTCTTCTTGCCTATGTTGGTGCCAATATCATACTGTTTTTGTTACTATAGCTCTGTAGTATTATTTAGGTTTGGTATTGTGATGACTCCTGCTTCATATTTCATGCTAAGGTTTGCTCTAGCTATTCTGGTCCTCTTATTTTTCTAAATGAATTTCATGACTTCTTTTTGTATTTCTATGAAGAATGTCATTGGAATTTGATGGAAATTACTTTGAATCTGCAAGCACTTTTGGTGGTATGGCTATTTTGACAATATAGGCTCCATTTTGTAGGACTTTAAAGTCATATTAATTATGTAGTTGTTTGAAAGAAGGACTATTCCATTATCTCTTTACCAAATATGACCATCTCAGTTTTTCAGGTCACTCATTTGACCACAGTTACATCGATTTAACCCCCATGTATACATCTTAATTGAGACTCATTTAAGGGACTGAAGAAAAACATTCCTGTCAACAGGGACCATCTGAAAGGATGTCTTCTGAGGCAGCAGTCATGTTACCAAATAAATAGATATCCTCTGGCAGCCTAAGCCTTTGTAAGCCTTATTTCTCACTTGAATGGTTCTTTATTTTCTGAGCCCTCAGTGCTTCTTAAAATTTTGATTAACATGTTAATTGTACACATTAATGTGACAGTGTGATATTATAATACATGCATACACAGTGTACACTGATCAAGTCCTGCCTCCCTTTATCCAACTCATTTTCCTTCCTAATTTCTATCAATCAATATTCTATATTCAGGTCAACTTTTTCATTTTTTACTTCCACATATGAAAGCGAACATGGGTAATTATCTTTCTGTGCTGGCTTATTTCACTTAACATAATGCCCTCCAATTTCATAGATTTCACTGAAAATGAAAGAATTTCTTTCTTATTTATGGCTAAAATAATATTCCATTACATAGTATTGTTTGTATATATGTATGTATGTATGTATATGTGTGTGTGTGGTGTATATGTATATATATGTATATATGTGTGTATATGTGTATATATATATATATATATATATATAATTTTCTTTATCCATTAACCTTTTGATGAACCTCTAGGTTGATTCAATATATTTGTCACTGTGAATAGTAGCACAAGAAACTTGGACTTGCAGGTATCTATTTGTTATGCTAATTTCCTGTCCTTCAGATATATACTCAAAAGTACAATAACTATATCATATGGTAAATCTACTTTTAATGTTTTCAGGGGTAGGGCAGACCTCCATACTGTTTTCCATAATGGTGTTGCTAATGTACATTTTTACCAATGGTATATGAGAGTTTCTTGTTCTACACACCCTTGCTAGCATTTGTTAATTTTGTTATTGTTTTTTATAATAACCATTCTACCTGGGGTGAGAATTGTGCTCAATTTGAATGATGTTGGGATAGCTTCTTTGATGATTTAATAGTGGAATATTTAAAAACTAATTTATTACCATCTTTCCACTATAAAAACAAATTCCTCTTACTGTTTGCTAGAGAATGAAGAAAAGAACTATGGGCTAGGATGTTTTTAACATGATCTAGTACTCAGAACAATACTATAATATAAATATTAGTTATCTTTTTTTATAGGGCATTATAGTTAAACATAATAGTGTGGGCAATTTTGACATATTCATAAATGCCTATAATGTAATTTGCTCCATTTCAATCTCTGCTTCTTCTTCTTTCCCTCCCTTCCTTCTTCTCCTGAGCCCTTTTCTCTATTCTATTAGTTTTCCTTCTATTTATTAATGTTTTCACTGGTACTTTATAGTTATATATAAAATTGAAATGCATTGTGATATAACCATACATACACAAAATTTGCTCACCTTCATCCCCAGTTCTTCCCCCTTTCCTCTCCTCCTTCCTCTCCCTTGGTCCCCTGCTTCTACTCTACTGACCTCTCTTCTGTTTTTGCAATATACACTTTTGTTCCTTTTTTCTCTCTAGATTATGAATATGAGAGAAAATATTAGACCCTTGATTTCCTGAGTCTGACATATTTCACTTAGCATGATGTTCTGCACTTCCATCAATTTACCAGAAAATGACGATTTCATTCTACTTTATGACTGAGAATTCCATTTCATATAGATACCACATTTTGTTTATCCATTCCTGTATTGACGAACACCTAGGATAGCTCCATAATTTGACTAGTATAGTTGTGCTGTTATAAACATTGGTATGCATGTTTTACTATGGTGTGACTTACCACAGTTGAACAAAGGAGATATAGAAATTCTAAGCAGACCAGTATCAAGCAATGAGGTTGAAGCAGCAATAAAATGCCTTTCAACAAAGAAAAGCACAGGACCAGATGGAGTTCCTGCTAAGTCCTACCAGACTTTAAAGAAGAACTAATGCCAATGCTCCTCAAATTATTCCATGAAATAGAAAGGGAGGTAACACTCCCAAAATCATTCTATAACGCCAATATCATGGTAATACCAAAAACAGATAAAGACATCAAGGAAAGAAAACTAATAAACAGTATCCCTGATGAACATAGATGCAATAATCCTTAATAAAATATTAGTAAACAATATTCAAAAACACACTAAGAAGATAGCATGTCATTATCAAGTTGGATTCACCACAGGGATGCAATATTGTTTCAAAATATGTAAATCTCATAAATAGAATCAAGGACAAAAATTACATGATTATCTCAGTAGATGCAGAAAAGACCTTTGAAAAAATCAAGATTCCATTCATGTTAAAAGCACTAAAGTTACTAGAGGGAACAAGAACTTACCTCAATATCATAAAGGCTCTATATGACAACCCCTAACCAATGTCATACTGAATGGGGAAGAACTGAGAAAGTGTCTTCTCTAGTTAGGAACAAGTCAAGGCTGTCCACTCTCACCATTCTTATTCAATATAGTTCCTGAAAGTCTAGCCAGAGTAATCAGGCAAGTAAAGTAAATTAAAGGGATACAAATAGGAAAAGAAGTCAAACTATCTTAGTTTAGTTATCTTTTTAAAGTTGAAGATAGAAATTCTAAGAGGTGAAATGATTTTTCAGGATCACAGTGGTAGCTAAGGAAGGTCATTTTCTCCCTGATTGAGGAGTGTATTATATTTCTTATTTTCCATGCATCATTATTTTCCTTGAGGTAGGTTCTCTTTCTCTCTACATATATACACATGGATATACATTGATATACACACACATCTAGGCATGATATAAGGAATATGATTAATAGATGGCCTACATGCTTGATTTAAAAATTGCATAGTTGTTAAGAGTACCATTTTTGAAATCATATAATCCTGAATTCAGTTCTCAGCTCTTGCTAAGTATCCTAACTATTATTTAAAGAAGAGAAAATAAGAGAATCAGCTCTTATTAAGAGCTGATTCTCTTATTCTCTCTTTTTCAAAATAGAGATAATTCTTTCTCATAAGACATTTTGAGTCCTAAATAAATGAAACAATACACATAACGATCTTTTGTACAATGGTCACAGATAATAATCACGATAAATGCTGTTATTATTAGCTATTATTATTAAGCAACTCACAGACCAACAGAGGCAATAGACACATATAATTAAAATGAATTGTGATTATTTTTAAAAAATCTTTAGGATCAAAAAAGAGATAGTCAATTGTGCTTAGTAGGAATACTGAATGCCTCATAGAGACAATATATGTTATCTGGGATTAAAGTAGAATAGGCGGTAAAAAGGCATTCTATATAAGAGCAAACAGCATGAGAAATGTTCTCAAGTTGTAAAAATGCATGACTGTATCAAGGGAACTAGGATACGTGGAGAAATGCTTCAGGAAACTGAAACTCTTTTTAAAGTCAGGGGGTACTTGTAGTGAGAGTAGGATGATTGAATATTATGATCTAAAAGTAGAATATTAGAAATTAACATCAGATATACAAATAATTATGGGTTAATGTCAGAAAGATCAATAGAGGGAAGGGAATAGGGGCTGGGGAAAGGAAAGGGGAAGGAGATATACTGAGGTCAGATTTAGAATAAGATATATCCCATGCTTGTATAATTATGTCAGAGTAGATTCTACCATCATGTGTAACTAAAAAGAAGTGATAAAATTAAAAAAAATATATATGTAGATCTTGAGTGATAGCAAGGTACCACCAGATTATGGCCTTAAAATTGGCTGTGTGATGTATAATAGAAATAAAGACAAGCATATATGGTCCATTCACAGTCCTTTTTTTTTGGTTGTAATTTTTAACAATGCATATAACAAGATATATTTGTAGAGAAAGTGTATTTTAAGCCCACAAGTGCTTTCTGAATCATACTCTAACAGAAATATTTAATTTTATATTCTGAAGATTTCTTTCTGTAGCTCATTACATTTTTTTATATATTATTTTTTGCCATTTTTTAAAATTTATTTTTATTGTAAACAAATGGGATACATCTTGTTTCTCTGTACATAAAGTAGGGGCATATCATTTGTGTAATCATACATTTACATAGGATAATAGTGTTTGATTCATTCTGTTATTTTTTTCCTTCCCCCCCACTCCTCCAACCCCTCTTTTCCCTCTATACAGTCCCTCCTTCCTCCATTCTTGCCTCCCTCCCAACCCCCATTATGTGTCATCATCTGCTTCTCAGCGAGATCATTCATCCTTTGGTTTTTTGAGATTGGCTTATCTCACTTAGCATGATATTCTCGTTTCATCCATTTGCCTGCAAATGCACAGTCCATTTTTAAGTTAAAATTTTATTTTGTTTACTTTACATTTATCATTTCTTTAAAATTTCCAAACTGTATTAAATTTGTTACTTATTTATTTACTTATTTTCAGTATTGGGGATTGAACCCAGATTGCCTAACCATCACCAACCCTTTTTATATTTCTATTTTGAGATGGTCTCACTAGGGCCTCACCCCAATTGGTGAGGCTGACCTTAAACCAGTCATCCTCTGGCCTCAGCCTCCTAAATTACTGGGATTATAGGCATGCATTTTTGGTGAAACTGGCATTTCTCTAATTTCATATACATAAAATTTGGCCTACACAGAACTGACCCATATTGCATTCCCAGAAGGGATACAGAAGACATAAAGAGACAAAAAGAATTCATTATACCTAATATCGTTTGTTGAGCATTTTACAGTTTGAGAATGCTTATAGCCATTATATCATTTCATCCTGCCAATTACTTTGTGATTAAGACAATGGTTATTACTATATCATTTTAAAGATAAAGAAACCAAAACTGAGAAAAATGGAGTTCATATATGTTTCAGTAGAAAAAGCAAGGCTTGTGCCACATTCTCTGAATCAAAATATCTGTATACTTTCCACTATAGTACTTTCCTTTTGGTAAAAGTGTTTGTGATGAGGCTAGGATCATTGTTATTGGATGACTAATGTCTTTTCTCATTCATTTTAATAAATGAGGCCCCAAAAGAAATATGATTATACAATGTGTAAATTTGATATGAAACCATTTTAGCATGTGGATGGAAAACAGTTTGCCTATGATCACACAGCAAGACAGTGGCAAAGACAGGACTAGAATTTAGGATGGCAGACTCCATATCCTATACTACTAGTTTAGCCTCAGGGAAAACTTTCCCTAAGCAAATTGCAATCAGTAACACATATTCAGTGTCATGTACTTTGCAAAGCATTTTATATAAATATGTACATTCTATCAACTGAGGTAATATTATCTGTCCTCAGAAAACTGATAGAGATGATAATTTCATGAGAATAAAGCTTGATAGTAAATAGAGATTTGAACTTAGGCAGACTGACTAAAGTCAAAGATAAATGAAGTGGGGCTGGGGATATAGCTCAGTTGGTGCAAGCACAATGCCCTGGGTTCAATTCCCAGTACTGCAAAAAAAAAATATGAAGTGACATAAGTATCTTATGGAGTTGGACTAAGAAAATAAGGCTTTATGGGGAACTAGTATGTATAGCTGACCAAAAGACACTGAAATTCAAGTTTTCTGACCAGTGGATTGGTCAAACAAAATAAATCAATGCATCATGACAAACCTACTAGGAGCCAATTAGAATCATTTAATATTACCTCTCAGGTTCATAGGAATTTGAGTGAAAATCAATATCCAAATTGTGGTAACCAACACTATTGTTAGAAGAGCCCTCTCCTTAGTATGGGAAAGGCTGCAAAACATTATATAATACACAAATGATGATAAATAAAACATTTATAATGTTACCCTTTTCCAACATAGCTAAAAATATATTCCTACCACAGTATTTCCTACTTTTATAAAGTATGAATTGATTTAAATTATTTTTAGAAGGTATTACATGAGTACATCCTTTTTGTGCTGTTATTATTGCTGTTTAGTTCAAACAAATAGAAAGAGTAAAGAATGGCAGTTGCTTTCTGCTTCATGACAGAATAACTGAAATTGAACTTTTTCATTGGCACAAATAATAGGAACATCAGGGATAAATGAATAAAAACTTTTAAGATGTTGGACAACCAGTGTTACATGTTACATGGACCTATAACAGTACATAATGTTCCATGTTACATAATGTTTATCTCATCTCTCCAATATGAGAATGGAAATGATTCTAATGAACCCAGTGTTCACCCAAACATTCTAAATGGAAGCACCTTCCACATTATGACACAATGAGTAGTGACCCAAATAAAGCACAATGGTGTATGAGTTGAGAAGCCAGAGGTCAGAGTTTGGGGTGACTAAACTGAGATAGTTGAAATCTGTGGATCAGAGTACTAGACAAGTGATAATTTTAGTGAGAAAGAGCTACAGAAAATTGGTTAAGGATCCTCTTCATTTTGGGACTGAAATTGGAGCTACCCTATATAGAGTGAAATTTAACAATGCCAGATGAAGAATACTAAAAGGAACTATAATCTCTTTTTCTTTATATTTCTATTTTTACAGACTGCTTTTTGATTCATTGTATACAAATGGGATATGACTTTTCATTTCTATGATTGTACAAAATGTAGATTCATACCATTCATGTAATCATATATGTATACAAGGTAATGATGTCTCTCTTATTCTACTATCTTTCCTTCCCCGCCCCCTTCACCCACCATTTCCCTTTACACATTCCAAAGTTTCTCCATTCTTCTCTTCCCCCCCCACCCCACCTCCCATTATGTATCATCATCCACTTACCAGAGAAAACATTTGGCCTTTGTTTTTTTGGAATTGACTTATTTGACTTAGCATGATATTCTCCAACTCCATCCATTTACCTGCAAATGCCATAATTTTATTCTTCATTATGACTGAATAATATTCCATTGTGTATATATACCACAATTTCTTTATCCATTCATCTATTGAAGGGCATTTGGGTTGGTTCCACAATCTAGCTATTATGAATTGAGCTGCTATAAACATTGATGTGGCTGCGTTACTGTAGTGTGCTGATTTGGACTGTAATCTCTTTCCTCAGAGCTCATACAGATCTGCAAGGAATTGAAATTTTAGCTAGAAAGAATGTGAATATCCTTGTTACATACTCAGACATTCTGCAGAATACAGACCCTAGAAGTGTCAAACCCTAGAACAAAAGCTACTATACCCCTGCCCTAGCAAAGCTTAATCATCAACCTAGAAGTGGATGCAATAGGCACATACCTGTAGCCAGCTACTCAGGATACTGAGGCAGGAAGATCTCTTTATCCCAGGGAAGCGAAGCCATGTTGGGGAATATAGGGAGACATAATCTCAAAAAAAGAAAAGAAAAAAGAAAAAACCTAGAATGCTTAACATTACTGAAAATGGCATAGTAGAAAACTTCAAGACCTTATCCCTCACAAAAGCACCTGATGAACTGAAGAAACTTGGCATAATAATCTTTTGTAGAGTTCAAGAATTTAGCCAAAGAATAATGAGGCCTGGCACAGAGGCACATACCTATAATCCCAGTATCTTGGGAGGCTGAGGCAGGAGGATTGCAAGTTCAAAGCCATCAACAGCAATTTAGCAAGGCCCTGAGCAACTTGGTGATATCCTGTCATCTCAGAATAAAAAAAGGGTTGGGCATGAGGCTCAGTTGTTAACAACCCATGGATTTAATCTATGGTATGAAAAACTAACAAACCAAAAAAACCATACACACACACACATACAATCAAGAAGATGTTTGTTTTAGGAGTCTGGTTAAGGAAATAAGTTCCTAAGCTGACATGGTGGAGATTTAGTCCCACTTTTTCTTCTATGAAGTGTAGGGTCTCTGTTGTAGTGCCTAAGTCTTTAATCTACTTTGAGTTGATTTTTGTGCAGGGTAAGAGATAGAATTTTAATCTCATTTTGCTGCATATGGATTTTCAGTTTTCCAAGTACCATCTGTTGAATAGGTTATATTTTCTCCAATGTATGTTTTTTGCACTTTTGTCTAGTATGAGATAACCATATTTATGTTGGTTTGTCTGTGTCTTCTATTCTGTGCCATTGGTCTACATGTCTATTTTGGTGTCAGTACCATGCCCTTTTTTGTTACTATTGCTCTGTAGTAGAGTTTAAGGTCTGGTATTTTGATGCCTCCTACTTTATGCTTCTTACTAAGGATTGCTTTGGATATTCTGGGTCTCTTGTTTTTCCAAATGAATTGCTTTTTCTAGTTCTATGAGGAATGTCATTGTGATTTTAATTGGAATTACATTAAATCTGTATAACAGTTTTGGCACTATGGCCATTTTGACAAATATTAATTCTACCTGCCCAAAAGCATAGGAGATCTTTCCCTCTTCTAAGGTCCTCCTCAGTTTCCTTCTTTAGTGTTCTGTAGTTTTCATGGTAAACGCCTTTCACCTCTTTTGTTAGGTTGATTCCCAAGTATTTTATTTTTTGAGGCTATTGTTAATTGGGTAGTTTTCCTAATTTTTCTTTCAGTGGATTCATCACTGATGTATACAAATGCATTTGATTTATGGGTATTGATTTTATATCCTGCTACTTTGCTGAATTCATTTATTAGTTGTAGAAGCATTCTGGAATTTTTTTGATCTCCTAAATATTGAATCATGTAATAGGCAAACAGTGATAGTTCAAGTTCTTTTCCTATTCATATCCATTTAATTTCTTTCATTTGTCTAATATCTCTGGCTACAGTGTCAAGGACAATGTTGAATAGAAGTGGTGAAAGAGGGCATCCCTGTCTTGTTCCAGTTTTTAGCAGGAATGTTTTCAATTTTTCTCCATTTAGAATGATATTGTCATTGGGCCAATATCAATCAAGAAACATTGAGTGAGATTGACTCAAACTAAAAAGATTCTTCTCAGCAAAGGAAACAATCAATAACGTGAAGAGAGAGTCTACAGAATCGGAGAAAATCTTTACCACATGCACCTCAGATAGAGCATTAATCTCCAAGATACATAAAGAACTCAAAAAACTTAACACCAAAAACAAATAACCCAATCAATAAATGGGCTAAGGAACTAAACATGCACTTTACAAAAGAAGAAATACAATCAATCAACAAACATATGAAAGCATGTTCATCATCTCTGGGGATTAGAGAAATACAAATCAAAGCTACTCTAATGTTTCATCTCACTGCAGTCAGAATGGCAATTATCAAGAATACAAGCAAGAATAAGTGTTGATGAGGATGTGGGGGAAAAGGTATGCTCATACATTGCTGGTGGGACTGCAAACTGATGTAACCACTATGGAAAGCAATATGGAGATTCCTCAGAAAACTTGGAATGGAACCACCATTTGACCCAGTTTTCCCACTCCTCAGTTTATACTCAGAGGATTTAAAATCAGCATACTACAATGATGCAACCACATCAAATGTTTATACCTGCTCAATTCACAATAGCTAAATTATGGGACCAACCTAGGTGCCCTTCAACCGATGAATGGATAAAGAAAATGTCGTATATATACACAATGGAATATTGCTCAGCCTTAAAAAAGAATGAAATTTATGGCATTTGCAGGTAAGTGGATGGAGCTAGAGACTCTCATGCTAAGTGAAAAAAGTCAAACCCAAAAAACCAAAGGCTGAATGTTTTCTTTGATAAGCAGATGCTGATCCACAATGGAGGAGGGAATGAAAGAACTCTGGATTCTGCAGAGGGGAGTGAAGGGAGGGGACAGGGTGTGGGGATGGGAAGGATGAAGGACGGTGGAATGGGGTAGACATTATTACCCTCTATACATGTATGATTACAGTATTAGTGTGACTGCACCATGTTCAGCCAGAGGAAGGAGAAGTTGTGCTCCATTTGTGTACAATGTATCTAAATGCATTCTATTGTCATGTATAACTAATTAGAACAAATTTAAAAATAAAAAATTTTAAAAGAAGAGGTTTGTTGAAGAAATATAGGAGATATACTGTTACTTTGCAGTAAAAGAGTAAAGTATAAATAATGTGCTATTACCTTGCAGTAAAAGAATGTCATGGCGTATTATCTACCATACTGATTGATTCCCAATAACCCAAATTAGTGGCACCCATGGCAACATTCAGTGCTCTTGGTGCAATTTGCTAGTGCCAGAGCGAGAACTATGAATTGTGTTTGTGGGTTTTGATACCTCTGGCAGCTCCATGAATTAATAGAATGGGGACTTGCCTTTCTTTCATCCAAATCTGAATGTTTCATTGACTGTTGTGGCTTCCCAGGCATATTTTTCCAAAACCATTTAAAGACACAAGTATTGGCCACAGCAGCCTGAAATAGGAAAAAGCAGTCAATACTATAAATACATAGACAGAAAATCTTAGGAAGGAAGAGATTATGAGAGATGATACATGTGGAATAATGACTTGTGAAAACTCCATAGGAAATCAAAAAGTGCACAGACATGTACAGGGCTAGACATATGCTAAGACAAAGTCTAGAAGACCCTAAACTTTGCCCCCTGGCTGACCTCCAGGCTCCATACTAGCAGGATCTGAAAGCTAAGACAGTTATAAATGGCTTTATTAAGCATTGAAGGAATGATTCAAACTAGACCAATCTGCAAATACTGGGAGAGTTGATTTGTTTGTTTTGTTTGGGCTTCAGCTGATTTAGGAAACTGTATCAAAACACCAACTGAACACCATGCTAACAAAAATACAAATGTCACTGACCACACAAGAAAAAGAATATGGAATTTACAAAGTTAGTTTATAAAATCACCCAATGAGACAACAACAATCCACAACAGGAAGCAACAAAAGATGCTGGAGAAGGGTATGAAACTGATTTTCTTTTTAAAATTTCCTGGTTTTAACAAAGATGAAATATGCATAGAAATGAGAAAATATGGCCTACAAGGAAAGAAATAACCTGAAAAGAAAAAAACTACCTATAAGGAAATAAACCATAGCATTAAACTTATGAGAAAAAGACTTTTAAATTATCTGTATTAAATATTTCCATGTATATCTGTGTTAAATATTTCCGTGTTACTAAAGGACACCATGAATAAAAACCTCAAGGTAAATATTAGAACAGTGTCTCACAAGAGGATGTTATTCCTGAACAACCAATGGGTGGAGGAAGAAATAAAAAGGGAAACTTAAAGTATCTCCAATGTGAATGACAATAAAAACAGCATATCAAAAAAATTATGGAGCTGGATGCAGTGGTCCATGCCTATAATCCCAGCGACTCAGGAGGCTGAGGCAGGAGAATCACATGTTCAAAGCCATCCTCAGCAACTTAGTGAGACCCCCATCTCAAAATTAAAAATACAAAGGACTGGAGATGTGGCTTAGTGGTTAAGTGCCTTTAGGTTCAATCCCTGGTACCAAAAATTAAACACATACATACACACGTACATACATACATAAAATTATGTTGTCCACCACTGGTGCATACCTGTAGTCCCAGCTATTAAGGAGGTTAAGGCAGAAAGACTGCTTGATCTCAGTAGTTCAAAACTAGCTAAGGAAATTTACAAGACCCTATTTCATTTTTTTTAAATGAAAGAAAGTAAACAAAGAAAGGAAAAGCAAATAAAAATCTGTGAGATACAGGAAAGGGGAAAGTTGACAAAATAAATGCTTACATTAAAAATGAGAAGACCCCCAATAAATAGCCTCAATGAGGTAGGGAAAAAAACAAACCCAAAATTAGCAGAAGGAAGAAAATAAGATCAAAAGGTAAGTAAATCATATACAAAACAGACAAAAAACATAGAACAACATCAATAAAACCATGTTGGTCCTTTGAAAAAATAAACAAAACTAACAAACCCTTAACTAGACTAAAAAATAGGAGACAAAAATAAGAAATGCAAGTGGATACATTAACTGAAGTAGAAAAGATTACAAGGGACTAATAGGAACAATTATATATATAAGAAATTTTGGATCACGTTGAGTAAATTAATACATTCCTAGAATAATATAATCAACGAAGAATAAATCAGAAGAAAATAGAAAACTTGAACAGACCAATAATGTAGACATTGAAGAAATAGTTAAATACCTTCCAACAAAGAAACAATGAAGACCAGGTTCCTTTATAGCTGAATTCTACTAGAGAATGAAAGAGGAAGTATCACCAATTTCTCTTAAACTTTCTTTTAAAAACTGAGCTACAAATAATACTTCCAAATAGATATTGCAAGGCAAGTGTCACCTTGATACTTGAACCAGTCCAAAACAGCACAAAGAAAGAAGACTGCAGGACTATAAATCTGATGAACATATATGCAAAAATTCCCAATGAAGGGAAAAGAAGGAAAGGGAGGGGGATAGGAATAGAAAGACCATGGAATTAATCTTACATAATTTTCCTATGTACATATATGAATACAACTCAGTGAATCTCAACATCATGTGTATCCACAAGACTGGGATCCTAATTAGAGTAAGATATACTCCATGTTTGTATAAGTGTGTCAAAATTGACTCTATTTGTCATGTATAACTAAAAAGAACAAATAAATTTTTAAAAATCAAACTAAATTCAAAAACATCAAAAAGATTATACATTTTAAACAAGTGTTACATATCCTTGGCATGCAAGACTGGTTTAATATATTTAAATCAATCAATGTGATATATCACATTAAGAGAATGAAAGTAAAAACCATCCAATATTCTCATTTAATGCAGAAAATGCATTGGATATAGTACAGCATCCTCTCCTGATAAAAACTGTTTAGGTATATAGACAGAAAACAGTATAATACAGGTCATTTATGAAAATTTGATAGCAAATATCATAATCCATGGTGAACAACTGATAATTTATCCACTAAAATCTGATGCTAGGCAGGGGCATCCTGTCTTCCCACTCTGAAAGCTGAAGTACTTCAGACTGAATCAGAGTAAATTATATTCCATGCTTGTATAATTACGTTAAAATGAACCATAATATGTATAATCAAAATTAATCTAAATAATAATAAAGCATAATATTTAAAAAGTAAAAGTCATCCAATCAGAAAGAAAGGACTAAAATTTTCTCTATTTTTTCAGATAACATGAAGAAAATAAGTTCCACTCTTATATGTGGAAAACACCAAACATTTTTCAAAGAAACTTTTTGCAACAAATAAAAGAATTCTGTGAGGTTACAGGATTTAGAATCAACCCATAAACATTTGTACAATATCTATATGACCAACCTGAAAAGGAATCAATAAAACAATTCCACAGCATAAAAATGAAATACTGAGGAATAAATTTAACCAAGGAAGTGGAATATTTGTACACTGGAAACTATGAAACATTGATTAAAGAAATCAAAGAAGATGTAAATAAGTGGAAAAAATGTATCATGTTCATGGATCACAAGAATTAACATTGTTAAAAAGCCTGTACTTCACAAAGCATTAAACACAATCCCTGCCAAAATGCCAATGGTATTCTTTGCAGAAATAGAAGGAAAATCCTAAAATTTATTTAAACTACACTTACACAAACAAAAATTTGAATTCCCAAATCAATACTGAGGGAAAAAAAGTTGGAGGTGTCCCACTTCCTGATTTAAAGTTATATTATAAAAATATGGTAATCAAAACTTTATGTTACTGGCATAAAAATAGAAACATTGACCAAGAGAACAGGAATGAGAGTTCAGAAATAAATCCAAACACATATGATCAACTAATTTACAGTAAGTGCAAATAGGAGGGGGGAAATGGGAAAAGACAGTCTCTTCAATAAACACTGCTGGGAAATTTTGTTTTTTATACATTCACACACACATAATGTATTTGGGTCATTATATTATACTACACACACATATGTACACAATACACACCATACAAACTCAAAATGTGTAAAACTCCCAAATGGATAAAAGACAAGAAGCCATAAAACTCATAGGAGAGAACATAGGGGGAATATTCCTTGACATTTGGCCTTGCCAATGATTTTTTAATTGGTTCTTTTGATATCATATCAAAAGCTCCATATACAAAACAAAAATAAATGAATGAACTTCATGAAACTAAGAAGATTCTTCATATCCAAAAATAATCAACAAAACTAAAAGATTACTTGAGACTGAGAAAAATATTTGCAAACCACACATCCTATAAGATGTCATTATCAAAATATTATAAAGTATTCTGCTCAATAGCAGAACAACAAATAATCCTATTAAAAAACAGGCAAAGATCCATTCATGCTTATACCACTAGAAAAACTAGGGATAATGGGAACATACCACAACTTTGTAAAAGTTATATATGTTTAAAAAAAAAGGCCAACATCATTCTAAATGGAGAAAAACTGAAAGCATTCCCTCTAAAAACTGGAATATGACAGGAAATCCCTCTTTCATCACTCCTATACAACTCCTATTCCTTGAAACTATAGCCAGAGCAATTAAAAAAGAGAAAGAAATTAAAGGGATATGAATAGGAAGAGAAGAGCTCAAACTATACCTATTTGCTGGTGACATGATTCTACATTCAGAAGATACAAAACAGTACACCATAAGGCTTCTAGAACTCATAAATGAACTCAGCAAAGTAGCAGGATATAAAATTAATACCCATAAATCAGTTGTGTTTCTGTATACCAATGAAAAAGCAACTGAAAGAGAAATTAGGAAAAATATCTCATTCACAATAGCATCAAAAGTAAAATATTTGGGAGTCAATCTAACAAAAGAGGTGTAACACCCCTACAGTGAAAATTACAGAACACTAAATAAATAAATTGAAGAAGACCTTAGAAGCTGTAAAGATCTCCCGTGTGTTCTTGCACAGGCAGAATTAATATTGTCAAAATCACTGTACTACCAAAAGCACTATAGATATTTAATGAAATTCCTGTTAAAATTTCAATGACATTCTTCATAGAAATAGAAAAAGCAGTCATGAAATTCATTTGGAAAAATAATAGGACCAGAATGGCCAAAACAATACTTAGTGAGAAAAATGAGGAGGCATGACAGTACCAGTCCATAAATTATACTACAGAACCATGCAAAAAAAAAAAAAGCAGCATGGCATTTGCACAAAAACAGACATGAAGACCAGTGGAACAGATGAGAAGACACAGAGTCAATATAGTTGTCTCCAACTAGACAAAGGCACCATAAACATACATTGGGGAAAAAAGCCTCTTCAACAAATGGTGCTGGGAAAACTGGAAATCCATATGTAGTAGATTAAAATTGAACCTGTATCTCTCACTCTGCACAAAACTCAACTCAGTGGATCAAGAACTTAGGCATTAGACTAGAGGCTCTGCAACTACTAGAAGAAAACTCTCCACCATGTCAACGTAGGAACTGACTTTCTCAATAAGACTCCTAAAGAGCGAGAAATAAAATCAGGAATCAAATGGGATGGTATCAAACTAAAAAGCTTCTTTACAGCAAAGGAAACAAACAAGAATGTGAACAGACAGCCACAGGCACTTCCAATAGAGCATTAATCTCCAGGATATATAAAGAACTCAAAAAATTAACACCAAAAAAAAACAACAGTCAATAAATAGGCAAAGTAACTGAACACGCACTACACAGAAGAAGAAATACAAATGGTCAAAAAGTACATAAAAATATATTCAACATCTCTATCAATTAGAGAAATGCAAATCAAAACTACACTGAGATTCCATCTCACCCCACTGAGAATGGCAGTTATCAAGAATACAAGCAACAATAAATGTTGGCAAGGATGTGTGGGAAAAGGTATACTCTTACACTGCCTGTGGGACTGCAAATTGGTGCAACCACTCAGGATAGCAGTATGGTGATTCCTTAGAAAATTTGGAATGGAACGACCATTTAACCCTGTTATCCCACTCCTTGGTTTATATCCAAAGAGTTAAAATCAGCATACCACAGTGACACAGCTACTTCAATGTTTATAACAGCTCAATTCACATTAGCCAAGCTATGGAAACAATCTAGGCACCCTACAATAGATGAATGGATAAAGAAAGTATGCTATATATACACAATAAAATATTACTCAGCCTCAAAGAAGAATGAAATTATGGCATTTGCCAGTAAATGGAATGAACTGGAGAATATCATGCCAGTTCAAAAATATAAGCCAGTCTCAAAAAACCAAAGACAGAATGTTCTTTCTGGTATGTGAATAGTAACCCACAACAAGAGAGGGGAAGATTAGATACTCATTGGACTAGACAAAGGGGAATGAAGGGAAGGGAGGGGGGACATTATTAGGAAAGACAGTAAAATGAATTGGACGTATCTTCCCTATCCTCATATATAAATACAGGACAAATTTAACTCCATGTCATGTACAATCACAATTATGGGATCCTAATTGGAACAAGTTATACTTATTCTGTGCATGATAATATTTCAAAATATACTCTACTGTCATGTAAAAATAATATTAAAATGGTAAAAAAATTTAAAAGCACACAAAGCACTTGAACACACATTTATCTAAACGAGATATGAAGTGATCAACAGGTATATATGAAAGCGCTCACCCTCACTAATCATCAGGGAAATGTAAATTTAAAATACTGTGAAATATCACCTCACTCCCATTAGAATGGCTATTATGAAAAAGACAAAGATTGTCAGTGAGTTTGTGGAGAAATGGGAACACTGTTGTTGGGAATGTAATTTGAACCATCATAGAAAACTATGTAGGTTCATAAAGAAATTTAAAAAACAACTACTAAATGACACCGCAATCTCTCTTATGAGTACATACCCAAAGGAGATGAAATTGATACCTGGTAAAGAATATTTGCATTTCCATGCTTACTCACAGTAGCAAAGATATTAAAACAATGTTGCATTCATTGGAAAGTGAATGGATAAAGAAAAGATTGTATACCTATACAGTGGGGTATTATTCAACCTAAAAAAAAAGATCCTGCCATTGCCACAACATGAATAGACCTAAAAAGATAATGCTAAATGAACTAAAGCAGATACAGAAAGAAAAATATTGCATGGTCTCACTTATATGTGGAATATAATAAAAGTCAAACACACAGAAATAGAATATAAAACAGTGGTGTATTGAAGTAAGAGAGTAAAAGGAAAGATGTTGATCAAAAGATACAAAATAGCATATATGTAGGATGAGCAAGTTTAGAGGACTTGGTGACTATAGTTAAAAAGTTATATTGTATTAGGGATTTTTTTATTAAGTAGATTTTACTCTTGTCACAAAAAATTAAGAAATTTTGTAAATCTCAAATATACACAGTAAAATTTATTTTCAAAACAAATTCAAAGAAGAGAGAGAAATTATAAAAAGGAACCAAATAGATATTCTGAAGCTAAAAAAATAAGATAACTGAAATGAAAAAAAAATCACTAGAGGAGCACAACAAATGTGAACAGGAATAAAAAAAAATATGACCATACAGTTTCAGGAACTTAAAGAGAAAAAAATGAAGACAAATACAGCCTGTAAAACTTGTGGGACCCCAGCAAGAATACCTACATACCCAAAATTGGAGTTCCAGAGAGAGTGGAATAAGAAAAGCACAGAAAGAATATTTGAATAATGTCTGAAATCCTCTAGAATTTGAAGAAAAAAAAAGACCTGCAACAGCTACATGTCCAATAAGATTAAAAAACTGCAAGTGATTCCTACGTATTTCACTCATTTTGAGATGATTTTTATGCAGGGTTTGAGATAGGTATGTAGTTTCATTTTTCAGCATATGGATATCCAGTTTCTCTGGCATATTACCCAAGAAGGACACAAGAGCTAGAAGAAAACATAGGGTCAGCACTGCAACATATTAGCAGGCAATGACTTCCTTAATAAGACTTCTAAAGCTCAATAAATAAAACCACATATCAGTAAGTGGGATGACTTCAAAACAAAAGCCTCTGCACAGCAAAGGAACAATATCATGGATAGAGATTCTACAAAATCTTTGTCAGCTACTTTTCTGACATGAGATGAATATCCATGAGTGAGTATGTATATATATATGTATATATATGTGTGTGTGTGTGTGTGTGTGTGTGTGTGTGTGTGTATAAAACTTCAGCACCAAGAAAAAGCAAATAACCAAGTTAATAAATGGAAAATGATGAAGTAAACAGACCTTTCTCAAGAGAAGAAATACAAACGACCAGCAAATATATGAAAAAAAATGTTCAATATCCTTAGCAGTCAGGGAAATGCAACCAAAACTGCACTGAAAATTCATCTCACTGAAGTTTGGATGGCAATTGTAAAAAGTACAAATAACAATCAAAGCTGGAAATTATATGGGGAAAAAGATATACTTACACATTTTTGGTGGGACTTCAAATTAGTACTACCAATATGAAAAGAAAATGGAGATTCATTGAAAGTCTAGCAATGGACCCACCTTATAACCCAGCTATCCCATTCCTTAGTATTTATTAAAAAAAACTAAAATCAGCATACTATGTTGATACATGCATACCCATGTTTATAGAATCATGATTCACAATAGCCAAGTTATGGAACCAGCCTAGGTGTCCTTCAATAGATTTTTGGATTAAAAAAACAAGAAAGAAAGATAGATACATACACCATGGAGTTTTATTTAGCCATAAAGAAGAATGAAATTATGTCATTTGCTGGTAAATGAATGGAATTAGAGAACATCATGCTGAGTGAAATAAACCAGACTCAGAAAATGAAGGGTTGAATTTATTCTCTTATATATGAAAGCTAGAGAGTGATAAGGATATTGTTAAAGGGGGTTCTCATGAATGTAGAAGGCACAACAGTGGAATAAAGGAAGGGGAATAAAGGGGAGGGAGCAGAGATGGAAGCAGGGAGAAAGACCAGAATGAAATTAACCAAAATATATCATATGCATGTATGAATTCTTTTATGCATAACTGTAATACACCAATTAAAATAGGTCCATTTTTTTAAAAAACTACAAGCAGAAAAAATAAAAAAGATTCACATGAGAAACATTATATTCAAATTACCAAAAGTGAAACACAAAGACTATTGAAAGAAGCCAAACAAACGTGATTCATCACACACTAGGGGTTCTCAATAAGCTTGTATCTCTTCATATATATGGAGACCATAAAGAAGTGGAAAACATTTTTTTCGGGGGATGTACCAGGGGATGTACCAGGGATTGAACTCAGGGGCACTTGACCACTGAGCCACATCCCCAGCCCTGCTTTGTATTTTATTTAGAGACAGGGTCTCACTGAGTTGCTTAGCACCACACTGTTGCTGAGGCTGGCTTTGATCCTCCTGCCTCAGCCTCCCAAGCTGCTGGGATTACAGGCATGCACCACAGCACCCAGATAAGAAGTGGAAAATATTTTACATGCTGAAATTTTAAAAAAAAGTCATTTTTCTACTTTGAAAATGAAATTAAGATGTTCTTGAATAAAATTGGAAGGAGTTTGTCACTAGTGGATATGCTCTACATGAAATTCATGTTGTAATTCACATAAAATTCATGCTCTACAAGAATCATTCATGTTGTAATGAAGAACAGCAGATAGTTGCTGAACTACAGATGAAGAAATAAAGAACAAAAGTAAAGGTAAATACAAAAATAAATATAAAAGCCAATAGAACAGAATTTTTGCTTTGTAGCTCCTCTTTTATTTCCTTTTTTGGATTTAAAGGAAAATCCATAAAATAATTATAAATGTGTATTAATGGACACAATGCATATATATGTAATTTGTGACAAAACATTTAAGTGTGGGATAGAACTGTAAAGGAGCAGAGATTTTCTGTTCTATTGCAGTTCACTTTGTTTTAACTCAAATTTGTTTTTATAAGTAAAATGCTAATTATAATTCCCAATTTGACCATGAAGGAAAATACTAAAAACTATAGAGAAAACAAAATGAAAAGGAAATTGAAATGATACTCCAGAAAAATCAATTAATCAAGATATATGGGAGTGACTGATAAAAATGGGATAGGATATGCAATAAATAAATACTGAAATAGCATAGCAAGTCCTTTTTATAAGTAATCACTTTAACTGTAAATGAAGCCAATTTTCTCACTAAAAGGCAAAGGTTAGCAGAATAAATTAAAAGATTAAAAAATGATCCAACTATATGTTTTTCAAAGGAGACTCACTTTATACCCAGCAGTACAGATTCATTCAAAGAAAAAGTTTACTAAAAGAAATTCCATTTGAATAGTAAGCCAAGAGAATTGGTGTGACTATGGTAGTATCAGATGAAGTTGTCTTCAATACAAAAAATTATAATAAATAAGAGCATTTTATATTAATAAATGTCATTCATCAAGAAAACAGTGTAATGTAAAAGACAGAGAAAGAGGAGAAAGAAAATATGAGGAAACTATAAAAATATAGAATGGTAGATATAAATCCAAATATGTTTATAATTACATTAAATATTAGTGTTCTAAACTGAATTAAGACAGATTATTAGACAGGATAAAAAAGACTCATTGTTATGGTTCCTATAATAAAGTAAATTTAAAACCAACTTAAAAAAATTTTTAAAAAAATTTAAAAAAAAACAACTTTAAACTTAAAGACACAAATAGGAAAAAGTAAAAGAATAAAAAATTTTACCATGGTAACATAGTGGAAAACTAGAGCAACTATATTAATGTAAGGAAGAAAAGTAGATTTCAGCACATGTAAGAGTATTAGGGATAAAAAGTATTTTATAATTATAAAGAAGTTTAGTCACCAAGAGAATTTAACAATTCTAATTCTAATTATGAAATCTAATAACAGTGCTTCAAATATTTTATTAGTATTTCAAAGGACAAGAAGCAAAATATGTTTAGAGGAAATAGCAATATAAACACACTTTTATAATCTGCTACCTCAAAACTCCTCATAAAATCACTTGTGGACAAAGAAAACTTGAGTGACACTGTCAACCAATTTGAAGAACCTTTTCATTATAAAAGACTTCTTCAAATATATATATAATATACATTATTATGAAGTGCACCTGGAATATTTATGAGGATAGATATCCTATAGCCTAGAAAATAAATCTCCATGCATATAAAAGGTTGGAAATTATGAAAAGCACACCCTACAACCTCAATGTTATTAAAATTAACAAGGATATCTGTGAAATATCCATGTTTGTAGACTGTCATTCATTTCAAAATTTGCAGCTCTAAGAAGAAATTAAAAAGAGATATTATGAAGTATTTTGTACTGAATGAAAATAAAAACAAACTTCATAAAATCTGTTGTATGTGACCAAAGCAGTGTATAAAGGAAAATTCATAATAGTAAATACCTGTTAGGAAATAAGATATAGCTGAAATCGATGACATCTTTTTCTACTTTAATTAACTAGAGAAATAAGACCAAGTGAAACCCCAAGTAGACAAAATAAATTTTAAAAATCAAGAAATAGAAGAAACACTACAGTAAAGCTGGTTCTTTAAAAAGAACATAAAAATTGATACACCTCTACCCAAATTGAGCAGAAAAACAGAAGACATATTAAAATAAAAAATTAAAGGTGACATCACTGTAAATTCTAGACATAGTAAAATGATATAAGGAAACCTACGTGCAACCTTATTCTGATTAAAGCACCAACTTTAAGTGGAAAAAATCCTTGAAAATATTAAGACACGAAAGTAAGTCACTCAAGAAATATAGGATACTTGTGATCCAAGATGGCGGACTAGATGGTGACTGCATCTCCCATCGCTCCAGAACCCAGGATTCAAGAAGAGGAGGCATTGAGAGACTCGGACTAACATAGAGCTGGGGGTTAGTCTCTCCCACCAGGTGAAGCTCGGCCCGGGCGGCAGGCCCGGACAGGGGCAGCTTCTCGGAGCAGGGCAGGGCAGCTAGAGTCTTCCCCAAGCAGCCCCTCTCTCTCCGGTGGTAGGCTCGTTCCACAACCAGCTTCTTGGAGCAGGCCGCCCAGTGAGCTTTTCCTCACAGAGCCAGCTCCAAGCCCCAGACCCAGCGGTAGGCCCTGGCCCACAGGCGGCTTCTGGGTCCAGGGCAGGGCAGCCAGAGACTTCCCCAAGCAGCCCATAGCACAAGAAATAAAAGCAAGAATCAATAACTGGGATGAATTCAAACTAAAAAGCTTTCTCTCAGCAAAGGAAGCTATCAGCAATGTGAAGAGAGAGCCTACAGAGTGGGAGAAAATCTTTGCCACTCATACTTCAGATAGAGCACTAATTTCCAGAATATATAAAGAACTCAAAAAACTCTACACCAAGAATACAAATAATCCAGTCAACAAATGGGCTAAGGAAATGAACAGACACTTCACAGAAGAAGATGTACAAGAAATCAACAGATATATGAAAAAATGTTCAACATCTCTAGTAATAAGAGAAATGCAAATCAAAACCACCCTAAGATTCCATCTCACCCCAATTACAATGGCGATTATCAAGAACACAAGCAACAATAGGTGTTGGCGAGGATGTGGGGAAAAAGGTACACTCATACATTGCTGGTGGGGTTGCAAATTAGTGCAGCCACTCTGGAAAGCAGTGTGGAGATTCCTCAGAAAGCTTGGAATGGAGCCACCATTTGACTCAACTATCCCACTCCTTGGCCTATACCCAAAGGACTTAAAATCAGCATACTACAGAGATACAGCCACATCAATGTTCATAGCTGCTTAATTCACAATAGCCAGATTGTGGAACCAACCTAGATGCCCTTCAATTGATGGATGGATAAAGAAACTGTGGTATATATACACAATGGAATATTATTCAGCCCTAAAGAAGAATAAAATTATGGCATTTGCAGGCAAATGGATGAAATTGGAGAATATCATGCTAAGTGAGATAAGCCAATCTCAAAAAACAAAGGACGAATGATCTCGCTGATAAGTGGATGATGACACATAATGGGAGGTGGGAGGGGTTAGTGTTAGGGTTAGAGTTAGGGTTAGGGAGGGGGGCAAGAATGGAGGAAGGAAGGACTGTATAGAGGAAAAAGAGGGGTGGGAGGGGTGGGGGGAAGGGAAAAAATAACAGAATGAATCAAACAACATTACCCTATGTAAATTTATGATTACACAAATGTTATGCCTTTACTCCATGTACAAACAGAGAAACAACATGTATCCCATTCGTTTACAATAAAAAAAAGAAATATAGCATTTGAATAGCATTGTGTCTTTTAAAGAAATTGAATTTGTAGCTTAAAAACTTCCCATGAAAACGTCTGGTTTCCAGTCAAGCATTTAGTAAGCTTAGAAACTTTCATTTTGTCCTAATAACAAAAAGCTGAAAAAATATAAAAAATCAACAGCTCTTCTTAGATTCATCAAAGAAATGAAATCCCAGGTAGGCTTCTTCCCCCAAAATTGGAAAGGCAGGCAGATATAGAGAGTTTCAGCTTACTGGACCACAGAGTCATATCCACAGGAATAAATACCAGGGTAGGAATACCAGAAGTATAATTTGTAAATTGCTGGAAGCTCTGTGTAGACAGCTCTGTGAGATAAAAACCACAGGTAGCCCATTCCTAGGAGGTCTCTTACACTTCTGTGTGTTTTGCTTCTAGGAGCTCCACTAGGCTCTCACAGTGAAGATGGGAGAAAACCGCCCATATTAGTGCATCTTTGTTACTATAATGAGATGTCCATCACTGCATTTTTGTTAGTATAATTAAATGTCTATGGCTGGATAACTGTAAAGTCAAGAGGTTTGTCTAGCACACGGATCAGGTGGTTCAAATGCATAATACTTACATCAACTCTGGTGAAGAACCCACAGTGGATATCATGATAATGGTGGGACCTCTGGGATTCAGAGGTCACATTACCAGAAATAAAGCCAAAAGGGCTCCATAATTCCTTCAGAATGCATATCTACAATGGAACTGACTTCCCACTAGACTCCAACTCTTAAAGATTACACACCACTTGGCTGGGGATATAACTCCTTTAGTAGAGTGCTTGCCTCACATGCACAAGGCCCTGGGTTCAATCTGCAGCACTGCAAAAAAAAAATTACACATCACCACCCAACCCGTGGAAGACAAACTCAAACCATTTCCAGACTCCAGCACTCCCCTTGGATGTCTGGTAGAGGAAAGGGAAAAGGGAGAAGTGACCATCTTGAAGTTTTCCAGAGAATTCTGTTCTTAGCAAGGCATGCCCTAGAGAGAAACTAGTTTATCAGAGCCTAAGTATTAGGGTTTTTTGAAAACTTAGCCTGCATGAAAAACTAAAATATAGAAATTCTCAACTCCAGCCCCTCACCAACTAATACTAAGAGGGTAATAATGAAAAAAAATATAAATATTACTTGTGAAATTTATTAGCCCATGGATATGGGCTCACTAAAACACTGACAACCTAAAATCATAGGACTACAAAATGCTACTCTCCCTCCACACTTTAAAATACATCACTAGAGGTACATTTACTACAATTCCTTTTATCCACCATGTCTTGTCTCACTTCCAAATAAAAAATTAAAAGATGTACTAAAAGACAGAGTGCACAATTTCAGAACAAGGTCCAGATATGGCAGGAATATCAAGATTATCACATCATGAATTTAAAGTAATTATTATGACTATTCAAAGAACTCTAATGGGAAAAGTAGACCACATGCAAGAATAGATGCTAATGAAAACAAAGGAGTGAAAACTAAGAACAAATCCAAAAGAAACGCTAGGGATAAAGAATGTAACAAAAATGAAGAATGCCACTGATGGTCACATTAGTAGACTTGGTACAGCTGAGAAAAGAATCTCTGTTCTTGAAGACATGCCTTCAGGAACTTTAAAAACTGAAATGAAAAGAGAAAAGGGACAAAATACACACACACACACACACACACACACACACACACCAAAAAATTAAACATAACTGAATATTTAGTATCTGTGGGACAAAAACAAAACATGTAAGAATACCAGGAGGAGAAGAAAGAGAAATAAACAGAAGAAATATGTGAAGCAATCACTGGAAATTTACCCCTAAACTGATACCAAACCATAGATCCAGACAGCTCAGAAAATACCAAGCAAGAGAAAGTGAAAAATTAATAATATTACACCTATTATAGTATATTTCATAACATCTATGTAAACCATTAATATGCCTTCCGTGATGTCATTTTCAAATGGCAGAAAATCAGAGATTTTTAAAACTCTGTAGAAAACATAGGGGAAAAAAACACTTAAAGAGGAGCAAATATATGAACTGCATCCAAATTCTTTCCAGAAACCATTCAAGCAAATAGAGTGGATTGAAATATGTTAATTATTGGAAGGAAAAAATACCAATGTGGATTTCTGTACAATACAAAATTCTACTTCCTAAGGAGAAATAATAGTTTCTCAGAAAAAAATATATTCCACAAGGAAATTTGTTGGTAGTAGCCCTGCCTTACAAAAAATATTGTTAAAACAGGAAGGAAAATTATGTAGGCAAGAAAATTGTGTCAACATAAAGAAAGCAAGAGCATTAAAGAAAAATATATGCAAGTAAATGAAAATAAAATTGAAAGTGGAGTTGCTTTAGTTGTAAGTGTGTATTACAAACTCAAAGGTAGCCACTAAAACATTTAAAAAGAAATATAATTGATATGTAAAGAAAAGAGAAAATGGAATCATAATAAAATTGTTAGAATAAAACACAAGAAGAGTGCATGACACAAACAGGATCAAAGAAGAAAGGCAATGAGTAGAAAAAAGTGATATACCTGGTAGATATCAATCTAATTATATCAATATTCATTATGGCTAGTTTCTTCATATTTTTATTGGATAATATTAGTAATACATAACATTAGGGTTCATTTTGACATAATTATAAATGCATGGAATATAATTTGCTCTAATTCAGTCCCCAGTGCTTCCTCGTACCATCCCCCTCTTCCCTCCCCCTGTTCCCTTTCCTCTACTCCTCTGATCTTTCCACTGTTTACTTCCACTTTTTAAAAATTAGTTTTATGGTTATACATAATGGTGAGATTCACTGTAGTATATTCATGTATGTATACAGGAAAGTTATGTCAGATTCTTCCCCTGTTTTCACCTAATCACATCCCTGCATCACTCCTCCCTCCCACTCAATCCCTTTCTTCTATTCCACTGATCCTTTATTTTTGATGGAATTGCCCTGGTCCCTGTTTCTCTCCCCCCCCCTCATATTTAGACTGCCTTCCCTATATCAGTGAAAACATTCAACCTTTGACTTTCTGGATCTGGCCTATTAATAATCATTTTTAATGTCGGTAGTCCACATATACCAATTAAAAGCCAATCCCAAAAAAACAAAGGCTGAATGTTCTCTCTGTTATGTGGATGCTAACACACAATAAAAAGGGGCAGAGAGTAGACATTCATTGGATTAGACAAAGGGGAAGGAAGGGAAGGGAGGGGAATGGGAATAGGGAAGACAGTAGAATGAATTGGACACACTTTCCCATGTTTATACATGAATACACAACCAGTAAAACTCCACAACATGTAGAACCACAAGAATGGGATCCTAATTAAAATAAGTTATATTCCAGGTATGTATAATATGTCAAAATACACTCTACTTTTGTGTATATCTTAAAAAGTACAAATAAAAAAAGAGATTGTCAGAGAAGATCAAGCAACAAGGTCAAAAACAAAGACCAAATATATGTTTTCTACAGTAAGTGAACTTACAATATACATAGATTAAAAATAATGGATAGATATGAGATGGCAGTATATTTATTCTGTGCCCTCTTTCTCACTATGCACACACTGATTCAATAAGAAAATACAATCCAATTCCCATTGTGGAAACCCAGAAACTAGTTGAGAGGCTCCTGCATTCCATGAGAGCATGGTATTAGCCATGATGAAACCAATAATAGATTTAAAGACACCCACTCTCCAAAATAACTATAATCAGCATAGCATCATGAGACTGGAAAGAAATCCCAGCTCCCAGTTTTCTCAAAAGGGAAGGGAAAAGAAAATACCATATGTCCAGTGCTCTCATTCTGAGGGATACTGCCTGAGATGGGACATTTTGCTTATCAGTCTCAGAGCACTAGTGGAACCTGTCATATTATAGATGCAAGGTACTATTGAGTACAAAGACTGCAGTTTGAAATAGTAAGTTAGCACATGCCATAGTCTCACTGTTGCCTCAGTGAAAAGCCAGGTATTGGATAGAACCAGCTCCTAGCTTCTACCTGTAGAGTATGGGAAAGGAATTGATCAAAAAATATACATTCTCATTGTGCTGGGGCTTTTCAAGGCACTGGTCTCTGTCTCATTTATCACATAGCTATGTTAATAACCTAGAATACTCTAGATGCCTTTAGGTTATTGAGAAAAAGTGTTTGAATTAGCATGAATATTTTAGAAATCACTGGAACCTCTGGCTGGGCTGATTGTTTGAGGATCTCCTCCAATAGGAGTTCAGTTTGTGAGAACTGAGAGATTGAATATTTTGTTTAATGCACACAGACTAATACAGAGATATGGGAAAATAAGGTAAAAGGAAAATGCATTCCAAGCACAGAAGCAAGATAAATATCTTTTAAAAAATCAATCCTAATGATTGATTAACCTGACAGATATTCAAAGTAACCATCATAAGCCTACTCAGTGAGGTCAGGAGAATAATGAATGAACAGTGAGAATTTTAACAAAAAGACAGGAAATATAAAAGATACCAACGATCCTTCTCCTGACACAAGCACTACTTTCTGGAAGTGTCATGAAGGAGGTCAGCTTATACCATTATTGTGTGGCCAAATAGAACCCATGTCATTCATCATCCTTGATCCATGCAGACCCAACCAAGTTTGCCATCCTTGAAAATATGGCACTATGGAGCAGTGCACCTGCCAGGGCTGCAGAGGATACAGTTAACATGCCTCTCAGGAGTGTGAAAAGCCAAAACATCTTCATGTCTATAGCTGTTACTGATGCTATTAAAACAAGCCTTAGACCAAAAGGAAAGGATAAAAAGAGTGAAGCTGAAAAAGGTAATATGACTGTTACAAGTGATGATGACACCATTCCAAAACAATGTTACATGCAGCAGTTAAAATGATGATGCTTCTAAGATAGAGAAACAGAAAATGGTACCCTATCAGTGGTCATTGGTACTAACAAGCAGCAAGGAGTTCATCATTTCTGAGTCACTTCAGAAGGCCTTGGGAATGGATATTAAAATCTTGACTGACATCTTGACCCATAGAATTGAAATGACAAAATGTGTTTTCCATAATACTTCACTGGACTCAGAGGTTCTCTCAATATTCTAGTATACTTTCCCCAATGAGTACAAATGCACTGATGAATGTTAATGACCCAAACATAACTACCAGTGTAAATCTTAGAGATATTAAAACAATTAAGAAATTTGGAGAGGCAATAAATAACTGTAAGGTGGTATAAGAACTGTTTCTCATCCAGAAGCTGGAAAGTTCTTACTTAGTGTTGAAAAAGCTAGGATTGGACTTATTCAATTCTACTTATCTGCTGCAACAACAGATATGGAAAATATAGTTTCTCTTTGCTCCCTGGTGGACCTAGTGATGTGAGAAGAGAAAGCCTAGATTCTATGTTTAGTGAAGTAAAATTTTAAACACAGGAGGTAATATTCTTGTCATATAGAATTTTAAGAAATGCCCTTATGCATTACATTTTTAAAACAAAATGAAGATTATGACCATTAAGGACATATAGTGTGTGTGTGTGTGTGTGTATAGTGTTTATATATAGTATATATTTATACAAACTAAATATATACATATATTGTATATATATACATATAGTGTGTATTTGTGTATTAAGGATATTGAAAGAAAAATATGAAATACATTTGTAAGATGGAAGCAATCCTATTGCTCATATTGACCAATTCACTACTGACACTCTGAACTGTGCTCAGTTAGACAAAGAGTCCTATTTAAAAAATTCTAGCCACCTGCTCAATACTACAGGCTGTGAAAGTCATGGAAGATAAGTTGCAGTTATTGTATATTCTAACAAACTGGCAATTGGGAAAACTTTATGCTCCATTCCATGATGTCCTATATGTTATTCCTTGCTGAGAGAACAATATACCTTTAATTGCAGGAGGTGATGCACCTGAAGTAGTCCTACTATCAACGGAATGTTACTAACATCAAGAGGTATAGAGTCTTACTGCATTCATGATTTTGCAGATGCTATGGAAGACACTCGTTCTACATTAGCCAAAAATATTGGCCTGAATCTCATTTATGCAGTAACAAGTCTAAGAAACTGGCATGATAAAGGAGAAAATACTACAGGCATTAATGTCTGAAAGGGTATTATTGCCAATATTCAGAGTAAGTGGTTGTCCATTCTCTGTTGGCTTCAGTCAGTGCTCTGATCCTAGCAACTGAAATTGTCTGGAGGAATTAATGTCAATCTTTTTCAATCTATTACCCAAAACTGAAGAGGTGGGAACACTTCCAAAATCAAAATTCAAAATGAAAATTCAAATCAAAATTCAGTTTTTGATTCCAAATTCATTTTATAAGGCCAGCATCACTCTGACACTAAGGCCAGGCAAAGATACTACATGGAGTCAAAACACCTCAACAAAATGATAGTAAAGCAAATTCAGCAGGACATTAAAAGGGACATACCCAAAGACAAATTGAGATTTATCCCTGGGGTATAAAATGACTCAACATATGCAAATTGATATATGTGTTAACATACACGGAATGAAGGATTATAATACATTGTTTCAATGGAGGCTGAAAAAAAATCTCTCAACAAACTAAGGAAATTAACTCCGCATAATAAAGGCCATGTATGAAAAGTCCACAGGTGACATCCTAATTGGTGATATAAAAAGTGAAATCTTATACTCTAAGAAAGATTGCAAGGATACCAATATTCACTACTTTTATTTAGTATAGTTCTACAAGTCTTAGCCAAAGAAATTAGGCAAGGAAGAAAAATTTAAAAAAGGAATCTAAGTTTGTGGATTATTTGATTTCATGTAAAGGAAACCCTAAGAACTCAACTGCAAATTTGTTGAAAATTCAATAACATTGCAGGATATAAAGTCAACATGCAAAAATCAGTTATTTCTGTACACTAATAATAAACTGTCCAAAAAGGAAATTGAGAAAACAATACCATTTATAATAGCATCAAAAATAGTAAAACATTTAGGAATAAACATAACTAAGGACATGAGAATTTTTTGCCCATAAAATAAGAAAATGTACCAAAAGAAATTAATGAGAATATAAATAGGTGTGACTGTATCCCTTGTTCATTGCTTGGAAAACTTAATAGTGTTAAAACATCAATATTACCCAAAGAGCTTTATAGATACAAGGCAATCTCTATCAAAACCCCAATGATAGTTTTTAAAGAAATACAAAAATAATAATATTCATCTGAAACAAAGGAATTCTAATCCCAAGTGCAATTTTGAGTCATAGAACAAAGCTGGGAAGAAAAAAAGAACAAAGCTGGGGACCTCACATTTACTAATTTTCAAGCATATCACAAAGCTACAATAATCAAAACTGTAATATGCTAACAAATAAGGGCATATAAACCAGTGGAACAGAAAAGGGAGTCATGATTTCTCGTATATGACACCAAAATCTTGGCAAAAGCCAAAATAGGCAATTGGGATTACATTAAAATAAAAATCTCCACACAACTAAAGAGCAGTTAACAAAATGGATGGCAATCTGTGAAGTGAGACAATGCATTTGCAGACCATATATGTGTAAAAGGTTAATATTCAAAATATGTAAGGAATTCCTACAATGCCACATAATAAAATAAATAGGTGGTTGCAGATACAGCTATATTAGAGTGCTTGCCTAAGATGCCAGAGGCCTTAGGTTTGATTCCCAGCACCTCTAAAACAAAAATAATTATAAAATAATAGTAACAGAATAAAACACCTGATTTAAAATGGACAAAGTATGTGAATAGACATTTCTCTAAAGAACCCATACATATGGTCAATAGGTACATGAAAAGATGTTCAACATTGCTAAGTGTCAGACAAATGCAAATCCAAACACAATGAGGTTTCACCTCACATTATTTTGGGTAAATTTTATTTAAAATACATGATAAGTTTTGACCAGGATGTAGAGAATATGAACACTTATACAAAATTATTTCAATTGTAAAATGGCACAGCCACTGCCATAACAGTTATGGAGGTTCCCCTCAAAATTAAAAACATAAATAACTTATTATTTAGAAATCCCATTTCTAGATATTCAAAAGAACTGAAATGAGGTTTTTCATTCTCATATTCAATGCACTACTATTCACAATTCCAAGATGTGGAAATATCCTGAATATTAATCAACAAGTATACATATATTTTATAGATAAATAGATGCATATATATAGTATATATATATATTATGTGCATATATAAGATCACCATTTATGAAACACATCACTGTATATAAAATATATCACTATGTATAAATATTTATACATATATATTAGATACAGATAAATACAGATATGTATTTGCCTTTAAAAGATAATTCTACCATTTGTGACAACATGAATCATCTGTGAGAACATCATGTTAAGTGAAATAAGCCAGATATGGAAAGAAAAATGCTGTGATCTTTCTTATTTTTGAAACTAAAAAAAAAAATAGCCATATACATGGAAACAGAGGAAGATAGTAGTTACCAGAGCAGGGAAGTATAAGTTATAAGTTATAAAGTTTTAGTTACATAGAATGAATAATCTAGATATTGAATTCACAACATAAGAGCTATGGTTAATAATACTGTATTATATGCTGTAGATTTGCCTAGAAAGTAGATTTGAAGTGTTCTTACCACAAAAAAGTAACTACTGTGAGATGATGGATATGTTAATTATCTTAACTATAATAATCTTTTAGCCATTATTTGTATATCAAAAATTGTTATATATTATATGTACAATAAAAGAAGTTTTTAAAAATCTAAAGAGAAGAAAATATATAATAAATATTAGAGCAGAAATCAACGAAATGGGAAACAGGAAATCAATAGAGAAAAGCAAAAAATACCCCAATAGCAGGTTCTTTGTGAAGAATAATGAGTCTATAAAGGCTAATAAAAAGAATTTAAAACTTACCAATATTAGAAATTACCAATATTAGAAATTGTAGAAAAGATATCACCAATGATCCCTTAGATATCAATGGGATAATATAGTATACAAGTAAATCTATGATAACCTATTCAATATTCTAGATTTAAAAGACCAATTTCTTTTCTTTTTCAAACTTTTATTTATTTATTTATTTTCATGAACTTTTTGGACAATGATAATTTTTTTAAAAAAAATTCTTTTCATACCTGTATGTAGGGTAATAATGTCTTATCTCACAATCTACCGTCCTTCCCCTTCTCACCCACCCCACCCCCTCACACCCTTCTGTACAATCCAAAGTCTCTCATTTTTCCCTACCTACCCGCTACTATCCACTTATCAGAGAAAACATCCTGCCTTTGGTTTTTTAGGATTAGCTTATTTCACTTAACATGATATTTTCCAGTTCCATCCATTTACCAGCAAATGCCATAAGTTCATTCTTTTTTAAGGCTGAGTAATATTCCATTATGTATATGTACCACATTTTCTTTATCCATTCATCTGTTGAAGGGCATCTAGGTTGGTTCCTTAGTTTTGCTGTTTTGAATTGAGCTGCTATAAACATCGATGTGGTTGCATCACTGTAGTATACTGATTTTAAGTCCTTTGGGTATAAACTGAGGAGTGGGATAGCTGGGTCAAATTGTGGTTCTATTCCAATCTTTCTGAGGAATCTCCATACTGCTTTCCAAAGTGGTTTCACTAATCTGCAGTCCCACCAACAATGTATGAGTGTACTTTTTTCCCCACATCCTCACCAACACTTCTTATTGTTTGTATTCTTGATAATTGCCATTCTGACTGGAGTGAGATGAAATCTTACAGCAGTTTTGATTTGCATTTCTCTAATTGCAAGAGATGATGAACACTTTTTCCTGTTTGTTGATCAATTGTATTTCTTTTCATGTGAAGTGTCTGTTCAGTTCCTTAGCCCATTTTTTGATTGGGTTGTTTGGTTTTTTTGGTGTTAAGTTTTTTGAGTTCTTTATATATCCTGGAGGTTAGTGCTGTATCTGAGATGCATGTGGTAAAGATTTTTCCCATTCTGTAGGCTCGCTCTTCAAATTATTGATAGTTTAAAAGGACCAATTTCTTATAAAACAAACTGTAATAATTCATAATGAAGAAATAGACATTCTGATAGACCTAAATCTTTTTAAAAATTCAGTCTACTTACTAATCTTTCAAAACAGAAAGCACCAAGGTCATATAGCTTCACTGGTTAAATTCTCACAAACATTTCAGAAAGAAATTATATGAATTCTCTATAGCCTTTTCCTGAAAGATAAAAGAGATTCTACTTTCTAATTCATTATTGCCATAATAACTAAATTAGATTTAAAACTTTACAGGGAAGGAAATATAATATATCTCATGAACTGATGCAAAAATTCTCAACAGAATATTTTAAAATAAAATGCAAACACATATAAAAGGTATTATACATGATCAAGTGGTATTTATCCCTAAGGCACAAGTCTCATTGAACATTCAAAAACTGTTAATGTAATCCATGACATGAACAGGCTAAATAAGAAAACTCACATGACCATATGAATATATGAAGAAAAATAATTTCAGAAAATCCAATATCTATTTGTGATAAAGCCTCAGAAAACGAGGAACAGAGGGAAAATTCCTCAATGTGATAAAATAATATCTAAAACCAACCTCTACTAACATTATATTTAGTGGTAAGAAATTAGAAGTCTCTTGCTAAGAACAGAAGCAAGACAGTATCCTCTTTTGCTACTACTTTGCAACATTATACTGGAAGTCATAGGTAAAGTAATAGGATATGAAATGGAAATAGAATATATACATAATGAGAAGAAGGAAATAAACTGTCTTCACAAATGATTTGATTGTTTAGAAAATTTGAAAGAACTGACCAAGAAAAATGTCCTTGAATTAAAATGTAATTATAGCTGAATCATATGGTAGTTCTATTTCTAGTTTTTTGAGGAAACTCCATAATGTTTTTCATGGTAGCCAAAATAGTTTACATCTCCACCAATAGTCTATAAATTTTCCTTATTCCCCCACATGCTTAACAGCATTTTTTGATAATAGTCATTCTGACTGAAGTGAGATGGAATCTCAATGTAGTTTTTAAATATTTTTTAGTTGCAGATGGGCACAATATCTTTATTTATTTTTATGTGGTGCTGAGGATCGAACCCAGTGCCTTGCATGTGCAAGGCATGCACTCTACCATTGGGCCTCAGCCCCAGCCTTCAATGATATAGTTTTTATTTGCATTTGATTTGCATTTTCCTGATGGCTAGAGATATTGAGCATTTTTTCATGTATGTATGGACTATTTGTACTTCTTTTGAGAAGTGTCAGTTCAGCTCATTTGCTCATTTTTGATTGGATTATTCTTTTGGTGTTAAATATTTTTAGTTTTTATATGTTCTATATATTAATCCTCTGTCAGAATAGCTGGCAAAATATTTTTTCCCATTCTGTAGGCTGTCTTTTCATTCTGTTGTTTCCTTTTCTGTGCAGAAGACTTTTAATTTGATGTAATTCCATTTGTCAATTCTTGCTATTTTGTGAGCTACTAGAGTCCTGTTCAGGAAACTATTGCCTCTGCAAATATGTTGAAGTGTTTCTCCTATGTGTTCCTCTAATAATTTCAAATTTTCTTCAGGTCTTATGTTCAGTTCTTGGATTCATCTTAATTTGATTTTTGTACAGGGTGTGAGATAGGGATCTAGTTTCAATTTTCTACAGTCAGATCTCCAGTCCTGGCTATATGCCCAAAAGAATCAAAGTCAGCATAAAAAGAAATAACTATATACCCATTTTTATTCATACTTCTTGCCCAATAACCAAGTTATTGAATGAGCCTTGATGCTTACTAACATATGAGTGGATAAAGAAAATGTGGCATATATAAACAATGAAGTAGTATTCAGGAAAAAGAAGAATGAAATAATGTAATTTGTGAGAAAATTGATGGAATTAGAGATAATCCTGTTAAGCAAAATAAACCAGTCTCCAGTAGACAAGTGTCATGTTTTTCTCATATGTGAAATCAATAAAATACTAAAAATTAATTAATTAATTAATTAAAATTTAAAAATAAAAGTGCAGCATGAAAGTAGAAGAGAGCCTATTAGGAAAGGGGAAGGGGACAAAGAGGAGGAGGGAGGGGGAAGAGAGGACAGTAGGCAGTGTGGGTACAATCAAAGTATATTATATGTATGTATGGAGATGTCACAATGTCACATTAATTTTTACCATTAATATGATTTAATAATACAATTTTTAAATAAATAAATAATTATAAGCAAGTACAGCAAGATTTCAAGAAACAAGATTAATATGTCAAATTCAATTGATTTTCGATTTGCCAAGTACAAATGGAATGTGCACTAGAAAACACAATGTGCTATTTATATTAGCTAAAAAGAAATGAAATTCTTATAAAACATGTATGAGGTATGAGGAAAACTATAAAACTCTGATGAAAGAAGTTAAAGAACTAAACAGATGAAGAGATATTCCATGTTTATAGATCCTAAGACAATATTGTCTATGTCATTTCATAGAGACTGGTTTCAAGTTTATGGAATAGAGCAGGTCACTTTCCTGGCTGCTCTGTGGCATGAAACCAAAAAAACAGACAGGCAGCTTCTCAGCAAGTGAGGTACTAAGAACCTTCAGGAACACTATATGTTTACAGGGTAGAAACTCTATTGCCTCACATCCATACTGTTGGATGGATAGACACACAAACAACATGAAAAAACAAGGGAAAAATCGCCTCAAACAAACCAAGATACTTTAATAACAGACCCCATCACCACCACAGTGGAAGAAATGTCAGAGAAGGAGTTTAGTATATTCATAGTTAAACTAATCTGTGAGGTAAAGGACAATGTAAAGAGTGACATCAGAGAAAATACAGGAAATGAAAGATCACTTCAATAAAGAGATAGAGATTTTGAAAAAAAAACAAGCAGAAATCCTCAAAATGACGGAATCAATAAACCAAATTAAAAATTCAATGGAAAGCATCACCAACAAACTAGACCACTTGGAAGACACAGTTTCAGGCAATGAAGACAAAATATACAATCTTGAAAATAAAGGTGACCATGGATAAACGATGTTAAGAGACTAGAACAGAACTTCCAAGAAATATGGGATAACCTGAAAAAAACAAACTTAAGATTTATTGGGATAGATGAAGGCTTGAAGATACAAAGCAAAGGAATGCACAAACTTTTCAATGAAATAATATCAGAATATTTCCCAAATCTAAAGCATGAAATGGAAAATCAAATACAAGAGGATTATAGGATCTCAAATACACAAATGTCATTTAATAGATCTGATACAATTCCAATAAAAATCATAGCAACTTATTTTATAGACATCAATCAACTGATTCTGAAGTTTATATGGAGGGCAAAAGATCCGTGATAGCCAATTCAGTACTTAAAGGAATTAAAATTGAAGAATTGACATTCCCTCCCTTCATGACCATAGAGCTGCCATAATCAAAGTACTGTAATGCTGTATTGGCAAAAGAATAAATAAGGAGAATAATGGAACAGAATAGGGAACCCATAAATTGAGCCACATAAATATAGTCAACTGATTCAAATATAGTTAATTCAACAAATGGTGCAAGAAGAATTAGACATCTTCATGCAAGAAAAATAAGAATGCAAACCTTATACAGTTTATAAAAGTTACCTCAAAGTAGATAATAGACCTAAATGTAAAAGCAAGACTATAAAATGCCAAGAAGAAAATATTGTAGAATGAAAACCAATGGTACTGAATAGAAGACACAGAAACATAAATACTCATGCTAGACAAAGGTGCCAAAAACATTCACTGGAGAAAGGATAGCCTATTCAACAAATGGTGCTGGGAAAATCAGAAATCCATATGTAACAAGATGACATTAAATACCTATCTCCACCCCACACAAAAATCAAAGTGAATCAAGGACCTAGGCATTAGACCAGAGACCCTGCACCTACTAGAAGAAAAAGTAGGCCAAATCTCCATCATGTTGACTTAGGAACCAAATTCCTCAACAAGTCTTGTAAAGCACAAGTAGTAAAATCAAGAATCAATAAATGGGATAGATTCAAACTAAAAATATTATTCACAGAAACAATCAAGGACATGAAGAGAGAGCCTAGAGGATAGGAGAAAATCTTTGCCACCTATACCTCAGATAAAGCATTAATCTTAAGGATATATAAAGATCTCAAAAAATTTAACACTAAAAAAAAACCCAATCAATAAATGGGAAAGGAACTGAACAGACACTTCACAGAAGAAATGACTTTTCAACAAATATATGAAAAAATGTTCAACATCTCTAGAAATTAGAGAAATGCAGATTAAAACTACACTGAGATTTCATCTCACTCCAATCAGAATGGCAGTTATCAAGAATACAAGTAGCAATAAATATTGATGAAGATGCAGAGAAAAAAGTACACTCCTACATTGCTGATGGGACTGCAAATTGGGGCAACCACTTGGGAAAGCAGTATAGAGAATCCTTAGAAACCTTGGAATGGAACCACCATTTGACACAGCTATCCCACTCCTTAGCACATACCCAAGGGACTTAAAAATCAGCATACTATAGTGACTCAGCCACATCAATGTTTATATCAACCAAATTCACAATAGCTAAGCTATGGAACCAACCTAGATACCTTCAACAGATGAATGGATAAAGAAAATGTGGTATATATAAACAAAGGAGTATACTCAGCATTAAAGAAAAATGAAATTATGGCATTTGTCAGTAAATGAATGGATCTGGAGAATATCATCCTAAGTGAAATAAGCCAATCCCAAAAACCAAAGGCCAAATGTTCTCTCTGATACACAGGTGCTAATGCAATCGGGGGCGGTAGAGAGGAAGAATTGAAGTTCAGTAGATTAGATAAAGGGGAATGAAGGGAAGGGAGTGGGGATAGGAAAAGGAAAGACATATGAATCTGACATAACTTTCCTATGTACATATATGAATACATCAGTGAACCAGAATCATGAACATCCACAAGAGTGGGATTTTAATTAGAATTAGATATATTACATGCTTGTGAAAATGGATTCTACTGTCATGTAGAACTAAAACAAACCAATAAAAAAGGATTCAAACAACTTGATAGCAAAAAAATAAATAACTTTTAAAATGGGCAAATTGTTCTCAATAGAAATTTCTTAAAAGAAGAAATATGACTATCCAACATCTCTAATCATCAGAGAAATGCAAATCAAATCAAAATGAGATATCATCTCATACCTATCAGAATAGCTACTTCCAAAAAGACAAATGATAACAAGCATTAGCAAAGATATGGAAAAAAGATACTCTAGTACACTCTTAGTGGGAATGCAAATTAATATGCCCATTTTGGAAAATAGTATTGAGATTTTGCAAAAAAAAAGGGAACTAAAAATATAATCACTATGTGATCCAGCATTCCCAATTCTGGGTATAAATACAAATGAATTGAAGTCAGTATGTCCCACTTCCACGTTCATTGCAACATTATTCACAATAGTTAATATATGGAAGAAAGGTAAGTGTCAATCAACAGAAGAGTGTATAAATAAAATCTGGTATATATGCATGATGGAATTCTGTATGGCCTTTGAAAGAAGGTATCTCTGTCATTTGCAAGTACATGGATGGAACAAGAAGACATTATGTTAAGTGAAATTAGCCAGGTACAGAAAGACAAATACTGCATCTTCTCACTTATATGATGGAGTTTTTAAAAAGTGATCTCAAATAGGAAGAAAAGTAGAATAGTGGTTACTAGAGTCTTCAGGTAGGGGGGAATCAATTAGACAGAGGAATAAGATTTTTTTCTTTGAGATACAATGCATGGTAAATGTAGTAAATAATAATGTACATTTCAAAATTACTCAAAGTATATAGAAATAACTTCCTCATGTCTTGACAGGGATATAGAACAAACGGAACTCTCTAAAGAGTGGCAAGAACATAGAATAAATGAAATTCCCATTCTTTTTTTTTCTTTCTAAAAACATATGAAATTTACTTTCTGAGCAATTTTGAAATGTACAATATATTTCTTTCTCACAACAAAAATAAGTATTCGTGGTTATGTATACATTGAGTAATTTTATTTAGTCTTTCATATTGTGTTTATAAATCATAACATCAGTTCTTACCCTTTTATGTATATTAGTATTTGTCAATTTATAATGACAAAATATGCACCAAAATGACAAATGCAACAAGTTTAACAAATAAGTTGTACCAAACTTTTAATTACAATTCCTTTTTTATAAACTGTGCTAGAATATAGAAAATGAGTTGGATTCCAAACTCAATTTTCCATTTTTTGAAAAAGATTGTACTACTTTGTACTTAGTCTTTGCCCTACTCCTGGCCCTAGGAGACCAATGATCTCTTTTATGTAACTTTAAATTAGTCTTACCTTTTCTAGAACTTCATATAAATGGAATCATACAATATATACAGTACTTCTTAGTGGCTTCTTTCACACACAGAATAATGTTCCTGGGTTTATCCATGTTTTTGTATGTATCAGTAAGCTAGACTTTTTCATTTATGAATGTATCTCATTGTATACTTAAAACATGTTTATTTAGTCACAGATTGATAGTTATTTGAGTTGTTTTGAATTTATGTATATTGTCAATAAAACGTCTATGAATGTTTGTGAAAAATCTTTTTGTGTATACACATATATTTTAATTTATCTTGTGCAAATACCTAGGTATATAGTAATTGGGTCATAAGGTAAAATGTTTTTTTCACTTGATCAGTTACTGCCAAAGAGTTCTCCAAATCGGTTGTTTCATTTCACAACCCTCTCCCCAGAAATATATGAGAATTTCATTTATTCTATATCCCTACCAAGACTTGCTATTTTCAGACTATTTAATTCTAGCCATTTTAGTTGACATATAGTGATATCTTACTATGTGCTATGGTCTGAATGTGTCCTCCAAAACCCATGTGTTGGAAACTTAATCCCTAGTGCCTCAGTGTTGAAAAGCGAGGATTTTTAGAAGTTGTTTAGGTCATGAAGTGTCCACCCTCATAAATAAAATAATGCCACTATAAAAAGAACTTACAAGAGTGGATTTGTTCTCTCTGCTCGTCTGCCATATGAGGACATAGCATTCACACCCTTTTGTTTTTCCACATTCTGCCATGTGAAGATGCAGCAAGAAAGACATAACCAGATGCCAGAACCTTGTTTGTGTGCTTTCCAGCTTTCAGAAATGTGAGTAATACATTTCTTTCATTAAAAATTACCAAATCTCAGGTCTTCTATAATAGCAGCTCAAAATGAATTGAGATACTATGAATTCTGGTATTCCATTTTATTTTCTCTATTGGTTTATTATCTATGCCTTTCTCTATTATTTTTTAGTACTTGTTACAAGGTTCAAAGTGACCATTCTAATTAAATTCACATTCTAACACATTATGCCATTTCATGTATAATCCAAGAAACTTAAAACTGTGTACTTCCATCTTTCCTCTCCCATTCTTCTGTAGTATTGTTGCCTTTTACTTTATTTCTACATATGCCATAAACAACACAAGTATTATTTTTTCCCATTGTTCTATTTTTATTTGCAAATTTATTTTACTTGATTTTTATATATTTTATTGAAAAATGATAATTTTATATTAATTGTGTATATTTATGGGATACAATGTGAGGTTTTTGATCTATGTGTACATTGTGTGTTAGTTAGATGTAAAGGGGAGCAGTTTTGGTTCGTCGATAACTCCCAGAAAAGACGCTCCGCAGATACAGGTCTCACACGAGGAACTTTTATTCAAGCGGACAAAACGTGTCCGCTCGGGGAAAGGGGAAAGGGAAAGAGAGGATGGCGCACGGTTCTTTGTATTGGAATTTCGCGGGCTGGGAGGAACCAATCACGGAGGAGAATTATTACAGACTGACTAATGGACCAATGACATATTGGAACGTAATGTGGGAGGCAGGAAGGTTACGGCGACGTAAGCCGGAAATTCCTAACATTCCCCCATTTCCTTTTTTATAAAAAAAAAAAATTTGGGGGGGTACATGGATGAAGGTCAGTCTTCTGTAATTACTTCCTGCTGGGGTGTGGACGTAGAGCTGGTATCATTGTGACAGGGAGAACTGGAGACTTGATAGTTTCTCTGGAGGCACATCTGCAGCCAGGCTCCAATCCTGGAGGCACACCTGCAGCCAGGCTCCAATTTTTGTGAGATCCTGATATTTCTGCAATACAGGTTCATTAATTGACATGGAAGTAAAAGACAAGGGGGTGGAAGAACTGAGAAGTTGTTCCCATAAAAAGGCCTAGCAAAGGTTGGAGAGGACAGGCCCTTCATTTGGGAGTTTCAACATTGTCTAGGTCATCAGGAATGTGAACACAAAATTTAGTACTAGCAACATAGATTAAGCCTATTTGTGTCTGTAGGCCTTAAACTGACTAAAAACAGAAATTCTGACTCTAGCAGTTTCTCTTGATAGTTACTATTATTTTTTAAATGCCCAAGAATGGCTATACTTTGGTTGTAACTGATTTGCTAGGTGTTTAAGATCAAACTGGTCAAAGTGACCTGTTCCTGTCTGTTAAAGAGTCAGCTAAGTTTCCACAGGGGTAACTCATAGAGAACTTAAGAGCAGTTTCTTAGCTCCATAGTGCAATTGGTTAGGCAGGGTCTTTTCGATGAGGTGACTTTCCTTGAAAGCGCCAGGGATGTCTCCCTTTTTCTATGACCCTCCTCTGCAGCAGATGCACTGAGTGGCTTTTTCTCTAGCAGTCTCATCAATCTCCTTGCTCAGGAGGTTGTGTGACCCAGAGTTGCAAAGCTCTTTGGAGAAGTCCTCTTGTTTCCTGGGTTCAGGCTGACTTTGAGGGCAAGACCCAAATATGGAGTTTTTCTTGGCCTCTGTATTTAATTTCTATCTCTAAGTTTGATCTTAACCATCAAGCAAGTCAGTCTCACCAGTCATAGAGTAAGAGTACTGGGCTTTAGCTTTAATGTCTATAACTTTACAGTTATTTACCCCCCTTTTTAAATTTGGGTTTACATTATCTGTTCTATAGGTGATGGCTTACTATTCCAAGTTAATTTACGGTGTTCACTCTTGAAGCAGTACTTCTGCAAAATATTGATCAGGCAACAATTAGAGTTTACAAGGAAAATACAAAATAGAATTACCAACAGTAAAACATTCAGTTTGTGCAATAGCTATCTTGAATTTTGGCTGAGTCCCATTTTTGCTACTGCATATTACACTCTTTCTTAAATGTCATTTTACATATACCCTATTGATGACAGGTCCTGTAACAGAATATTAAATGATGGGGTTACCATTACAGATAAGTTTAATTTGGAGAACAGCAGCTTGATAAATTTTCTGCTTTTAAAGGCTTGCATACCTGGAAAATATGAACACATTTAATATACAAAGAATAATATTTTTAAGTATGTTACTCCAATTCACTCATCTTATTGTAGAAAAAACAAGATATTAGACAAGTGTACCAATAGTATTTGCTGTCTCTTTTCTGTTGAAGAAAATTCCTAGAAAAGTTGATGTTAGACATTTTATAAACATTAATATTTCATTAGTTTGACCACGTGGAGACTTGTGAGTTAATTTTAATGACATTTTACTTTTATTAGTATACCCAATTTAAATTGAACCTCATTAAATCACGTGAATTAAAAATATTTGGATCCATTTTTTAAAATTTAATTTTTATGCGCGCTTATATTTAACACAAAAGTAAAGGCCTTGTAATATTTATCTCCATTGCAATGTAGCAGATGTTCAAAAATAACTCGAGTTGGATAAAAAGAACTGATCAAAAATCATTAACCTAGGTCTGTAGGATCAAAATTGTGAGCTCAAAAATACAGCATTTAAGAAAAACAAAGTCCTAGAAGAAAAATGATAATGGTTATTAATTAAAGCATGAGAAAATGAGAAGGAAAGTAAAGGTGAAAGGGAGAAAAGAATTCTGAGTTGTAGCCCAGGAGAAATTTAAAATGGACACTTTTTTTCCTTGGGCTTGAAACTGGTCTCCTACTGAGCCTTTCTACATTTACATTTCAATGTAACCCTTGACTGAGATCTGAATCTGAAAGGGGCTAATATGTTCTAGCAGAAACTTGATGCTTAGGACCTTTTAATTTCTTGAATCTGTAGGGAGAGCTAAGATAAGAAAGAAAAGATTTGAAAATAAGGAATTAGCCAAGAAAATGTGTTCAGGTTTTACTCCCTCCATGTCAGCCTCCTCCAGTAAAGGAGTTAGAATGTGTGTATGAGACCGCATGGTTGGGGAACTTGGAGGGCTGAATGGAGGAGTGGAAGGAGAAACAGAATGAGGTGAACTCGGAAGGGAAAGAAAGGTTAACAGGTGGGGGAGAAGCCAAGAGAGGTTTAGCAAGAAAGAAAGGAAAAACAAGAAGGGGAAAAGTTCCTTTCCATTCACCAGGTTGCCCATATATGTACTTAATTATAACTAGCATAATTAGGCATACAATTTTACTTAGTATAGAGCTAGAATTTAGGGTGTCATAAATAGACCATTCTGACTTACTATCTAAAGGACAATTTAGCTCTGATTCAGGGAATAGGTAAAGGGGTTTGAGATGGTTTAATAAACATCTCAGGGGCGAGTTTGCTGGGTTGGATGTTTTGAACTTCATGGTAAGCTGAGACCCACCTGGGTAGTGGATTTGGCGTCCCAGAATCCACGGTACCAGGCAACGAGAGGTTAAAAACAATGATTAGGTCGTCACCCGAAATCACTGTTTAACCAGGCAAAAAGCCGAGAGAGAGTTTGAAGACCTGGCCAGGGTTTCGGGAGGGAGCCGCGAGAGGAGGGGGAGAAAAGCCGCAGAGCGGCGAGAGGGACTAGCAGCAGCAGAAGTGAGTAAACTTCAAACTCGAGAAAGAATCACAGCACCATAAAATTCAGACATCCACCCAACAACTAAGACCAATTATGAGGACCAAGGAGGTACCCCCACACCTCGGCGGTTGAGTGGCAGGAGCCACGAGGGGTGAAGCCGCAGGGCGGCGAGAGATGAAGCCGCTGGGCGGGCAGCGAAAGGCTGCGAGCCGGCGGAAGGAGCTGGGGACTGGCCGCTTTATAATAAGGAGGGGGCCTGCAGCGGACTGCAGGTGGAGGTGAGGGTAGCCGAGATGTGTTTTAAATGGTCAGGGGCCTGCCTAAGGGGAACTCACCAATTTTGGAGTCCGGTGTTGTATGCAGAAAACTGGGCATCCAGGTAAATGGAAGGTGAGCCTGAATCTGCGGGCGCAGGAGAAATCTGATGGGGTTCCGCTTGCTTAGTTAGCGGAAAAAAACACCCATCCCGGGTTTCGGCACCAAATGTTAGTTAGATGTAAAGGGGAGCAGTTTTGGTTCGTCGATAACTCCCAGAAAAGACGCTCCGCAGATACAGGTCTCACACGAGGAACTTTTATTCAAGCGGACAAAACGTGTCCGCTCGGGGAAAGGGGAAAGGGAAAGAGAGGATGGCGCACGGTTCTTTGTATTGGAATTTCGCGGGCTGGGAGGAACCAATCACGGAGGAGAATTATTACAGACTGACTAATGGACCAATGACATATTGGAACGTAATGTGGGAGGCAGGAAGGTTACGGCGACGTAAGCCGGAAATTCCTAACATTGTGGAAATATTAATTCAAGTTAATTATCCATTACCTCACCAATTTATCATTTTATAGTAAATACTCCATAAATTCATACTTCTAGAAATTTTGAAATATGTTATACAATATTATTAATTGTGGTTACCATGCATGGTACAATAGATATCCAAAACTTATTCCTCCAATGTACCTGAATTTTTTTTTGTCTTGTGAAAGAAAAATTTAATTGCTGTGCAAAAACATCTGTATGAAGTACAAACTATTTCAATAACATTGTTAGAGAATATGTTCTAGAAAGTGGAGGTAACTGGATGTAATTCTGGCCACAATTTAATAGAACAGTCCCAGATGGTTAGGCTGAGGCCAACACCTAATGAGGATGAAAACCTTGTCTTTGGGGAATTTTGGAAGATACCTGCAGAACTATTACATTGTGCATAAACTAAATTGAATTGTGTTCACAGGTGTTATAAAGTTTCATACAGTAAAAGTTTTTTTCTACATGCGTTTCAATTTCACAATAAGAGTGGCATAGAATACCTAAAGAAAGCATTCATGCAAGGTATCTAACTCCCTTATATAATAATTCATACACATCAAAATGATTCACTATCATTACTTCTAGGGCTTTCTGCAACTATAAGGTGGTGGTTATGGAAAGCATGGCCCCCAGTATCAACACTCAGAAATCAGCCACCATCTTCTATGTGTGTTCTTTTTTTGCGTTTTTTCTTCATTTTCTTTAATCAATTCTGCTGTTGTTGCTGCTACTTGGCAAAACTGGTAAAAACAAAATTGTAATCATTGAACATAGCATGCTGGCAATCAAGATGTTTAAAACCTTCTGGGGTGAAGAAAGCACTGTGCAAGATTTAGAACTCTGATTAACAAACAAGTTGGTCACAAATTTTCCTGGTTTGAAGACTTCCACAACTTTCCTGATCAGGTCATCAGAAGAGGTCTGACTTAAGTTTGTTTCAAAGCTAACATAAGAAAATTCTGGTTCTGGAGTGATGTGAATAGTCCAATAAGTTCCATCTGATTTTATTCCATTCATTGAATACCCACAAGGATTGGACAGTGTGGCATCAATGACAGAACCTGGTATCAGGTCACAAATTCCACTCTCACCAGTGACATCCTTTACAGTAACACCATCTTTCATGTAGAACTGGTCCATAACTGCTGGGTCAAGCTCACTCATCAAAATTCACAGGGTTCAATCTGACTGACTTATTATCTGACTCTCTGTGAAATCTGGAGTATACAAGTACCAACAGTCAGAATTCATACATCCCATATGCTGCTCCATTTGAGGAAATTGCATTAAGAAATTCTATTTCTTCCTGGAAATTCTGGTGTGGTATTCTTGATGAGAAGGCTTCATGAAATTCTATCCAAGATAAAAGAAGCTTTGAATTGAGTCAAACCCACTCTAATCCCTATCAAGCTTCAACAGGGGAACCAGCGCTTTCAGCAAGAAGGTGGTACCACATTTCTTAAAAGTGAAGCATTGCTTGGAGACAAACATGCTACTCTTACCGAGTACATAAACTTCCTGCTTGTCAGTTTTTGTCACACTTATGATTGGACATTGCATATCCTTCAAAAATACATCCCATTCAGACCTTGGGATAGTGTGAAGATCTCCAGACCCTTGTTTTGTGTCAGGTTGCTGCCAGGAGAAACTGAATCTCCAGCATCTTCTTGGTCCTTCAAAAAATGGGCAGCTTCCATCACTGTGAGACTGCAAACAACCACCAACCACAGAAAATCAACTAAATTTTTTAATCTCCTCTCCCGTCACTGCTGCCATCAGTGTAGATTGTTCCAGCTGCTACTAAAGTTCAGATTCCTTTTTTTGCTATAATTTTATATTAAAATTTTTTAAAAGGATTAACAAAAATTTCTTGGCTTCGTATGAGTGTGTGTAAGCAAAATTTGAACATGAGTCTGTTAGAACAGAAGCAGAAACAGTTCAGTCTCTGTAGTCCACTTCTTTCCCATTACCAAGAATAAAGCGAGCGCTAGTTAATGTCACCGGCCATACTGTGTAAGCCTAACTGAAATTTTTTCCCTTTAATAAACATCTCCCCTTGCCATTTCCTATGTCTACAAATGATTATGGAAATATTTTAATATTACTTTTAGACTTAATAAATTTTAGTAAGTGAATGTATAAATGTGGAATCCACAAAAAAAATGAGGATCAATAGTATTATAAACCAGAAAAGTAGGATTATAACATAGTGGCAAAAACCAAGTTTCATATTCAGTGAGCACAGCTGCTACCAATTCTTCTCTCATGGCCATTAAGGAAACACTTAATACCAGTACTGTGAAGGTAAGGTCCAGGGCATGTGGGGTCAGTATTCTCTCCTGCTTGTTGTGTCTGGCTTTTCTTAGTCTTTATAGATAATTCAGTGTGACACAGTATATGTTCTGAAAGAAAAATGAGTAAGATGCTGTGAAACACAGAGGGAGTGATTAACTTTATCTGGGGAGAGGTAAAGAAAGTAAAAGTAAATAATTTTTTAACTGACTTAAAGAATGTGCATAATTTTCTAAATGGGTAATGTTGCACACATGGATATTTCAGAGGAAGTAGAAGATTCAGTGGCAAAAATTACTTATAAGACATGATTTCTTTTATCGTGGTAAGAACACTTAACATGAGATCTACTCTCTACAATTTTGAGGGACTGTGTTTGGTACTTGGAATATAGTTGTGAGAGATTGTTTGGAAATATTGACTAGGATCATATAGTAGAAGGGGGTATATATCATTTGCAATGGAGAATTAATGTCAGTCACCCATTCGTTGAGCTCAGAATTTCACTAAGTACATAATTACACATACTTAGATATTGACCATTTCTTTTTATCTATGGAATATTTCAGAAAAAGTTGGAAGACATCAGAAAATGGTACAATAGGAGGTATTAGGCTGCAGTCCCCACCACAGAAAAACTAGCAACTATCCTCAGAAAAGAACAGCTTGGTATAAAACATTCAAGGTGAAAATAAGCCTGAATTACCTGTGTGTTCCCTAGGACTGAATGGAAATCCATATTGAAAGAGTAGGAAAACTGATTTTCTTTGACCACATTTCATACCCTTCTCCACCAAGATAGCAGAGTGCCAAACAGAAAGAATGCTTTAAGGCCATGGTTTCTACCATGGGGAAAGAAAACCTAGGGAAATAGACATCTAGTTTCCCTGGCTTTCTCAGACAATTTCCAAGAAGCCCACCTTACTCTGACTTCATAGGGAATGGTAAAAATATGGGGGAAACTACCTGGGATCTATCAAGGAGCCATCAAAACCAGTGTGCAGATTTTGGTGATAGATCAGTGGTCAGCAGCAGCTTTATCCGAGCTAACAGCTAATAAAATCTTCCCACATAGCTGAACTAGTCAATCCCAGAAAAGGTAAGAAGTATTACCTAATCTCTAGACATCCAGCCTCAAGGCCTTGTCTTATACCCTATCTAGTTACCTCACCCAGAGAGGGAGAAGACCCCACAAAATTTTTTCAGTATAGACTCAGTGACTGATTTTGCCTGGGAGTTATTATGCCTGCGAGTTCAATCAGTTCTCATTGCGGCCTCAAAACACACCTACAAAAGGCAGACAGTAACTGCAGTAAATTTCAACAAAAAGCAGGTACTAATTGATCCTTGCCTGCGAGATTATTCAGTGTTTCCCATGACATTAAAGTTCACGTCTAGACCCTTCCAAGGGAGGGAGGCAAATCTCAACCATGCATTTCTACTGATCATAACAGTTGATCATTCAACCCTGATCTGTCTAACCTCATAACCTCTCCTGAACCCTAACTACTAAACTCAAATAACAGTACCTTCTGGCAAGAGGACAAACTGTTGTTCAGGTAGTCCTCAGGGAATTGCAGTGCTCATACAGCTCCTTCTCTTGGTCACAGGGCTCAGCCAGTGGTCTTACCAGATAGCAGAGACTAACCCACTGCTCCACCGAAATTCATAGCAAAGAAACAGTCCAGTCATCTAAGGAGACTGATAGTAAGCTCTACCTATCCAGTTCATTACCATACCACTGGTCCATCCAGAATCATGCTATACTAAATAGTATCTACCAAATTATACCTGTGAAAGCTACATAAGGTGGTTGTCTCCAGAAATGTGTGAACACCAACACAAGGACACAGAAAGTCATGATGCTTCCAAAAGAAACTAGCAAAACTTTCTTTTGACTTCTTCAAAAGAAGGTCCATGTGATGACATATAAATAATCCATAATAATCCTCTTAATGAAGTGCAATGAACTATAAGAATATAAAGATGCAGCTGGGTACAGTGGCACATGCCTGTAATCCCAGCAACTCAGGAGGCTGAGGCAGGAGGATCACGAGTTCAAAGCCAGGCTTAGCAAAAGAGAGGCACTAAGCAACTCAGTGAGACCATGTCGCTGAATAAACTACAAAATAGGGCTGGGGATGTGGCCCAGTGGTTAAGTGCCCCTGAGTTCAATACCTGGTACCAAAAAAAGAGAGTGAGAGAGAATATACAGATACAAAATTAACAAAATTTGGAAAACAATACAATAACAAAATGAGAAGATTAACAAAGAAGTGGGAGAAAAATCTTAAAGCCAAAAAGAAGTCCCCCAAATGAAGCATATAATGACTGAATTGATAAATGCAATGGAAAGTTTCAGCATCAAGTTAAACAAGCTGAAAAAAGAATCAGTGAGCTCAAAGACAGGATTTTTGAAATTATCCAATAAGAAGGTCAAAAAATTAAAACAAAGTTTAAAAACAAAAAAATTAAAAGAATGTAAAAAAGAAAAAAATAAAAATAAATGAAGAAACCCTGCAGAAATTATGGGTCTTATACAAAATAGGAATTAAAGAAGGTGGGTGACAGAAAGCATATTCAAAGTCATAATAACTAAAAACTTCCCTAATTTGGGGAAAGAAGTCAGCATCCAGTTATTGGAATCACAGAGGTCTTAGGTCAAATTTTGTTCACAAACACACATAAGAGAAAAATTTGATATCAGCATGAGATAAGAAACACATAATACACAATGACTATCAGCACATTTCTCAGAAGAAACCCTATAGGCCAGGGGAGAATGAGATGATATATTCGAAACACTGGGGAAAAAAAACTGCCAACAAGGAATAGTTTATGCAGCAAATCTTCCAAAATAAGGAAGATATTTAAAAAATTCCCAGACAAACAAAATCTAAGGGAGTTTATTAGATTTGCCTTATAGAGAATACTAAAGGGAGTTCTTTAAACAGAACCAAAATGCCATTTACTGATAACATAAAACTTATGAAAGAATGAAACTCATTTGTGTAATATAAACCCATGCTCAGAATATCCAGAATTATAATGTTGGCATATAAAGCAATTTTATTCCAAAAATGAGAGTTAGAAGACAAAAGTATTCATAACTATAGCTAAAATAAATTTTCAAGAAACATATAATGATGCAAATTCTGACATCCAAAACATCAGTGTGCTGGGCGTGGTGGTGCACCCCTGTAATCCCATCGGCTTAGGAGACTGAGGCAGGAGGATCATGAATTCAAACCCAGCCTCAGCAACAGCAAGGCACTAAGCCACTCGGTGAGATCCTCTCTAAATAAAATATGAAAATGGGTTGGGAATGTGGCTCATTGGTTGAGTGCCCCTGAGTTCAATTCCTGGTACCAAAAAAAAATGTATGAAGGGATAAAAGTATAGAGTTGAATGTAATCAAAGTTAGATTATCAGTTTGAAATAGACTGTTATTAGTATAAATTTTTCTGTGTATGCCTCATGGTAATGAAAAAAAAAGTATAAGAGATTCACAAAACAAAACTATAATAGGTGCAAATGATAGCACATGTTTATAATACCAGCAACTCCATTAGCTGAAGGAGATTGCAAGTTCAAGGCCCTGTCTCAAAATTAAATAGACCTAGGGATAACTCTCTAATGTGTATTACTTCTTTTTAAAAAAAGAGTTTTAAAATTAAAACAAAAAGAAAGGAAAGTAAGAACTAGGGATGCAAACAAGTGATAGAGCACTTGCCTAGCATGTACAACACCATGGGTGTGATCCCCAGCACTGAAAAAAGAAAGAAAAAGAGAGATTACAACACAAAAATAGAATATTGCACTACCCTACTTCCAATAATGGAAGTAAATAGAAAATTAATATGGAAACATTGGACTTGAACCACAGTTTAAAGCAGGTCTAACATATATACAGAACATTGCATCTAACAACAATATACATATTCTTACCATGTGCACATAGAACATTCTCCATGATAGATCTCATGTTGGGCCACAAAACAATTGCTGTAGTTTGGAAATAGTTTAAGGATGTCCTCAAAGGCTTCATGTGTTCAAATTCAATTCCCTATATAAGGATGGGTTTTAGAGGTGGGGTCTTTGGAAGGTGATTAGAATGAGACAAGGCCATCATAGTGGAGCCTCCATGATTGAATACTAGTAACTTTATAAGAAGAGAAAGAGAACAGAAAACATACACCCGTGTCCTCCCTGCAACTTGCTATGTGATGTCCTGCACTGCCCTAGGACTGTGCCAACAAAAAGTTCATCATCACATGTGGCCCTTCAATCTTGGATCTTCAGAACCATGAGCCAAAATAAATCCCTTTTCGGTAAAATTTACCCATTTTGTGGCATTGTGTTATTGGCAGCAGAACATGGAACCAATGAAGAAAATTGATATCAAGGGGTGGGACTGTTGCTAATTAGGAATACCAGAAAATGTGGAAACAGCTTAGGAACTTGAGGATAGGCAGAAGTTGGAAGAGTTTAGAGGGACAGGCTTGGAAAGTCCTACAATGCTGTAAGCAGAGCATTACAGGTGATTCTAGTGAGGGCTCAGAAAACAAGGAGACTACAAGAACTAGTCTCAGATGGAAATGAGGGTCCTGTAGAAAATTGGAGAAAAGGCCATCCTTGTTATGAGGTAGCAAAAACCTTGGCTGAGTTGTGCCCATAGACCTTTATGGAAGGCTGAATGATAAACTGGTGTAAGAAATTTCTAAACAAAATGTAAGGGGCTGTATGGCACTTCTGACTGCTTTATGTGCAATTAGAAAGCAAAGGGAAACAAAACATTTGTAAAATTTGCAACCTGGCCAAAGAAGGAGTGAAGAAAAAGCATGCCAACGTATGGCTAAACTATCTCTTGCTAAAAGGATTAGTGCAGATAATAGGGAGCCAGTTGCTTTGCACTAGGATCATTTTAAAAAGGCCTTGAGGGTATCACAGATATCTTTAAGGCCCTTCTTTCCAGCACAAACCTACAGACATTCGAGGGGCAGAATTGTTTCAGGAAAGGGATCCAAGGCATCATCCATAGGCTCAAAGCCCAGGCCCACCTTTGTGTTCTACTTTATATTTTCTGGCAAAGTGCTCTGTGACTGCAGCCATTCAAGCAGGCCCAGGTGCAGCTCATGTGAGTGACAGACCTTGGTTTCAATGTGATGCTGGTTTTACAGTTGCACACAAGGCACAAGTTTCAGGACCATGGCAGCCTTATAAAATGAAGAAATTCTGTCATTTGCAACAATATGAATAGAGTTGAAGAACATTATGCCATGTGAAAGAAGCCAAGCCAAACACTGAACAAAAAATATAACATGTTCTCACTTATATGGAAAATCCCAAATAATTGAGATCATAGAAGCAGAAAGTAGAATGGCAATTACTAGAGGCTCAGAGTGGTGGGAATGGGGAGATGAAAGTCAACAGGTTGAATAAATTTGGGGAGCATTTTTGAGATCTATTGTGCAATGTAGTGAATATCCCTTAGTAGATTTCAAATGTTCTCACAAATACACTAGATATTTGAGGTAACAGATTTGTTAATTTGCTTGATTCAATCATTCTTCATTATATCAAAATTCAAAACACCACCTTGTACCCCATAAACATATACAAGTTGAATACTCATTATACATTATCATAGGTATCCTGAAGATAGGACCCAAATATAAATATGAATTTCATTTATGCCAAGTGTGTACTTTACACATAGCCTGAAGGTAATTTTATATAATACATTTAGTGTACCTGCATTTTTACTGTGAGCTGTCACAAGAGGTCAGGTGTGGAAATTTCCACATATTCTCTTATTGTTGGTACTGGAAAGGTTTCAGATTTAGGGTATCATTGTTAAGGCTTAAAAAGTTTTAGGGGTGGGGGGTTAGCTCAGTGGTAGAGGTCTTGCCTACCATGTGCAAGGCCCTGGGTTCAATACCCAGCACAGCAAAAATAAATAAATAAAAGTTTCAGATTTAGGATTAGGGATGATCAACTTGTACAACTATAGATTGTCAATATATAATACAAATTTTGAAAAAAAAAACATTAACTAGTATGGAATTGGTAAAATGCACAATTCTCCAGAGGGAAAATTTTTTTCTAAGTTGGAGGAACAGATGAAAATCTTTTAAATTGTTTATCAGAAATAATTTCTATAATTTAGAAACACGTATTAAATTACACGTGTGTACATAGAAATGTCCTAATATTCCACCACAAACTCACATTCTTCCTTTTCAGACTCCTCAATATTCACAAGGAGAAAATTGGCATTCAAAAATGTTTTTGGCAACTGGCTAATGACAGTAGTCTTTCTACTGCTACTGAAAAAAAATTCAAAAACACCAAATTAAAATAAAATTATACAAACAATCAACCTCTGACAACAATCAGAACACTCAGTTTGTACCTATCTCATCACACTGACTGACTGAAGGTGAACAGTGGGCTGACAAGAGAGACCCCCAATATCATGACTTTGGCAAATGTCATCACCCCCTTCTGAGTGATTTTGTTAATTTTCACAAAACTAATATTTTTAAAAGACATGTAAAGCTTCTGTTACTAGTTGGCAAGATATTTGTTTCAACTGAATTTGTCTGTTCTAAGTATAAAATATTAAGATAACTTATATTGCACTAGTAAATGTACTAAGATGTACCCCGTCAAATTATTACAACTTAACAGCTTTGATTATATGATTTTTACAAAGACCACTCCTAAATTTTTAACAAGTTCCTGTTACTCTTTTCTCAGTCTGTCCTATCCTTTTAAAAAATCTTTGGAGAAATACCATTTTAAGTTAAGGGAAACAAAACTTAATGACCCAATGCACAAATTTTCTTTCTGCATATCTTCCCCAGCAATTCCAAATTGAAACCATATTTGTGATGGGATTTGTAGGTCAGTGGTAGAGCACTTGCTTAGCATACAGAAGACACTGGATGCCATCCCCAGCACAGCTAAATAAAGAAGTAAATAGATCCAATATTTGTGACATAAAAAAAAATTTAAAAACCCTTCTCTCACAAACTTTATCAACATTTGTCCAAACATTTGTCCAAATATGTAGTTTTCTTATGTGAAATTCTGTGATTGAAAATAGTTCATATTCATCTGTGTTAGATTTCTCTCACTGTGACGAAATATCTGAGATAATCAACTTTAAATAAAGAGACATGTGTTTTAGTTCACAGGTTCAGCCCATGGCCCCATCGCATTGAGAGCATGTGGTGGAACAAAAGTGCTCACCTACTGGAATCCAAAAAAAACAGGAAAAGATCAGAGTCCCAATATCCCCTTCAAGGACATGCCCTCAAAGACCTAACTTCCTTCCATTAGGCCCATGTATTAAAAGTTCATCCACCTCCCAACAGCACCATCAGCTAAGGACCAAGCCATCAACACATGAGCTTCTGGGAATGTTTAAGATACAAATCATGTTAGGCATGGTGTCAAAGGCATTTAATCCAAGTGTTCAGTCAGCTTTTTTGCTGCTATGACCAAAAGACTAGCAAAAACAATTTTAGAGGAGGAAAAGTTTATTTGGGGCTTAGGGTTTCAAAGGTTTCAGTCCATATGTGGCCAACTCCAATCCTCAGAGCCTGAGATATGGCAGGACATAATGGCAGAAGAGTATGGTGGAGGAAAGTGGCGCAGGACATTGCCCCAGGAAGCAGAGACCAGGAGATTCCCCTCACCACTGTCAAAAATATGTACCCCAAAGGTACATTCCCAAATGACCTACCTTTTCTAATTATGCCCTACCTGCCTACAGTTACCACCCAGTTAATCCCTACCAGTGAATTAATGCAGTGATTAGGTTAAAGCTTTCATAACCCAATCATTTTACCTCTAAACTTTCTTGTACTGTCTTACACAAGAGTTTTGGGAAACACCTAATATCTTAACCATAACAGCAAATGACTGGGGAGGCTGAGGCAGGAGGATTACATGTTAGAGGCCAGCCTTGGAAAGTCAGCAAGATCCCATCTCAAAATAAAAGTAGATCTGGATATGTAGCTCAGTGATAAAGCACCCATGGATTAAAAACCAGTGTCAAAAGAAAAAATAATGAGTTTCACTTGAAAGTTTGAATTAAAGTTTGTAAAGAGTTTTGTCTGCACCCCCACCCCTGTTTTAATATCAGTTTAGCTTTTAAATAAAAATACATGTTTTCCTTCCTCTGTAAAGATTATATTATTCTGTAGTATCAGCAAGGCATTCAATTTGGAATTTTTTCCATGCTCTCTTATTCACCCCCACTGGCTATCAGTTGTATCCATTTAGGCTTAATTGGTTAGGACTGGGGAACAACAGCTAGTTTGAAAATGAAGCTAGCCTAGAAATAGATCCCACAGGTTACCTTAGTTTAAATAAGAACCATGTTCTAATGCCATGATTTCAAAAAGGTTTTCAATCACCTAATCAGTTAAAAATAATCTTAGCATGTGCCCTAATATACATTTGTCTTTATTTATATTTGTAAATAATAATATCCATTTATAAATATACACTAATATTTTATATTTACAAATATGTGTATGTGTATATGTAAGTTATACATGTGTTATATTATACAAAATATTATGTACATTATAACACACATAAAAGTGGTCAAAGAATGATAAGATTATAAATATACAAAGTTTTATTATAAACCTTCCAGTATCCTAGTGGATTACCTTTTAAACCCTACTTTGTAAACTCATTTTCTAGCCAACAATTAACCAACTTAAGAATTATTCTCTCTTGGTGAATATGGTGTTTCTTTTCTTTCTACTAAAATAGTTTCTGGCTAGAGCAAAATAAAAGAAAGAAATGGGAGGATCAGATAACATACATATATAGGGAAGATCAGTAGAATAAGAGATCCAGAGGGAGAGAAGAGGAATGGGAAAGGGGAGGAAATGCAAATGAATTTTTAAAAATCATGCCATGTGCATATGTAAATATACCACAAGGAATTTAACCTTTGGGTATAAGTAGAAAGAACCAATCAAAAATAAATAAATCAGCCAGGCACAATGGCACTCACCTATAATCCCAGCAGCTTGGGAGGCTGAGGCAGGAGGATCTCCAGATCAAAAGCCAACCTCAGCAACTTAGTGAGGCACTTAGCAACTCAGGCAGTCCCTGTCTATAAATAAAAATAAAAAATGCCTGGGGATGTGGCTAAGTGATTAAGCACCCCTGGGTTCAATCCCCAGTACCAAAAATAAAAAATAAGAGTAAATAAATAAATGAGCAAAAGGAAGATCAGTAGAACAAAGGAAAGAGAATAGGAAGAGGGAAGAGTGGAGGGAGAAGAGGTGGAAAACATGAACTGAAATCAAATTTCATGCATGTACAAATTTGTTGAGATGAACCCAACTACTATGTACAACTATAATGCTCTAATTTTAAAAAAGAAAAGAAATATGGATAAAATAGTTTTGTCCCCCAGCAATAGGGCCAACCTTGTGACCTGATTAATAATCTAATAAAATTAAAATGTTCTTTTAATTTTTCCTGTTTTGTCTGCTCTTTATCACTGCAACAAGAATATGTAAAATAAGCACGATATACTGCTGCAAATTTACTTGTGTGTCATCGGTCTTAATCTAAAATAGTAACCACTTTCTTAGCACAGCAATTGAAAGAGAATTCATAGGTTGATACTTCCTTTTTGATATTTACATGTATAAAAAGATTGTGGAAGATTATATGATAAATGTGTAATATAATGTATTTATTGGAAAGTTTATTAGTTATTTTCCTAAAGCAAATGTAGGGAAATTATTAGAGTGATTAGGTTTAGAGTTTTTTTTTTTTCATACAGGATCCCATGTTGTCCTGAAATAGAATGCTAGCTAATAAAAAGTTGTTCAAAAGCAATTCAAACCTCTTTAAATTTTTAAAATCACATTTACACCTGGATTTACATATGAGGCAAGTTCTCTGATTATTTCAAAAACCATTTTGGTCTTAAATGTATCCATTTTCTAAAATAATAAACCTTATTAGGAAATATGTTCTTCATAGCCATTCACATAAGCTTTTATGGTTGTGCATGCTGGTTAGATTTAAAACAAAAACCCAAATACTGTATGGTTAAACTGAAAGGCTTTGTAAGCAATTCTCAGGCAACTGAAAATTGAGATGATATTTTATGTTTGATGAGCTGGGACTATAGTCATTTGAACATGATTTGAGTTAAAGTTGTTTTCTGTTCTTTTCCAGTGGATTTTGTGCCAGTGAAAATTAAATCCAATGACACATTCTGTAGAGTTAGGAGATTACTCAGTTTTTCTAGCCTGTATTCCGCTGAGTAAATTAAGTTCAAGGTGATTTACAGGGCTAGGGATATACAGTGTTAGAACCCATGCTTAGCCCATAGAGGCCCAGGTCTGAAGCTCAGCATTAAAAAAAAAGATAATTTATAAACTGTTGCTGACCTTCAGAAATTACTTTGTTTCATTCTACAGTCTCTAAATTGTTTGCCTCTCCTTGTCATATGGGTCTGGAAATAATCTAGTTATTAGGACTTGGGACAAATAAATTGGTCATAACAAATAAAAAAATTGGATTATATTCTTGCTAATCCCCATGCATACACTAAGTTTAAAACCCTGGATCAAATATCCCATGAAACTGATCAGAACTTACTTTAAAATTGGTGCAAAATGATGCAATTTGGGGCTGGGACTATAGCTCAGTGGTAGAGCGTTTGCCTAGCACATGTAAGGTTCTGGGGTTCAATCCTTACCACCACATAAAAATAAACAAATAAAATAGAGGCATGCTGTTCATCTATAACTGTAAGAAAATTATTTTTAAATGATGCACTTTTCCTGCACCCAAGAGGTTGAAAGTTGGAAGGGGGGAATTGTCCAGAAAGATCTGAAAACCACTGTCCCCTGCCTGAAATAAGGAAAGATAGGACTAATGATAAAAGAAAAATATATATAAATTGGAGTTCATAAAAATTAACGACTTCTAGCGACTGGGGATATAGATCATAGGTAGAGTCCTTACCTCAAATATGTGAGGCCTGGGTTCAGTCACTAGCCATGGAAGAAAAAAAAGTAAGAACTTTTGCTCTTCAAAAGACACTGTCAAGAGAATGAAAGATAAGTCACAAAAAGGAGGGAAATGATTTAAAGGCACATATCTGATAAGGAATTTCTACTTAGATTATAAAAGTGATCAAAACTCAGAGGAAGTGGCATCCAATAGGTACAGTTTTCTTTTAGGGTTGAAAAAATCCTTTTGTAATTAAAGATAATGTTTTTAAAACTATGAATATTCTATGATATATAGAACTTTTATTTAAATGGGTGATTTGACAATATTGATTCTGCCTATCAAAAAACATTTTTACAATGGCCTTATTGCCAAAAGCAATCAATATATTCAGTGCAATCCCCATCAAAATACCAATGACATTCCTCACAGAGCTAGGAAAAGCAGTCCTAAAACTGAAGGAAGAATAAAAGACCCAGAATAGCCAAAGAAAATCTGAGCATGGCTGGAGGCATCACAATACACAACTTCAAGTTATACTAAAGAACTTTAGTAATAAAACAGCATGGTATTGGCATAAATACTGACTTGAGGACCAGTGGATTAGAATAGAAGACAAAAAGACAAATCCATACAGATATAGTTATCGCATCTTTGACAATGATGCCAGAAAAAAACTTTGGAAAAAAGACAGTCTTTTTAACAAATGGTACTAGAAAAACTGAATATCCACGTGTGGATGAATGAAAATAAATTGCTATCACCCTGCACAAAGTCAACTCAAAGTAAATTAAAGACCTAGGAATTAGATAGAAGAAACTAGGGTCAATACCCCAATTTGTAGGTGCTGGCAGCAACTTCCTTTCTGGGAACCTTTGGAGGAAATTACACCCAATCCATAGCATATGATTAATCGTCACTAATTCTGCTTCTTATTACCCCTCCACAAAGAAGTAGCCTAGTTAGCCAAGTTTCAAGGTACCACTGCTTAATTTAAGGATCATGGTTTCACTGGTGATACATGTAATGAGAGATAATGACCACCTATTTCCTTCATTTTTGTAACACATTTCCTGATATATGAGTAATGGCTCCTCTAGGATACATATCCACATTTGCACTATTATGTGGCTCACTTTATCTGCTGCCTCAAAACATTGCTTCCTATTCTGCTTACACATAAATATAAGAGTAAACTCACAGAAATAACTGCTATTCAGTGATTCATACAAAACCTTATAAGCTAATTAACAGATATTGATCAAGCATCTACTGTATGTGAGGGTTAACAAATGTTACATAGGGATAAATAAGACTCATTCTGTCCTCAAGAAGCTTAGTATAACAGAATGAAAGGTACTAGAACCTTTTTCTTACTGACTTTCTAGAGGTAAATTGTGATTGTTTACTTGGCTGTATACAATGTAGTCTTACACTAAATTACTAAAACAGTAGAATGTGAAGGGGCCCTCTCCAGAGCAGATGAAGTAGACAAGTTCAAGTTCAACCCTTTCATCATGATAGCTATGAGAACTAGAAACTAACAACATGTTTTTCTTTCTGTTATGGCCAGCTCACATACCAGTGCCTAATGGTAACTGATTTTCCCAGATTAATGACGCCAGATGGGGCAGTTATGATTGCCCATCGCCCGCAGGCGGTGGGCAATCACAACGTGTACGCTCTTCTTAATCACAGGAACCAAAAAAAGGCTTTATTCCACAAGTCTCAGACTTATATTGAGAACATCAGCCTATTAGAGAGTAGACTACCAGGGAAGTCAGCCTATCAAGGAACAGTCTCCAGGCAGATACCAGGATCGCCTCATGTACAACAGCCAACCAGAGTTACTTCCTAAAACTTGTATATGAGTGCAGCTATGTCTGGCAAGCTGCCAGGCGCCATCTTAGAGATCAGGCCACGGTGCGACTCTGGGGCCCTCAGAGCCTGCCCCTGACAGGCAGTAATCTAAGATATATATATATTCATATTCTAATGTTTTAGTAATACATATATACATTAATGCATATAGGTATATAGATATATACAATATCAACTCCAAAACAGCACTTATTCTTGATCATGTTTCACATTGATAGTGTCATAGGTACAGTTACATAAAACTACATGAATTTTTTTTAAATTCACTTATATCTAGATGAACTGTAGAATGTATTCACTAGTTCTTTCAGGCTAAATGCTATTGTCAATTTATTCTGTCTTGAGGGAGGGACATTTATTTATTTATGATTTTATTTTTCCAGTTGTAGATAGAGCATGAGAAACAGGAAGTGACTTAGTGAATAAACATAAGTCCATCTATCTATCTATCTATCTATCTATCTATCTACATTTACATGCATGCACAACTCAATATGTACTAAATCAGTGAATGTCAAGACTGCAATGACAAAACTACTTGTCACTGGTGCTTATAATTCAAGATTTTATTCTGAGTTGTTATAGGCTCCAGCAGCCCCTTCATTTCTCATTCTGCAAAGATTTCACAGAACATGCAGATGCATGCCTGATGTAAAATCCTCCCTAGTGGTCTGAGACTGATGTCCACCCTTCTGCTCTATTCCCAGCTGAGGAGCCCCTGTATTCTATGATGACAGAGGCTTGTCCAGGCTGTTGCCATGGAAACCATAACAGTCATAGGGGAGATGAGAGAATGGAGAAGGGGCAGAATGTGCCCGTAAGAGAAATAAAATGTCTGTTCCTCTTCAGTTGCATTATGTGCAGATTCTAAATCCCAGTGTGGCATATAGTAAGGCCTTCAGTACATGCTGGAAAACCAAATGAATGCATCTTCAGAAATCACCCTGAAGGGCTTCTTCCATCATGATAAATAGACTGTTCCAGTATCAATGACTCAAATGTCCTATTCACACAGTAACCAAGTTTTCCCAAAGATGATTAATTACAAATATTCTCTCTCATTATCCTTCTAAACCATCAGAATGTACCATAAAATTCAAGTTTTTCAACATACAGATTACATTTCCTGAACTGCATATGCCATCAAGTGGTAACAGAATATCAATTATTAGATCTTAGAAACTGATTTAGAGTTTGGAAAATATAGTCACTATATAGTACTAAAAGTAGAATTCAAGGAATGGAGAAATTCCCAAAGCTAGGGAGTAGGAGGAATGATAAGAATGTTCATAACCTTTGGTAGGCCACACTTTGCTCTGGGACCATGGTTTAATGCTCTGAGTACCAGATGGTAAGCATGGTTTGGAACACTTAAAATTATAAAACATCAATTGGTGGTTTTGTAGAAATGAATTTAGTACCATATTTTGCCAAATTATTGCCACAGATTCTATGCCAAAATTTCTGCAAAAAAAAGTGAGTTATGACAATTACATGAAAGTTTTTAAAAGTTTTTGATGATATTACTTAAAAATCATTTATCACTAACTGTTTGGTGCAAGATCAGAATGCACAGACTACTCATGAATATACATTAATGTGGTGGTGATGATTATGTGGTAAACTATAGTATTTTAATTTTTTAAAAACAATATTTTATTCATTTATCTTGAAGAGGTGGAAAACCATGTGTAAAAGGTTCAAGGCTATTTTTATTCAAGTGTTTGTGTGTGTGTTAATATCAACTGTGTAAACTGTACATGTGAATTTTTAGTTAATTGAGCCATGAGTGAACCTATGGATAGAAAATTTTTCTTAGGGTAGAAATCTGATACTTTTCAAGTGGTTAAAAATTGAAAGTTTATTCTAAATCTTATCTTTTAAGATTTATGATCTTATTTTGTTTTGCATGAAAAGTTAATAAGAGGAAATGGTCATAAATAATTTGCAAATTCAACATAGGGTCTACATAAAAACATTCCGCTACTTAATGAATTCTACATAAAGTAGTTCTTATAAATTAGCTTTTTCTTTTTAAATTTGCTTTATTGATGATCTATACAAATATAATTTATAATTATAAATATAATTTTTCTATTATTATTTCGAATGTCTTATCCACAGTTACAAGATAAGTTTCCTTAAATCTGGGATATTCTTCATATCATTGTGTATTCAAGATTGAAAGAGTGCTACAACTCTTGCCTTCTGCTCATGTGACTCTATTGGAATCTCATTTTCTCAAGGATATGGGCTCTTTTTGATATCTGTGCCTCAGCAAGAGTGGATACAAGCCATGTTGGAGTGGATAAACCACACAAGTAAGAGCTATAGATGTGGATTATAGGACTCCAAAGAAGAATTGAGCTTGCTGAGGATCTATGCCATAATTTGGAAATGTCTGAGATTTTAAGAGGTGAGTCCTTTGGTGGTTGGTGGTCGTGTCTTTGTGTGTTTGTGTTGGAAAGGGTGGACTAAAGTGAGAAGATGATCTGTACAATATGAAAACCTTTCAAGAAATGTAAGCTTTTGGAATTCCAGAAAGGTTGAGCTATAAAATAGTAGTAAAAATCTGAAGAAACAGCTAAGACTATCTTATTAGGTTAAAAACATGTGGGCTTTTGAAATCATCATGAAATCATCAGAGGAGGGGGGTGCTTGCAAAAAAACTATCATTATTGAGTTTATTGATCAAATACCAAAAAAATTATGTGTTATTTCATTTAATACAGTAATCTTGTGATGTAGGAATTATCACCATTTTATACATTGAAAACAATCTTGAATGTCTTTATGACATTTGCCAATAAAGGGATGGATCTGGAGACTATCATGCTTAGTGAAAGAATCCAGTCCAAAAATGTCAAAGGTTGAATGTTTTCTCTGATATGTGGAACCTAACCCACAATAAGGGGATGAGGGGAAGAACAGAAGTTTAGTAGACAATGGGGAATGGAGGGAAGGGGGTGGGGATAGGAAAAGGAAAGACAGTGGAATGAACCTGACATAATTTTCCTATATCCTTGTATGAATACACTACAGTGAATCCCACCATCATGTACGTCCACAAGAATGTGGTCCTAACTAGAATAAGATATATTCCATGCTTGTATTATTATATCAAAATGGATTCTACTGTCATGTATAACTAAAAAGGACCAATAAATAATATCCACTAAATGCAAAAAAAGAAAGCAATCTTAAACATGTTATTTGAATTTCATAAACCATGTAACTATTAAGTTGATTGTGCTTTAGATCCAAGTCTATCTGGCTTCTTACACTGTGCTTGAAAATAATAACTGAGAGAAAATTATGACCATATATTTTATAACTTTTTTGAAGAATTATGCTTTTAATTCTTTTTAGTTTTTCAGAGAAAGTTTTTTCCCCATGGTATGTTCAGAAAATGTATCAGCAGCCCCAGTATCTACAACTTGAAAAAACCAGTACTAGTAAATAAAAACCTCCTCAAATAAAAAAAGTATCTGTCCAGCTGGAGGTGTACTTCAGTGGTACAGCACTTTTCTAGCACTTTTCCAGGGTTATACATAAGACCCTGGGTTCAATTTCTAGCATGGCAAAAATCAATTAATAAAAGGGCCATGTATGGTGGTACATGTCTGTAATGCCAACTACTTGGGCAGTTGAGGCAGGATGATCAAGAGTTGGAGGCCAGCAGTCGACTCAAAATACATACATACATACATATATACATCTATGGTTCTAACTTTTTTTTCCTTTTTTCTTCCTCATTTTTCTATATATTACATAAATGGAAATGAAAATTTTCCAGAGAAGGAATTTTGTAACTTTAATTTGTAAGTATAGAAATGAGCCTTCAATTTTAAGATGTTTACTTAGCTAAAAGCAGCAATGAAAAATTTATTCTTACTGACTCTTGACTAATGTTACATGCTTTCTGATACTTGATCAGTCTAAGGAATCAAAGTCGCTTTTGTTTTGTTTTGTTTTAAATTTAGACATGTTTAGGTAATTTTGTTACTCAACTGGGACCTTCTGGGAAACTGAGGCAGTGTGATGACCTCCCTTCAAATCCCAAATCTTATGATCAAGTCAGAAAGCTTTCAGTCATGACACTCAGAGTAATAGGCAATTAGTTTATTTGAAGAAATGGGAAAGAGGAAAAGGGGACACTCTCAAGGAAGAGAGTCCTCTCAGAGAGGAGAGGAACAGTGTTCATTTTCTGCTCTCCAGTTTTATTGGGAATCCCAGAAAAGTTTCCAGAGAATCCCACCCAGGTCTACTTCTTGACTTTTTTATAACTTAATTTTATTTATTTATTTATTTATTCATTTTTATGTGGTGCTGAGGATTGAATTGAGTGCCTCACACATATTAGGCAAATACTCTACCACTGAGCTGCAACCCTAGCCCAATCTCTTGACTTTTGACTGACAGCAGGTTGACATCAGACTTTCAAGTTCCCACTGCCATGACAACTCTAGGTTATTTTGGCTTATGCTGACTGGTTCTAATTGGATTCTTATCCATAAATTCTTGCAGACTTTATGGTTAGTAGAAATTATTGTTATCTCCCTGAGTTTTAGGATCTGATCTGTGAAAAGAGTCACAAAACTCTCCCCCCTCAGGGTAACTTGGGTTCCTCTTATCAACATTATTTCAAGTCTGCATTTCTCCTGCAGATAACAGGCAGTTTGCTGAGGAATGGGACATATCCTGTGCATTTAAGCCAGGCAGGACTTCAGGTAAAGTGCTTCTTGGAAAAGAAACCATGTGAGAATCAGCACAGTGGGCCCATTTTATAGAATTATTCACTTAAGCTCATGTTACCACCACTTGCATCTGTCTGTCCCCTATTAGTTTCAAGAAAGATTAAGATACAAGTCTATTTTGGGGACTAGTGCTGGGGCTGAGTGGCAGAATGCTTGCCTAGCACATGTGAGGCCCTGGGTTCAATCCTTAGCATTGCATACAAAAATAAGCGAATAAAATAGAGGCATGCTTTCCATCTACAACCAAAAAAATTTTTTTAAAGATATGTCTATTTTTGTCAAGTTGCAACCCTAAGATTTAGAACTTCTTCCTCATGACATTTATTAACTCCTTTTGTGGTTCCAGGGATTGAACCCAGGGGTGCTCAACCACTGGTTCACATCCCCAGCCCATTTAATTTTTTTACTTTGAGACAGGATCTCACTAGTTTGCTTAGGGCCTTGCCAAGTTGCTGAGGCTAGCTTTGAACTGGTGATCCTCCTGATTTAGCCTCCTGAGCTGCTGGGATTACAGGTATGCACCACTGTGCCCAGCACATTTATTAACTTCTAATCACATATTTAGTAATATTTTTTTCAGAATTCATTAAGTATACCAAAGCTGTAGGCAATTGACAAGAGCCCTTAATATGAAGTCAGAGAATCTTAGCTGAAATTTCAGTTCTGCCTCTTACTTAGTGAATGTGCATTTGTACAATTATTTTACTTTCTCTGAGTCTCAGTTTTCTCACACATGATGTGAGAATCATCCTTATCTTCTATTAGTTGTGAGAATAACCTGACAATAAATATGAAAGTCCTTTGTAGACAAATTCCCATAGTTATGTGAAGAGACTGGAAGTAAAGTAGACATAAAGAGACTGTGCTAGTCTTGTGCTAGTTTGGTAACTTATTTTCTCTTTGTTTCTCCCAGCAAGACCAAGGCCTGCATATCCCTAAGAAAGAGTAATGCCCTCCCACCTTGGGCCACATTTCCTGACTCTCCTATCTTTTGCCTCAGGAGCAATGCAGTAGTTGACAACACACTGGCAGAAAGGTAAAAGTATATGGAAGACTTGCCTTCTAGGTCATTCTCTTCAAGTAAAGTGATCCCTCCTCAAAGATAAGCCTACTTAACAATTCATATCAATATCTTGGTTCAGGACAGTGAAGGAAAAGTTAAGTTGGAACAGCAGTTTCATAAAAAGCACAACAGAACCATGGAGTTAAGGCATTATGGTAGAGTAGGAAAGGCACTGAACTGGAAGAAAGGGAACCAGAGTTTATAATTCTGGTTTCACTACAGAATAATTTTATAACCAAAGGAAGGGACTTTTCCTTCTTGGCCTCAAGGTTTCCCACTGTACAGTGGTATAGAATAGACTATCTCCAAGGTCTATTCAAAGACTGATATTATCTGATTCTATTTCAATTAAAATAAAAAGATTTTGACTTTGTAGGTTTTAGGAAGCTGTTTTATATCTCAAAAGATAAAAGGAAAAAATCACATAAATTATTTCTGTATTGTATTCTGCATTTACTTACATTAGTAGCTTTATTGGAGAAAAATTAGCATAATCCTTTGCATTTTCTTTTTTTAATGTTCATTGTAAAATTTATTGTTTAAAATAACCAAGAACATACAAATATACAGGAATAATATTCAGACTTAAAAAACAAATCCTACCATTTGAGATATCATAGATGAACCTGGGGGCATTATACTAAGTGAAATTTTCCAGGAAAAAAGTAAACAATGAAAGTTATCACTTATATGTGAAATAGAACCAGAATCTCATAGAAAAAGAGTAGAGAATGGTGGTTGCCAGGGGCTAGATGTGAGAAGGAGGAGGTGAATAGGGAGATGTTGGTCAGAGGATGCTCTCAGCTCTAAAAGGGATAAGTTGTGGGTTTCTAATGTACAACATGGTGACTATAATTAATAGTACTTTGAAAAATTTTATGTATTTATTCTTTTTAGTTATACATGACATCAGAATGTATTTTGACATATCATACATACATGACATATGTAGCATACATACAACCCAGTTCTGTGGTTGTACATGATGTGGAGTTACACTGGTATTGTATTCATATATGAATATAGGAAAGTTATATTCGATTCATTCTACCGTCTTTCCCATTCCCATCCCCCCTTGATCCTTTGAATTTTCACAATGCATTTTTTATTTTGTTTTGTTTTGAGATGGGATCTTCCTGTGTTGCCTTGGTTGCCCTTGAACTCACAATTCTCCCACCTCAGCCTCCCAAGTCGCTGGGATTATAGGCTGCATCACTGTGCCTGGCTCAGAGTGTTTCAAAGATCTAGCAGTTCATATGAGTCCTACAATAATTAACATTTCATTGTTTATCCTCACATGATGAACTAAGAACTGAGGCTGAAGTTCAAAAGGTTTGCACTGAATCACAGCTAGTACATAATGAAGCCAGAAAACCAATTCCATTCTATCTCTAAGTTCAGTGATTTTCCATGACACCAAGCTACCTAGATGATTTTACACAAGCTTAGAATACATGGAATTTATCTGGAAAATGAATTAAAAGTGAACAGTCACTATATTTTATGTATGATATAAATGAAGAATAAGGACAATGTTTATATCTCTTTTAAAACTTCTTCACATTTGAAACTGGAACTGTGAATCACATAAAAGGAAGTGTACAAACAAAAGAAAAATGTATATCTCAGAACACTAGGGATTTTAAAAAATTGAAGAAATAGTATTTGTAAAGCATTTAAAGATCATTTGAAGAAAGTGGCTACTTAAATATAATATTTAGAAGTATAACCTTCAAGCATGTAACAGAAAGGGAAATAATAAAGAATGGGATATAAGAAGATGTCTTGATCATTTCACACATTTGCTATGTTAGTAACGACTTAGGCAACTGCTACACATCCTATTTTTCTGTCCTTATGCTTCTTCCTTTACCCCCAAAACAAAAATAAGTGCAGTCTTCAAGAAGTTTAATGTACACTATCTCTGTATAGACAGACATTAGTGTAGTGTCTGCTTTTGCTGGTGTAACAGCAACAGAAATCACCTGGATACTTTGTTCCTAGACTTGTTATTAATTATCACTTTAGAAAATGTATAGTTTCTGTGGTGGCTTGCATTAAAATCAAAGAAACACCATGTCCCTGTTTGACAAATAAATGGTTTGTGATTGTAGAATTCATTCACTTCCTTATTATCATGTTGAAGTTATATTCAGATCCAACAGTTTTTGTTTTGCTTTGTTTTTTGGAGACTTAGGTGTATTAGATTCAAAGACACTGAACAATGAGCCTGTATGATGAATCTACATAGGTATGATAAACCTACATGGAAAAAGCCTATTCTTCAAAAAAAAACATGCATCCCAAGTCATTCCAGTTCATGGAAAAGTAGGCATCAAATACTATGGATCCAACTCTGTGAGGGAGGCAATGGAACTTTAAGATATTGTCGCTGCCCTTACAGAGCTTGCTGCTTAATTGGGGACACAGAAAGATACCTTATATCCATTATTTATTCAATAAGCAAAACTAGTTTGTGAGGTAGAGAGTGTTATTCTCATTTTACCAATGGGGGAACTGGGGTTCTGAGAATTTAAGTAACTTATCCAACAATCACACAGCCAATAGGTAGCATGATTGAGATTCAAACCCACTGATCATAAAATGTATGCTTTTCTTTGCATTTTTCTTGGCGGTACCAGGATTTGAACTCAGGGGTACTCAACCACTGAGCCTCATCCCAAGCTCTATTTTGTATTTTATTTAGAGACAGGGTCTCACTGAGTTGCTTAGCACCTCGATTTTTGCTGAGACTGACTTTGAACTTGTCATGCATCTCAGCCTTCCAAGCCTCTTGAATTACAGGCATGTGCCACTGTGCCCAGCTTTTTCTTTGTATTTTGATGCATTACAATATGCAGGAAAAGACTGACAAAGAAAATACAAACTAGGAATACAAACTTGCATTCTCCTAGGGCCTCATGCACACTGGGCATGCACTCTGTCACTGAACTGCATCCCCAGGACAATATAGTTTCTTAGTACTAAAATATATACAAGTAACTTTAAGTGCAATAGGAATTCAGAGAAAGTTGATCCTACTTCATGTGTATCTTAATCAGTTCATGTTTTCCTCATTAAGACATTGGAAATCATAGTTTCTAAGTTGATCCTTGTGGATTATCTAAATAAAGAAAAAGGAATGGGAAGAAGAATAAACACTCTGAGTTTGTTTTTTTATCTATAAAATAGGGATGATGCCATTCACCCACAGTACCATTTCTAGAATTGAATGACATAGCATATATAAAAGCATTTTGTAAATTACAAAGCATTCATTGATGTAAACCATTACTGTTACTAGACAAAGTATGAAAATAAGAACATATATGGTATGTATACATAAGAGTTGACATTGAGGAAGTGGTTAAGCATGGGCAACTCAACTACCACCATATCAGAGAATTATAAAACCTCAGGGTAACAGGGTACCTTGAAGGTTATCTAATCTAACCCCCACCCGGAGTTTGTCAAAAGGGGCTGATATATTTTAAGGGAATCATTCTATATCTTGTTATGGTTGTTTTCTTCCCAGATTCTCTTAATTTTATACAATAATGGTAAAGATTTTTTCATCAATCTGACAAAGTGACTTGGATCTACATTTTCTTTTATTTTTAAATATTTTAATATCAATTGAAGTAAAACTATTATGTTTATTTTAGTATAAAATCTTCCTTATTATTTCAGTTAGCATCTTTCACAAATATGAGAAGTGGAAGATAATAAAACAGTCTGCTTAGTTCTCCTTTTTTCTGAATTGTGCTCCTAAAAGTAGAGTTCAGGGTCTTTGCATTCATAAATAAAACCCTGCTAACAAATAGCACATAAAAGGGAAAGACGAACTCATAGCTTCATCTTTCATCTCACTTAATCTGGATGTGAATCTCTGTGTAGGTGTTAATTTATCTCAAGGAAGATGTGCCACTTATCTATATCAGGTTGGACTTGATTGTAGGTAATCATTTCAAGGCAATTCTCAGTACAGAAATTAATTCCAAAGGTAATATTAGTCATTTTTCTGCAGCTCAAAACATTTTTTAGGAAACAACGACATTACAAATGGTAGTAAACATTAAAGGTCAAAGGTCTGTAAATGGGTAAAACATGGGTGACATCTATTTTCTTCTTTATATGCTTTTCTGGTTTCCAATTTTTCTACAGCAAGCATCTATTTTTTACATATATAATTTTTCTTTTCTTAATTTGTTTTTTTAGGTAAACATGACAGTAGAGTATATTTTGACATATTATACATACTTTGAGTGTAACGTCCCATTCTACAGTGGTACATGATGTGGAATTACACTGGTAGTGTGTTCATATATGAACATAGGAAAATTATGTCCAATTAATTCTACTGTCTTTCTTATTCCTATCCCCACCACTTCCATTCATTCCCCTTGGTCTAATCCAATGAATTTATGTTCTTCTCTCCATTACCTTATAGTGTGCTTTCATCTGCATATCAGAGAGAATAATTTTTCAAATTATTTATTGAGGTGAAACTCAAAAAAACATAAAAGTAACCATTTCAAATTGGACAATTCAGTGGTATTTAGTACATTCACAGTATTATTCAACCACTTATATCTAGTTCATAACATTCCATCACTCCAAAATAAAACGTTTTACCCATTGAGAGGTTCATCCAATTCCTTATTGCCCTTAAATCCTAGCAATCACCAATATGTAATCTGTCTCTGTGCTTTTATCTACTCTGAATATTTCATGTATGTAGAATCATATAATATGTGATGTTTTGTGAATCACTTCAACATCACAATGTATTTAAGATTCTTTCAATTTCTAGCATGTATAGGTACTTCTTTCCTTTTAAATCTAAATAATATCCATTTGTGTATCCATTCATTCTTTGATTAACATTTTGATTGCTTCCACTCTGGGGCTATTGAGAATAATGCTGCAGTGAACATGTGTGCACATGTACTTGTTTAAGTAAACATTTTCAGTTCTTTAGGCTTATATATCTAAGACTAGAATTGTGAGGCTATATGGTAATTCTATTTTTAATTTTTTGAGAAACTAGCAAAATGTTTTCCATACTCACTGACCCATTTTTACCTTCCCACCAGCAATTTATGAGGATTCTAATTTCTCTACATCCTCACCAACACTTCTTATTTTCTGTGGCTACATCCTCATCAACACTTCTTATTTTCAGTGACTTCTTCCTAATGAGTGTGAAGTAATGATATTGTGCTTTTGATTTGCATTTCCCCAATAACTGATTATATTAAATACTGTTCATGTGCATATTGGTCTTTGTTTACCTTTTAGAAAAATACCTATTGTTTATTTCTGAAAGTCAGGTTGTTGGTTGTTAACTTGAAAAAGTTCTTTATATATGTCCATTGATACACAAAAGGTTTTAATTTTCATGAAGTTCAATTCATCTATTTTGTTGTTGTTACTTTTATTTTGAGACAGGGTCTTAAAATGTTGCCCAGGCTTCCCTCAAACTTGCAATACTCCTGCTGACTTGACCTACCAAGCAACTAGGATTACAGGAGTGCACCATTGTACCCAGGTTCTTTTTGCTACCTGTGCTTTTAGCATTATATCTAAGAACATATTGTCAAATCCAAGGTCATAAAGACTTATGAAGACTTGTTTTCTCCTTAATTTTATAATTTTCACCCTTATACCTAGGTCATTGAATCATCTTAAGTTAATTTTTATATATAAAAATTTATTCTTTTGCATCTTAATATCCAGTTGTCCTAAAACATTCATTTAACAACATTCATTGAAACAACTATTTTTTGCCCATTCAATAGTCATGGCACCCTTGTCCAAAATCAACTGGCCACAGATATATGGGTTTATTACTGGATTTTCAATTTTGTTCACTTAGTATATGTAACTTTATATCAATATCATAATGTTTTTATTACTTTAGCTGTATAATAAATTTTGAAATCAAGAAGTGTGAGTTCCTCAATTTTGTCCTTCTTTAATTAGTATTGTTTCAGCTATTCAGGGTCTCTTGTGGGTCCATATGAATTGAGGATTGTTTTTTTTTTGTATTTGCAAAACAGGCCATTGGAAATGAAATAGGTACTCCATTGAATCTGCAGATCACTTTGGATAGGTATTACCATCTTAATGATATTAACTCTTCCATCCTATGAATAAAATGTCATTCCATTTATTTAAGTCTTACTTTAATTACTTTCCATAGTGTCTTATAGTGTTCAGTGCACAAGTCTTTTTACCTCCCTGTTTAAATTTATCCCTAGACATTTTATTTATTTGATCTATTCCTAGACATTTTATTTATTTTGATGCTATTGATATACTTTTTTTATAATTTATTTTTTGATTATTCACTCCTGATGTGTAATCTTCTTATTTATGATACTCATTTTGGCTTGCTACTACTTTGTCAAGGATTTTTCCATGTATATAGATACAGATATGTACTTTTCTTTTTTATTTTTTCTAATTAGTTATACATGAGAGTAAAATGCATTTTGACACTTCGTACATAAATGGAGTATGACTTCTCATTCTTCTGGCTGTACATGATGCAGAATCACACCAGTCATATAATCATATATGCATATAAGGTAATAATATTCAATTCATTCTCCTATGCTTCTTAATCCCATGCCCCCTTCCCTCCCTTCACGCCCCTCTGTCTAATCCAAAGTATCTCTATTCTTCCTTAGCCCCCCTCCCTTATTGTGAATTAGCATCTGCCTATTAGAAAAAACATTCAGTCTTTGGTTTTCTGGGTTTTTTAGGATGGACTTATTTTGCTTAGCATGATATTCTCCAGCTCCATCCATTTACCAGAAAATGCCATAATTTCATTCTTCTTTAAGACTGAGTAATATTCCATTGTGTTTATGTACCATATTTTCTTTATCCATTCATCCATTGAAGGGAACCTAGGTTGGCTCCATAGATTAGCTATTGTGAGTTGAGCTGCATGGAAAAAGAAACAAGAAAGTGAAGACAAAGCCTACAGAATGGGAGGAAATCTTTGCTAGATACATTTCCAACAGAGGATTAATATCCAGAATATATAAAGCAATAAAAAAACTTACCACGAAAAAATACAATAAATGGGCAAATGAACCAAACAGACATTTCTCAAAAAGAAGTACATGAAATACATCAAAAAATTTTTCAACATCTTTTTTTGGGGGGAGGGGGAGGACCAGGGATTGAACTCAGGGGCACTCAACCACTGAGCCACATCCCCAGCCCTATTTTATATGTTATTTAGAGACAGGATCTCACTGAGTTGTGTAGTACCTTGCCATTGCTGAGGTTGGCCTGGAACTCATGATCCTCCTGCCTTAGCCTTCTAGCCCCTGGGATTAAAGGCATGTACCACCATACCGGGCAATATTCAACATCTTTAGCAATCAGGGAAGCACACAACAAAACTACACAGATTTCATCTCACTCCTGTTAGAATAGCAATCATCAAAAATAAAAATAATAATCAATGCTGGCAAGGTTGTGGGGGGAATAGGCACACTTATACATTGTTGGTAACATTGTAGATAGTACAACCACAATAGAAATCAGTATGTAGACTCCTGGAAAGAATAGGAATTGAACCAACAGATGACACAGCTATGCCATTCCTCAGCATTAGTTCAAAAGAATTAATGTAAACATACTATTGCAATACATGCATATCCACATTTTTGATAAAACAATTCACAATAGCGAAATTATGAAACAAGCCTAGTTGTTGATCAACAGATGAATGCACAAAGAATATATATGTGGTATATACACACAATGGTGTTTTATTCAGTCATAAAGAAGAGTGAAAATATGTCAGTTGCAGGAAATTGAACTTGAGAGCATTATATTAAGGAAAAAAAAACATACTCTGAAAATCAAGAATTGTTTGTTTTCTTTCATATGTGGAAGCTAGAGAGGAAAAGAGTGGGAGGGAATCTAATGAAAATAGAAGGGAGACCAGTAGAGTAGAGGAAGGGAACTATGAGGTGTGCAAGGGGAGGTACCAAGGAATGAAATTGATTATGATATGTGCATGTACAAATATGTCACAATGAACCCCACCACTATGTATGAGTCTAATGTATCAACAAAAATTAATTAATAAAAAATAATAAACATGGGTTTATATACCTATATCTTTTATATGCTGATTTTATTTCCTTTGGGTAACCCAGAAGTAGTGTAGCTAGATCATATGGTATTTCAGTTTTCTGAAGAACCGCCATACTGCTTCGATAGTAACAAATTTATATTCCCACCTACAGTCTAAGGGTTGACTTTTTCTCCACATCCTCACCATCATTTGCTATTTTTTGTTTTGTTTTGGTGTTTTTCATATATTAGAAATATGTTTAATTTTTTAAGTAAAGCAAAGAGGAAAATAGGATATTAAAATACTTTTAGAGAATAAAATTATAAACTGAAAAAGGACATTTGGTAAAAAACTGAGTAAACATTGAAAAATTAAAATTAATAAATGAATGTAATTTGCAATATATGGGTTAAATATTAAAAATAGATTGTGTTGATGGGAGTATTATTACTTGGAATATTGAGCAGAATGAATATAACTAAAAAACAGAGAATCATAACAATAGCAATACATATAAAATTATATGTATTACACATATGTATAAAGAATAAAATTAGAAAGGATAACATAAAATTATTTCACTGGCATATATGTATATAATGAATCACAATGATAAAATAATTATTCATGAATTTTTAAGATTAAGCATGACACTCGAATGAACCCTTGAAAGCAGAAGTAAATTGTGTCTAAAGAGAAAAAGAATAACAGCAAAAAGAAATTCAACTAAACTACTTAATACTTAAAAAACAAAAACACGAAATTTAAAATCTGTGAAAGTGATTAGCCTATAATGGGGAGAAAAAATTCTGCAGCCTGTATAGTGTCAGAAAACAAAGAAATATTATGAGTACTTAGATAAATTATTATTCAACCAATAACTAGATATTTATATAAAGTAACTTTAATAAACCAGGGTAAATTAAATAATTTTTAAACAAAAAATTTTTGAATGTTATGACCTAAGAAATATAAAGACTACATCTCAATAAAACAGGGCAGTCACTGAAATCAGCTTGATTGCTAAAGCTGCAGGGAGTCTATAGTGGTTTGGAGATCTGGAGACAAGATAATCCAAGGAGAGGAACAAGAGACACCCTAGGCTTTTGAGATAATGCAGAGGGAGAATCTTAGGTAAATCAAAACATTTCAAAGCAGTCATATTCACTTGAAATTAGAACAAAACTGACTTAGAAACCCCAGAAGTTTTGAGAGCTCTTACCATTTCTACTCAAGACTCATTGACAGTGATAAATCGATATATGTATACAATGTATGTTGATTGAATCAGAGTATTTATCAATTCTGTCTGCTTAAACATCTATCATTTCTTTGTGTTGTAAACCTTCAAAGCCCTCTATTATCATTCCATATAAAATGCATAATAAATTATTATAAATCATAGTCAATACTGTTGTGCTCTAGAACATAAGAATTTATTATCAGGACTGGGGCTTGGTAGAGTGCTCGCCTAGCACATGTGAGGCACTGGGTTCAATCCTCAGCATCACAAAAAAATAAATAAAATAAAGGTATTGTGTCCATCTGCATCTAATATATATATATTTAAAAAAGAACTTATTGCCAGGTGCAGTGGTACATACCTGTAATCCCAGCAGTTCAGGAGGTCAAGGCAGGAGGATTGTGAGTTCAAAATCAGCCTCAGCAAAAGTGAATCACTAAACAACTCAGTGAGACCCTGTCTCTAAAAAAAATACAAAATATGACTGGGGATATGGCTCAGTGGTCGAGTGCCCCTGAGTTCAATCCCTGTTACCACTATCCCCTACACACAAAAAAAGAACTTATTGTCATAAAAATGTATTTTGGTACTCATTATTCAACCTCCAGTTATACCATCTCTCTCCCTCATTCCTAACCTCTAGTGACTACTATCTTAAGGGTATTACGGATTCTGCTCTAATGTTCCAATACTTAGTCCATATAAGTGTACAATTTCATTCATACAGATATGAATTTCTAGATTTCCCAGCACTGCTTATTGAAAAAACTATCAATTCTTCATTGTATTAGGACACTTCTAGGAGGTCAGATGGCCCTATATACATGGGACTTATTTCTAGGCTCTCTATTCAGTTCCTATGTTATACACTACTATTTTTGTTTATTCTTTGTTTCTTGTTTTTTTATACAATAGTGTTTTTATGCCAGTAGGATACTATTTTGATTACTGTAGCTTTTCACATATTTTAGTGTATTTTTATTTTGAGACAGGGTCTTGCCAAGTTGCTTAGGGTCTCTCTAAGTTGCTGAGGCTAGCCTTGAACTTGCAACTCTCCTGCCTCATTTTCCAGAATCACTGAGATTTTAGGCTTGCACCACCATGCCTGGCAGCACATATTTTTATTTTTAAATTTTTATTACTTCATTTTAGTTATATATAATATTGGGATTCCTTTTGACATAATTATGCAAGCATGGAATATAATTTGATCCAAATTAATCCCATTCTCTCCCCTCCTTCCTCCCATTCCCTTTCCTCTATTCTACTTTCTTCTATTTATTTAGAGTTTGTTTTAATTAGTGCATTAGGGATATACATAAAGGTGAAATTCACTATGGTATATTCACATATATATATACAAAAGTTTGGTCAGATTCATTCTACCCTTCCTCTCCTCTCTTCCCTCCTCCTGCTCCTCAATCCCCTACATCTACTCCACTGATCTCTGTTCTATTTTCATGGAGTATTCCCCCAACTGCCCTTTGTTTTCCTTTTTCTTTTCTTATTTGGTTCTAGCTTCTGCATATGATACAAAATATTCAACCCTTGAGTTACTGAGTCCTGTTTACTTTACTTAGCATGAAGTTCTCCAGTTTCATCAATTTATCAGCAAATGACATAAGTTCATTCTTCTTTATGGCTGAGTAAAAGGTGATTGTGTATATATCTCACATTTTCTTTATCCATTCATCTGTTGAAGGGTACCTAATTGGTTATATAGCTTGGCTATTGTGAATTGTGCTACCATAATCATTGAGGTGTCTATATGCCTACATAGACTGATTTTTTAGATCTTTTGAATGTATACGAAGGAGTATACATTCAATATAGTGTGTGTGTGTGTGTGTATATATATATATATATATATAGCTGGGTCATATGGTGGTTTCATTCCTAATTTTTGAGGAATTTTCATACTAATTTGTAGTCCTACCAACAATGAATGAGTGTACCTTTCCCCCCACATCCTTACCAGCATTTATTATTATTTGTATTCTTGATAATTTCATTCTGACTGGAGTCATTGTAATTTTGATTTGCATTTCCCTGTTTGCTAGAAAGATTGAATATTTTTCATATATTTACTAGTCATTTTTATTTCTTCTTTTGAGAAGAGTTGGTATAGTTCATTTGCCCATTTATTAATTGGGTTTGTTGTTGTTCAGGTTTGTTTTTTGAATTTTTATATGTATTCTGATTATTAATCCCCTAACTGAGGAACAGATGGCAAAGAACTTCTCCCATTCTGTTAGCTCTCTCTTCATGTTCTTAATTGTTTCCTTAATTTGATGCTATCCTACTTATTGATTCTTTGTTTTGTTTCTTGTGCTTTAGGATTCTTGTTAAATAAGTTGATACCTCTATCACCCATAAGGGTTCTTTTTTTCTCCACATTCTCATCAGCATTTGTTATTCTTTGTTTTTTTTCGATTTTGATAATAGGAATTCTGACTGGGGTGGGATGGAATCTCAATGCAGGGTTTTGATTTTTTGCTTTTATTGGTGCATTACAGTTGTTCATAATAGTTAGGTTCATTTTGACATAATCATACATGCATGAAATTTAATTTATTCCATTTCATTCTCCAGTGTCCCATTCCATCCCCTCCTCCCTCTTCTGTTCCATTCACAATAACATCAAAAGAAGTAAAAAACTTGGGAATTAATCTAACCAAGGAAGATAAAACCTCTACAATGAAAACTACAGAACACTGAAGAAAAAAATTGAAGACCTTAGAAAATGGAAAGACTTCCTATGTGCTTTTATAGACATAACTAATATTGTCAAAATGGCCATGGTAACAGAAGTGTTACACAGATTCTACGCAATCTCAATCAAAATACCAATCACATTGTTCACAGAACTAGAAAAAAAAATCACTCCTAAAGTTCATTTGAAAGAATGAAAGACCCAGAATACCCAAAGCAGTCTTGAGTAAGAACAATGCTGAAAGCATCACAATACCTGATCTGAAATTATACTACATAGCTATAGTAATAAAAACAGCATGGTATTGGCATCAAAATAGACATGGAGACCAATAGAACAGAATAAAAGACACAGAAACAAACCTACATTCTTCAGTCATCTGATACTTGAAAAAATGCCAAAAATATATGTTGGAGAAAAGATAGTTGTTTTAATAAATGGTGCTCGGAAAACTGGATATCCATATATAAATAAATGAAATTATATTCTTGTCTCTCACCCTGCACAAAAGTCAAATCAAACTGGATCAAAGACTTAGGCATTAGATCAGAAACTTTTCAACTGTTCAATGTAGTTTGATTTGCAATACCTTGTGGATAAAGATATTGTATATTCTTTCATATATTTATTGGCCATTTATACTTCTTTTGAAAAAAACATTCATATAACTTCCCCATATTTTATTAGATAACTTGTTTGTTTGCTGTTAAGTTTTTTGGTTTATACATTCTGCACATGGATCCTCTGTCAGAATAGTAGCCTTTGCTGGACAGAAGTTTTTAAATTTGATGTAATCCAATTTGTTATTCCCTGAGTTATTGGAGTCCTGTTTCCCCTGTTTTCTTCTTTTAATTTCAAAGTCACAGGTCTTATATTGAGGTCTTTGATCAATTTTGAGTTGATTATCCTTTTTCTTCCTTTCTTTTTTTTTTGTGGTACCAGGGATTGAACCCATGGTTGCTTAACCACTGAGTCGCTTCCTCAGCCCTTTAAAATTTTTAATTTTGACACAGGGTCTCACTAAGTTGCTTAGGGCCTTGCTAAGTTGCTGAGGCTGACTTTGGACTTGCGACTCTTCTGCCTCAGACAACTGAGCTTCTGGCACTAGAGTTGTGCACCACCATGCCCAGCTTTGAGTTGACTTTTTAAAATTTATTTTTATTGTAAATAAATGGGATACATGTTGTTTCTGTTTGTACATGGAGTAACAGCATATCATTTGCGTAATCATACATTTACATAGGGTAATGGTGTTTGATTCATTCTGTTATTTTTTCCTTCCCCCCACCCCTCTTTTCCCTCTATACAGTCCCTCCTTCCTCCATTCTTGCCCCCGCCACCCCTCATTATGTGTCATCATCCGCTTATCAGCAAGATCATTTGTCCTTTGGTTTTTTGAGATTGGCTTATCTCACTTAGCATGATATTCTCCAATTTCATCCATTTGCCTGCAAATGCCATAATTTTATCATTCTTTATAGCTGAGTAATAATCCATTGTATATGTATACCACAATTTCTTTATCCATTCATCAATTGAAGGACATCTAGGTTGGTTCCACAATCTGGCTATTGTGAATTAAGCAGCTATGAACATTGATGTGGCTGTATCCCTGTAGTATGCTGATTTTAAGTCCTTTGGGTATAGGCCGAGGAGTGGGATAGCTGGGTCAAATGGTGGTTCCATTCCAAGTTTTCTAAGGAATCTCCATACTGCTTTCCAGAATGGCTGCACTAATTTGCAGCCCCACCAGCAATGTATGAGTGTACCTTTTTCCCCACATCCTCTCCAACACCTATTGTTGCTTGTGTTCTTGATAATCGCCATTCTAATTGGGGTGAGATGGAATCTTAAGGTAGTTTTGATTTGCATTTCTCTTATTACTAAAGATGTTGAACATTTTTTCATATGTTTGTTGATTGCTTGTAGATCTTCTTTGAAGCATCTGTTCATATCCTTAGCCCATTTGTTCATTGGGTTATTTGTATTCTTGGTGTAGAGTTTTTTGAGTTCTTTATATATTCTGGAAATTAGTGCTCTATCTGAAGTATGAGTGGCAAAGATTTTCTCCCACTCTGAAGGCTCTCTCTTCGCATTGCTGATAGTTTCCTTTGCTGAGAGAAAGCTATTTAGTTTGAATCTATCCCAGTTATTGATTCTTGCTTTTATTTCTTGTGCTATGGGGTCCTGATAAGGAAGTCTGATCCTAAGCCAACGAGTTGAAGATTTGAACCTACTTTTTCTTCTATAAGATGCAGAGTCTCTGGTCTGATTTCAAGGTCCTTGATCCATTGTGAGTTGATTTTTGTGCAGGGTGAGAGATAGGGATTTAGTTTCATTCTCTTGTATATGGATTTCCAGCATTCCCAGCACCATTTGTTGAAGAGGCTATCTTTTCTCCATTGCATATTTTTGGCCCCTTTGTCTAGTATGAGAAAACTGTATTTATTTGGGTTTGTGTCCGTGTCCTCTATTCTGTACCATTGATCTACCTGTCTATTTTGGTGCCAATACCATGCCGTTTTTGTTACTATTGCCTTGTAGTATAGTTGAAGTTCTGGTTTTGCGATACCCCCTGCTTCGTTCTTTCTACTGAGGATTGCTTTAGCTATTCTGGGTTTCTTATTCTTCCAGATGAATTTCATGATTGCTTGCTCTATTTCTGACATTGAACTTCTAGTCTCCAGCAGGCGTCTCAGGATGGGATTTGCCCCACCTAAAGATTGGAGCTCTGGCTTCCAGTATAATCCAAGATGACCACTCTGGCTTCCAAATGTGTTGGCAAATGGGGAGCTGCATCTCAGGGTATGGATGTGGTCAGCAGGAGGTCCTGGAGGCGGGGTGCGGTTGGTCAGGCAGGGGTCCTGAAGTTTGGGTGTGTTTGGTGTGGTTGGGGGATCCTGGAGGCTGGGTGCAGTCGGTCTGGGGTCCCGGTGATAGGGCGCAGTCAGTTGGTCTGGGGTTCCTGTAGGCAGGAAGCAGTCAGTCGATGTGAGGGTCCCAGAGGCAGGGAGTGATCGGTCGGGCTGAGGGATCCTGGAGTCGGGGCTCAGTCAGTCTGGCCAGGGGTCCTATGGGGCCTGGCTGTTGTCTCAAAATGGCGGCAGCCACGTGTAATCAAACCTGCAGGTACTGTAACAGTGAACTTCCAGGAAACAGCAGGCAGCTGGTGCTCCGCTGGTGGTTGGCGATCAGATTGCTGACTGTTGTAGGATGATCAGGAGGTGAACCTCGTGTGTTGGGAGATGGATAGGTATAAGGCAGGCGATGGACAGGCGAGAGGCAGGCAAATGGTAAATGATAGTCGCCTGACAGTGAGCAATCTGCACTCAAAAAAGGCGTCGATATGCTGGCAGACTGCAGGAGATCACAGCAGACAAATGGGGTAAACAGCAGGGGATCGATAAGCAGCAAAAACTGCCTCACCAAGAAACAGATATCCTGTGCTTGAAACCAGAGTTACTGAGCGACACAGAACGCAGCCTCCCTCTAGTCCACCCTTGAGTTGATTTTTTTTCACAGTGAGAGACATGGGGGTCTTTTGTCAGTGTTCTGCGTGTGAATATCTAGTTCTCCCAACAACATATGTTGGGGAGGCTCTCTTTTCTCCAGTTTGTCTTTTAGCTACTTTGTCAAGAATCAGTTTGCATAGAAGAGTGGATTTATTTCTGTTCCCCTATTATGTTCCCTTGGTTTACATACCTGTTTTATGCCAGTAGTATACTGTTTTTGTTACTATGACTCTACATTTTGAAATAAGGTATTGTGAAGGCTCGATCATTATTATTTTTGCTCAGGATTGCTTTGGCTGTTGGGGATCTTTTGTGTTTTCTTCTAGATCTGTGACAAAAGACATACATATTTTCATGGGGATTTCATTGAAACTGTACATCATTTTCTATTATGGCCATTTTAACAACATTATTTCTCCCAATCCATGAACATAAATTGTATTTCCAACTTCTAGTGTCTTTTTCAATTTTTTATCACTGTTTTATAATTTTCAGTATAGAGGTTTTTCACATCCTTAGTTAGGTATATTCTTAAATATTTTTGAGACTATCATGAATGGGATTTACTTCCTGATTTCTTTCTCAGCAAGTGCATTATTGGTATATAGAAAAACTACTGATTTTTGTAAGTTGATTTTGTATGCTGCTACTTTACTGACTTTATCAGTTCTTTTGGTAGACTCTTTAGACTTCCTAAGTATAGAATCATATCATCAACAAATGTGGATAACTTGACTTCCATTTTTCCTATTTTTATCTCCTTTATTTCTTTCTTTTGCTTAACTACTCTGGATAAAATTTCTAGTACTATTTTGAATAAAACTAATGAGAATGGACACCTTTATCTTCTTCATGATCTTAGAGGAAATGCTTTCAGTTTTCCCCATTCTGTATGTTATAGGCTATGGATTTGTCATATGTAGCCTTTATTATGTTGAGTTATAATTCTTCTAAATACTTAATTTATTCAGGGTTTTTATCATGAATGGATGTTGAAATTTTTTTCAAAGATGTTTTCTGTATCTATTGAGATTTCATGTGATTTTTAGCCTTGATATTTTTTTTTCTACTAAGGATTCAACCCAGGGGCACTTAACCACAGAGCTATATCCCCAGATCTTTATTTATTTACTTTATTTTGAGACAAGTTTTCACTAAGTTCCTGAGGCTGGCCTCAAACTTATGATCCTCCTGCCTTATCCTCCCAAGTTGCTGGGATTACAGGTATATACCACCACATCCAGGCTTGATTCTATTTCTGTACTATACCAACGTACAATCCTCCTACCTACCTCAGTGTTTAATGTTTTTGATGTGCTATTAGATTCAATTTATAATAATTTTGTTGAGGATTTTTATTGAATCTTTTGTATGTACATCACAAATAGGATTAATTTTGACATAAATATAAAAGCATGGGATATAATTTGTTCTAATTCAGTTCTTAGTATTTCTCCTTTCCCTCCCTTCCTCATACCCCTGTTCCCTTACCTCTGTTCTACTGACCTGCCATTTACTTATACTATTTTTAATTAGTGTCTTTTGGATGTACACAGTGGCGAGATTCACTGTGGTATAGTCATATATGTACATAAGAATGTTAGGTCATATTCATTCCACTGACTTTCTCTATCTCTTCCTTCCTCCCTTCTCTTCATTCCACTTTTACTATTGCACTGATTCTTTTTCTCACCCTCCCATTTTGGAGTACGTACACATATCAGAGAAAACATTTGACCTTTGATTTGGGGGTACTGGCCTACTTCACTTAGCATGGTGCACTCCAGTTCCATCCATTTACTGGCAAATGTCTTAAAGTCATTTTCTTTATGGCTGACTGATGCCCCATTGTGTGTGTGTGTGTGTGTGTGTGTGTGTGTGTGTGTGTGTGGTATATCTCACATTTTCTTTGCCCATTCATCTGTTAAAGGGCACCTAGTTTGGTTCCATAGCTTACCTCTTGTAAATTGTGTGGCTATAAATATTGATGTGGCTGTGTCACTGTAGTATGCTAATTTTAAATCCTTTGGATATATACTGAGGAGTGGTAGAGCTGGGTCATATGGTGGTTTCATTCTAAATTTTTGAGGACTCTCCATACTGCTTTCCAGAGTGGTTGCACCATTTTGTAATCCTACCAACAATGTATGAGGCTACCCTTTTCCCCACATCCTCACCAATATTTGTTGCTAATTGTATTCTTGATAATTGCCATTCTCAATTGAATTCTCAATGTAGTTTTAATTTGCATTTCTCTAAATGCTTAAAGATGTTGAAAATTTTTTCATATATTTGTTGATCATGTGTATTTCTTTTGAGAAGTGTGTGCTTAGTTCCTTTACCCATTTATTGATTGGATTATCTGTTTTTAGTGTCAAGTTTTTTGAGTGTTTTATATACCCTGGATATTAAGGCCTTACCTGAGGAGCAACTGGCAATGATTTTCTCCCATTCTTTTGGCTCTCTTCATACTCTTTATTATTTCCTTTCTATGAGGAATCTTTAGTTTGATGCCATCCCTTTTGTTGAACTGTTTTAAAATTCTTTTGCTTTAGGAGTCTTTTTAAGGAAGTCAGTTCCCGAGCAGACATGTTGGAGTGATAGGCCTACATTTTCTTCTAGCAGGTTCAGGGTCTCTGGTCTAATTCCAATGTCTTTGATCCACTTGAGTTGAGTTTTGTGTAGAGTGAGAGACAGGGGTTAAATTTCATTCTACTACATGTGTATTGCCAGTTTTCTCATCACCATTTGTTTAAAAGGCTCTTTTCTCCAATATGTTTTTGGCACCTTTGCCTATTATCAGATAACTATGTGAGTTTGTCTCTGTGTCTTCTATTCTATTCCACTGGTATTCATCTCTGTTTTGGTGCCAGTAGCATGCTATTTTTTACTATAGTTCTGTAGAATAATTTGAGGTCCGGTATTATAATGTTTCCTGCTTTGCTTTTCTCACTAATTATTGCTTTTATTATTTTCCAAATAAATTTCATGACTGCTTTTTCTATTTCAGTGAAGAATGTCATTGGAATTTTAATGGGTATTTTATTGAATCTGTATAGCTCTTTTGGTAGTTTGGTCATTTTGACAATATTAATTCTCCCTTCCCAAGAACAAGGGAGGATTTTCCATCTTCTAAGGTATTATTAAATGTATTTCTTTAGTGTTCTATAGTTTTCCTTGTAGAGGTTCTTTACCTCTTTTGTTAGGTTGATAATCTTATTGAGGATTTTTGCATCTATGCTTATCAAGGATATTGGCCTATAGTTTTCTTTTATTCTTGTGTCCTTATCAAGTTTTGGTAGCATGATAATAGTGACTTTGTAGAATGAGTTCCAAAAGTTTCCTTCCTTTTCTATTTTATGGAATAGTTTGAGGAGCAGAAGTGTTAGGTTTTTTTAATCATCTGTTAAAATTCAGCAGTAAATCCATCTTGTCCTGAGTTTTCATTGTTGGGAAACTTTTTATTACTAATTTAATCTTCTTAATTATTATTGATTTATTTTTGTTTTTATGTCCTCTTTGTTCCATTTTGGTAATACATATATGTCCAGAAACTTTCCCATTTCTCCTAGAATTTTTAATTTATTGGTGGATAGTTTTTAAAAATATTCCCTAATAGTTCTTTGAATTTCAATGGTATCTGTTGAAATTTCACCCTTTTCACCTCTAGTTTTATTTATTTGTATCCTCTCTCTGTTTCTTTTGGTTGGCTTAAAGGTTTGTCAATTTTATTTTTCTTTTCTACTATTATTTCTTTGAATATATTACCTATGCACTCTGCATGTAACTCTTCTCTGTAGAGTATGCAAATGGTATGGATGTTTCATCTTTTACTGGTATTCCAGAGATCTTGTATGTTTTCTTCATTTTTTTTTCTTTGTTGATATCCAGATGCAATATTTTGGCAGAAGTCTCTTCAAACTCCAATATTATTTCTTCTGTTTCAAGTAGTCTGTTCTTGAGGCTTTCAACTGGAGTTTTTAATCTCACTTATTGAGCTTTTCATTTACATTTTTTGAAATATTTTTTAGTTATTGATGGACATTTATTTATTTATATGCAGTACTGAAAATTGAACCCAGTGCCTCACACATGTGAGTCAAGCACTCTACCACTGAGCTACAACCCCAGCCCTCCAAGATTTAAAAAATTTTTTAATTTGTTCTAATTAGTTCTCTAAGATTTTTATTTGACTCTTTCTCAAATCTCTATTGAAATGTTGTTTGATATCTTACATTATCTTCCTTAATTCATTCGACTGTTTTTCTGTATTCTCCTAGATTTCATTGAGCTTTTCAAACAATCGTTCTTCTGAATTTTTTGGTCTGGCATTTCACCCATTTTGATGTCTTTGGAATCTATTGCCACAGCATTATGAACTTCAGAAAATATATTGTGCATTTTTTTCCATATTTCTTGTGATTCTATGTTGAGATTTGTGCATCTATTGAAATGGGTATCTCTTCCACTTTCATATGAGGATCTTCTTAATGAGCAGCCTTCCCTGATGATGTATCTTGGGGTATCAGTTTTCTGTGTAGTGTTGAGTTCAATTGGTCTTCACAGCATAGATTCCCTGTGGCTTATCTCACCATGGTTAGTGAGTTTTGATACAGTGCTTACTGTGTTAGGACCTGAGGAACCTGCTTTCTGTCTCACAAAAGTAGTTCTCTGATGGTTCAGGCAGATATGGCATAGACAGCAGTGTAAACGGGGTGTATCCTCTGTGGTTACTCCTAAAATGGTAGTGGAACTCTGTACGAAATGACAGGGATTTCCTAAAGTACTGTTGACTTTGGTTTTGTTACTTAAAAACAATTTTGGTACTGTCTGCTTCTAATTAATATGAAGGCCCTGGAGCTTTTATCCTCTGTTTATTTTATTTTATTTTTATTTTTATGTGGTGCCAAGGATTGAAGCCAGTGCCTCACATGTACAAGGCAAGCACTCTACCACTGAGCCACAACCCCAGCCTTTATCCTCTGTTTAGATACTGGTATAGATCATGTTGTTTCATGGTGAGATGCCAGGACTTGAATCACAGCTCCCCTTCTGTGACACTCACCTGCAGTGTTGTCATCACTGTTGGCTCTAATCAGGTATGGGAACAACTGATGCTAAAGACCTTCATATATGTGGTATTCACATGAGTTATTTCTTTCTGCTGTTGTTGTGAGGATGAGTGTCCAGGAATGGGTTCCCAAATCCCCACTAGTCATGCTCACGTGGGGACAGATTGTCAGCTGGAGCTCCCCTACCCCCTTTTTTTTTCCTATAAGTTGAAGTATCCACTAATGTTTGAGCAGGAGTACATCATGGCTAGAGCAAGGTGCAATTCCTCTCAGAAGGACTGGGAAATATTTTCAGTAGCAGGTCACCTGCCCAACACATGCAAAGCCCCAGACTTGATCCCCAGCATTGTGAAGATAATCCAAAAACAGGTAAATGAAACACCAAATGAAAAGACAATAATAGCAGCAACAACTACTAATACAGAAAAGATAAGGAAGATATAATGTCATATAACACAAAAGTTAAAGATAATAGAATAAAATTTTAATAAAAAGGGGAAAATAAAATAATTAAAAATTCAAAAGAAGAGATGAGAAAAATGGAAAGCCAGTAAAAAGGGAAAAGGGAAATATTCAAGGTTAAAAAGAGGCTATAAAAAAGAAACAAAACAGCAACCAAAAAATGTATTTATGGAAAATAAAGAAATCCTCCTAGCTTAAGTACTTGAATGAAGGAAAATGAGAGTAGACACAGTTTATGCTGATCATAGATTCTCTGAGTCTTCATAGACAGGCTCCCTCCCCAATTGATAGAGCAAAGGTTATGTGTTATTCATTCCACTCTTTTTTCCTTTGTTGTGCTCCCCTGGTGGCTAGAGGAAGAGATTTATAGCTGAAGCCAGTTGGAATTCTTCTCAACTGCTTTGCTCACTGGATCTAGCTAGCATGGAAAGCAGAATGGCCCAGGTAAAAATTCTCTTTGGAGCTTTCTGGTTTGTGCCCTCTGAGGGTAGGGGAAATGCTGCAGTGTGTCAGCAGTTGAGCCCAGTATGTGAAACTCAGTCTGGCAAAGATTCTCTTCAGAGCTTTTAGGGCTATGAGCTTCAAGGGCAGAGGTAACACAGGTGCTATGACTTGTCATTGCACAGAATGTAGAGCTCCCCAAATATTTTTTTCTGGGGCTTTTTGGACTACACACGCTAATGGAGGGCTAATCCTGGTTCTGCAGCATATCCCCAGTCTCCTCTGAAGGTGGAGAGTAGCAATGGAGTCACAAAAGAACTGCACTGAGAAGGGGGTTGGGGCCTCCTCAATGTGCCACCCTTGATTCTGGTGTTATCAAACTTGGCCATTTGTGAAATCATTAATGACTGATTCACTTCCCCAGCCTCTGACAGCTGGACTCCCAAACCCCTAATTTGAAAGGGAAGTACCTTCTCTTCTCCTCAGCATTACAGACTGGTTTCCCACTGCATAGAATTCTCAATGGGCCAATGTCCGAGTCTCTTCCGGAGGGCAAACTGAATTGTCGTGGCTGCCTGCTGAGCCAGTGCAATCATATTGCTTCCAGGGTCCCAGGAAAATAAAGAGGCCTTTGACTACCAGTGTAGTAAGCTCCGACTGTAAGATCTTTCTGAAGATGGCTCCCTGTTACAGCACTGTGAGAATATGCAAAATATGGAGAAATTATCCACTACCAGCTGGCTATACAGATTCCAGGTCTCCTATCTGTGTAGAATGTCAATAGGGTGCCAAATTCAGCTCGAGTGGAGTTAGCTGGCACTCTCTGTCCCTCACCTATACCCCCACCATGTGGTCCTTCTACTTGCTGCCATGTGATCAGTGCTGGGGTGCTCTATTTCTCCCATTGTTCCACTGTCAAAAAATCTCTGGGTACCTCCAAGTCTCTATCTACATTCCAGTACTCAACAAGCAGCTACACTTATAGACTTCTTTCTTTTCTGTTCTTGCAATCAAACCCAGGTCCTTTTGCCCACTGTGCAAGTGCTCTACCATAGCGTTATATCCCCAGCCCATTCCTGTTGTTTTCATATTGGCTTTTGGAGAAACAGGTAAGTGCTGGGTGCCTCTCATCTGCCATCTTAAATCTCTCATCTCTATTTTTTTTCATAGTGTACCATTTGATTCAGTTCTCATTTTCTGTTTAATACTCTGAAGGTGTTTTGCTGAGAAGTGTGCTTCTAGGTATGTTGGAACTTCCTTATTTATAAGTGATTTGCTCCTTTTCTCTTGCTGCTTTAGTCTTATATGAATTGAATCTGACCGAAGACCATTAACCTTCCTATATCTGTTCATATATTTTTTTCCAAATAGGGAAAGTTTTCTGCTCTCATTTCTCTAAATAAGCTTTCTATTCCTTTATCTTTTTCCATTCCTTCTTTAATGCCAATAACTCATAAAATTGCTCTTTTGATGTTGTCCCACAAATCCTTTAAACTTTTTGTTCCTTCATATTTTCTTTGTTCTTTCATATTTTTTCTCCTATAATTTTTTATTACCAAGTAATTTACCATTCTTAAGGTTTACAGATTTTCTTGTTTGCATTTTTCATTTTGTTCATTATATTATTCAGCTCCAAGATTTCTGTTTACATTATCATTATTATTATTATTTCAATCTGTTAAATTTTTCTACTAACTTTCTGAACTGTTTATCCATATTTTCTTGATGTTAAAACATCATTAAGATAGCTCCTTTTAATTCTTTTTTAAGTAGTTCATATATCTCTATTTCTTTAAGGTCAGTCACCGATAACCTTGTTTCATCTGTTTAGTCATGTTATATTTCCCTGATTGTTTTTGATCCTTCTGGTCATGTATCAGTGTGCATTGAAGGAAGAAGCATTAATTCGACCCTTTTCAGCCTGACTTTATTTGAAGACATTTCTTCTATAATAAGCCTATCTAAAAATTTTAGGCAGGTCTTCTGTGTTACTCCTTAAGTCCATGACTGTTACAGCTATTGCAGTGTTAGAGGATGTCTTGTGTCCAGGATTACCACAAAAAATCATGACACCAGTCTATAATATTACAAAATTAGAGATTTGTGCCAGGCTGGAACCCAAGCTCCCAGCTGCCAAAATCTGCCTGTCATTGTAGTTGATTCTGAGCCCAAGGCCAGTGCAGTCAGCCAGCAATAATATGGCCAGAACTTGAGTGCTTCTCATTATGATTTCACATTCCTATCTGGTACTTGAGTGGCCCTAGAGACTCAGTCTGTGGGTACTGGCCTGGAGTTAGTGACCATGGGGATTTGTCCAAAGCTAGGTTTTATTGAGGGGGCCTGATATTGGGTTTCAAAGTAAAGTTCTATGCTTACTTTCCTTCTTTCCCCAGGAGGATCATAACACTGTCTAGACTGTGCTTCCTAGGGTTGAGGGTGGGTGGATTGTGACAGGTAATATAAAACTGTCTTTCCTATTTTCTTCAATGTATCTTTTCTTACTGTTATATAACCAGTGTATTAGTCAGGGTTATCTAGAGGAACAGAATCAACAGGAAATATGATTATAAAAAGGGGATTTATTAGATTGGCTTACATGACCAGAAGCTAGATAGTTCACAATGACCATCTGCAGCTGGAGAGCTGGAGAACCAGTAGAAGTTCAGTCCAAGAGGTGGAAGCCCCATAACAAGAGGGATCAACAGTGCTACCCTAGTCTGAGACGGCTTCTGGAAACTCCCCGGAGAATCACTGGCAGAGTCCACTTTGGAAGAGTGAAGAATCGAGAGTCTGATATCCTCAGACAATCAAAGGAGCAATCAAGAACTCATTCAAGAAGAGTCAAGCATGCATCTTCATCTGCTTCCTTATTCTTTCAACTTTTATTCCATCCAAGTCACCATCCCATTGCAGGGTGCTGCCCACACTTAGGGAGGGTCTCCCCTTTAGTTGGCTACCCCACATTCCAGTCATTCCTAGACACACCCTCATCAACATGCCCAGAAGCCTCTTAATCATAGGCATCTCTTCATCTAATCAAGTTGACAATTCAAATTAACCATTATAACCAAATACTTTAAACTCTCACCTGATTTCTTTCATTCTAGTGTAGGTATTTGCATGCAGGAACAGTTGTTGACTACTGGAGAATTCTGTTTAGCCATCTTGTTCTGTTCTTCCTAATTTTTAGATATTTTCTTGGGGATTGCAAGCAACATCCTAAATGTATAATGATATAGTTTGAATTGATATTAACTTAGCTTCAAAAGCATATAAAGCTCTATTCCTATAGTGATCTGCCCCTTTATTTCGTTGTCACAAGTTTTATCTGTATACTTTGTGCACTCAATAACTTTGGTTTTTGATTATTTTATGTGTTTGTCTTTTTAATATTATAGAAAATACAATGTAGAATTAAAGACCAAAATTGAAATAATATTGGCTTTTATATTAATCTATGTAGTTAGCTTCCCGGAAATTATTTCTTCACATGGCATCAAGTTACCACCTAGCTTCCTTTATTTCAATCTAAAATACTCCCTATATCATTTCTTCTAGGGCAGTCTACTGGTAGGAAAAAAATCAGATTTTCTTTATCGGAAAAGTATTAATTTGACCTTCAATGTAAAAAGATAGTCTTACAGGACATCTAATTCTTGATATTCTTTTTCAGCATTTTATAGCTGACTTCTGACTTCCATTGGTTTCTGATGAGAAATTGTGTGATTAACATTACTGAGAACTTCTTTCATGTGATAAGTCACATAAGTATTGTTGCTTTCAAGGTTCTTTATCATTGTTTCTCAAAAGTTTGATTATAATGTGTTTCAGTGTGGATCTATTTCAATGTATCCTTCTTAGAATTTGTTATGTTTTTTGGATGTGTAAACTCATCATCAAATTTCAAAGTTCTTTGACCATCATCTTTGCAAATATTATTCTACCATTTTCTGTTTTATTCTCCTTCTGAGGCTTCCATCACTATATCTTAGCCCATTTATTGGTGTCCCACAGGTCCCTCAAGGTGTACTTGAATTTCTTTTTTTTCTCCTTTTTCTCTTCAGAATAAATCATTTTAATTTTCCTATTTTTAAGTTCCCTTATTCCTGCTTCTGCCTGCTCAAATGTGCCATTAAATCTCTCTAGCAAATTATTACTTTCAGCTATCATAATTCTCAGCTCCACAATTTATATTTGTTTAATTTTTTACTTCTGTTAATTTATTGATACACCCATTTTATAAATTTTTCTGGTTATCTTTACTTTTTGTGCGTGGTTTGAATATTATGAAACACTTGATTTAAAATCTTTGTCTAGTAAATCCTACATCTAAGTTTCCTTGGGAACAGTTTCTATCCATTTTTCCCTGTGAGTGCACCAAATTTTACTGTTTATTTGTTGATAATTGACTGTCCACATATTATAACGTTCTAATTCTGGAAATCACATTATCCCCCTAATACCAAGGTTTGCTGGTTTTGATTGTTGAATGCTATTATTGTTTCTCTATTTTGTGAATTTTTGAAATTATTTTTAAAGACTTTACACCTCTGTCATGTGACCACTGAAGTCTCTGTAACTTTAGCTCAAGTTCAGCTAGAATTTTGACAATATTCTTTGAGTTCCAAGAGTTAAAAATATTTAAAAACATAAAACATACCTACAAGTCTTTGATGATTAAGTGTACTGGGGCACTAATTCAGCAGTGTTACCACTCTGTAGTACCTTTTACTTACTCATTGCACTGAGTCTAGAGAAAACTTGCAGAAGCCTTTCTTTTTCTTATCTTTCTTTTTTTAGTGTTGGAGATCAAATCCTCATACATGCTAGCATGCTAGGTAAATTATCTAACACTGGGCTACACCCTTATCCCTATATGGCATTTTTAAAATTTTTCATCATGCACAGGCACTTCTGGATGCCCTAATTTCCCAAAGAGACTCTCTTCCTTACTTTTCCTCCCAGGTTTAGACAGTCTATTTTATGTCTTTATTTTAATCTTTTGGCCCAGAGGTTTGTGGGTTTTTCATCCTCCTTACAAGGTTTTTAAGCAATGACTGCCAAATTCCTCCCCGTGCGAGTTCCATGGGGAGTTAAGCAAAACAGATATGAGCATCATTCATAAGTTTTTCAGGTGGCTCCCAAACAAAATAGAACAGATAACATAATAAATTGGAATGAGGTCTGCTCTTCTCACTCCAGAACTAGGGATCATTAGTATCCTACACTGGGAGTGAGAACTGCCATCTTCAAACCACAGATGAGCCAGGGAGAACAGAGGTCAAGGATGAGTAAAAATGCCACAAATCTTTCCAACTAGTCTAAAATGTGCTTCTTGTTGATTTCACATTTGCTTTGTTGCTGTAAACATTGACTTTTTCCAGAACTCCAGTGAAGTTGTTTCTGACAGGTTTTACTTATCTTTTTTGATGTTTCTATAGAAGAATAGAAGTTTTGAACTGCTTACTCTACCATTTTACTGGTATGACTCCCACATGTTTAATATGATAAATTTGATTTTTAAATTATCCTCATTATGAATGGATGATTGAATTCCTGGGTAAGTCACCTTTCTTCCACCCTCACCAAATGCTGCTTAAGGACTGGGGGTGTAACTCAGTGGCAGAGTATTTGCCTAACATGCAGGAGGCCCTGGGTTCAATTCCCAGCATAAACAACGCTAGTTAACCTATTAATATATCTAAAGTGATTGAGACACTCCCTGGAATGTATTCCTAATGCTTACTGCAATGTAGGTAATAAATCACAAGCTTGATAAATGCATTTTGAATAAAGAATACTATTAAATCGAATTATTAGTAGTAATAGACATTTCAAAGAAACACATGAAATATCAGGAACACAGATTTGTATTAACAATCACAATTTATATGCATATACCTATTTATACCTTTTATAGCACTTTTGAATTTGTTATTCTATTAGAGGTCATAGACATTCTTTGAGATAAGAATGATAGTTGTTATTGTCTCCTTTTTATAAATTGGATAGAGTAAATGACTTGTTCCAAGTCATCCACCTGTAACTTGCAGTGGTAGGCATTATATGTAAGTCTGCTATGAAAATATCTTTTATTTTTCCAGGTTTCCTTATGGACTCAGTAGCCCATCTAGAATCAAGCAAACATGCTGACCTTTTGAAGGTTTTAAACAATATTGACTGACAGCAACTATAGAAAATGTGGAGAAAAAGAGGTCGTACACTAAAACATTCACATAGAAAACTGAATGTGTGCATAGCTGCAAATGGTAGGGACCAAATACTTGATGCAGAATAAGATGAGCTATTTGAGAAGATCAATCAATCTCAATGTTTGAATCACTTATCATAGGAGCAGAATGATAGTATGAAAGGACTTTGAAGATTAGCCAAAGGAGTATGGAAATAGGGTTTTGGGAGAGGAAAGACTGCCACATGGGGCTTAAGACTTTTTCTCTCTTTGTCTATGATTGCATCTGCTGTCCCCACTAGCCCTTCTGTGATATCACTGAAGAACTGGGGCCTGGGGCCAGAAGCATCAGGTATGAGATGAGGTAGTGTGGTTCCAAGTAACAGTAAAATTCACAGAGGTGAAGGAGGAAGAAATGATATCTATAAGTTGTAACACACAGGAACATTAAGATATTTCTTATGATTTTATGGTTGGTCTGTCCTTCATAAGTGAAAGAAACTTCTCAGAGTAATGAATTTTGAATACCTGTCTTAAAAGAAATACTATAAGGAGTATGACCTGAAAAGACCCAGGAGAGCTGTCTCTCTCCAGCTTCTCTTCTGAGCTGCTTTATGCCCTATAAAGAAAGCAGAATAATATAGGGAAATGGTATCAAATAAAACTAAGTTCAAATTGGGGCCTCACTACCAGTTAACTAGCTGTGTGGCCTTCAGCAGTTTAATTCTCTGAACCTTAGTTTAAATAGTTATCCTCTATGAAATAGTGGTAAGGTTTCAAAGTATTATTGTGAATATTACATGAAAACATGAACTTACCAATAAATGGTTAATAATGTCATTCTAGAAAACTTTTAATTTCTCCCATTTCTTATTGGATAAATTGCTCCAGAGCATCAGTTCTTAAGTTAACCCAATACACTTGAAATTTTTCAGTGTAGTAATTGGGCTTTCCAAACTGGGGTATGTTAATTTTTAGGGTTGCCAGGGTTGACACTGTTTTCATGAAATGTCAGATATTGTCATAGCCACCTTCAGGTTTCCTGAAATCCAGTTTCACATAATTCTAATTTATCCTGCATTGTTTAGAAAATCAAGAGTCGTTTTCAAAATTGAATTTATCATGCAATTTAAGCATTTATGTTTAAAAATTTCCCCGATGGAAATATTTCTCAAATATATTATATAATTCCATACCTGCTTAAAATAATAATCTTAACAGAATTAAACATCTTCTTGATGACTAATGGTCATTATTTTGAGGGATGAGGGATTATGGGGGATTGAACTCAGGGACACCTGACCACCTAGTCACATCCCCAGCCCCTCTTGTGTATTTTATTTAGAGACAGGGTCTCACTGAGTTGCTTTTTCTGAGCACTGGCTTTAAACTTTTGATCCTCCTGTCTCAGCCTCCCGAGCCTCTGGGATTACAGGTGTGTACCACCACGCCTGGCTTAAAGGTCATTATTAATGAACATCCATTATTATATATCACCATTATATAAAATACAATGATAGCTCTTAAGAACTGATGAGTGGCAGTCATAGGTAAGGGGCAGAAATGAAACAAAAGTTTCTTTGTGGTTACACTTGTTAATCTCTGAAAAATATGTTCGTTTATTTCTTATGTCCCTCTTTTATGGTTTTTCCTCTTATTCTCAGTCAGATGGTGCTTCTTGCTCTTGGTGATATAGCTGTCTCTGGTTACTCCCTTTCCTGATAATATTGACAGGGAAACAAAGAGAACTAAACTCATTAAAATTATGTCTTATGCAGTGGTCCTCCTATTGTGATCCCTGGACTGGTAGCATCAAAATCACCAAAAAACTTTTTAGAAACGAAAATCTCAGGCCTGCTCCAGACTTACTAAATCAGAAATTTCTGGGGTATAGCCCAGAAATCTTTGACTTCAACAGAACTTCCAAGTGATTCTGATGTATGTTCAAGTTTAAGATTTACTGACCTACTATACTTGTTAGTAATATACACTCTCGGGTCTCACTCCAAGAGATAAAATTTAGTAGGTCAGAGGTAGGATCCAAGAGCCTAAAATTTTATTGGCATATTATAGTTATACCTAATAGTGTACATGCACACAATAAACAATATAATTTTGTTTGATTCCCCAGTACCTACCCTTTCCCTCCCCGCCTCCCTCCCCTGGTCCCCTTTTTCTACTCTGCTAGTCTCCCTTCTATTTTCATAAAATTCTCCCCTTTTTTTCCTTTTTTCCCTCTAGTTCCATATATGAGAGAAAATATGACCCTTGACTTTCAGAGTTTGGCTTATCTTACTTAATGTAATACGTAAGAGACTTAATTTTTTAACCAATACCCCATAATATCCTGATGAAAATAGTCAAGAGTCAAGAGTCTTACTTAGAAAAATTCCCCATGCCTATAGCAGTGCTTTTTTTTTTTTTTTTTTTTTTTTTTTGCGGTGCTGGGGATCCAACCCTTGTGCATGCAAGGCAAGCACTCTACCGGCTGAGTTATCTCCCCAGCCCTATAGCAGTGCTTCTTAAACTTTCCTGGGGATTTTGTTAAAATGTACATCATCTCAATAGACCTAGCATTCAGCATTTCAATGGACTAACAGGTGATATCTATACTACTGGACTACACTATTGGAATAGCAAGTTCCTAGAACCTTTTATTTTACTTTGTTTTTGAATCTTTTGTACCCAAAATTTTTCTATGAGTTAAGAACATTATCAGTGTCTCTTGATTTTGCAAAATATACTATTTTTTCCAAAATCAGATATTTTAACATTTTATATTATTTCTTAAAATTAAAAAACTTGAGTTAAAAATTGACCATACGATATGAGATAGTTTGACTTTAAGTACAGAATGAAGGAGCGCTCTCCTATGAGTAAAATCGTATAAGCTTTACATCCTAGATTCATTGTCATATTGTCAGACTTTTCAAAACTTTTAATCTGTCCTGCTGGATGTTAAGTACATTTCCAATAGGGAATGGATAGCAAAGCTTCCCTACCAAGGTGATCCAAATTCTCTGAGAGATTACATCATTCTCTAGAGCTAAGATAGATGCTACATTTCTATATCTTAGTCCTACTATCAGTATTTCTTTTCTCTCTTATTAAAGGCGTCAATTATTAATCTAGGCCTTTTTCCATGGGTAAGGTTATTTGTTCCCTCTGAATAATGATACTAAGTATTTCATCTTTTCAAGACTGAATGGGACATGGACAGCCTTGTGCTTATCCCTAGTTTGGCAATACCTAGACCTCTCCTTATAGAAAGAAAATGCCTTGGTGTGGGATATCATTCAGCAAAACTCCTCAGTATTTACATTGGGAATTACTTAAAACATTCCCTAGAAAGTTCATGTTAGTTTGGTATGCCAACAAAGAATAAAGGCCAATGTTTTAGTCAGCTTTTTCACTGCTGAGACTTAAAGACCCAACCAGAACAATTTTAGAGGAGGAAAAGTTTAGCAGAAGGCTCACAATTTCAGAGGTCTTAGTCCATAGATAGCCAATTCCACTCCTTGGGGCTCAAAGTGAGGCTGAACATCAGGGCAGAAGAGTATGGCAGAGGGAAGCAGCTCACATGATGATCAGAAAACAGAGAGAGAGAGACTCCACTCTCCAAATGCAAAATATATATACTCCAAAGCCACGCCCCCAATTAACCACTTCCTCCAGCAACACCCCACCTGCCTCCAGTTACCACTCTGTTAATCCCATCAGATATTCACTGATTAGGTTAAGGCTATGACTCAATCAATTCTCCTCCAAACCTTCTTGTATTGTCTCATATGTGAACTTTCGGGGCACACCACATCTAAACCATAACAGTCAATAAATGGTTATTTCTGCAGTCTAGAAAACTTTTAATTTCTCCCATTTCTTGTTGAATAAATGGCTACATAACATCAGATCTAAAATGAACCCAGTACCCTTGAAATTCTTCAGTGTAGCATTTGAATCTTCCAGAGTATGTGTGTTGATTTGGGGGGTTGCCAGGGTTGAGATTGTTTTTATGAAATGGACTTCAAAAATTACTTTAGTTTATTTTCTAAATATGGCAACCTTAAAGTTATTATAGATAAGCTGTAGTAGCATGTACTTGATACTTTCCCTTTTAATTTCTTTCCTCTCTTTTCAGTTTATTACAATAGTATAGTAGAACTGGGTTCAGAAGGACCTGACATTCAAATCTAAGAATCTACTTTTTCTAGGTGTATAACTAGAAAAAGTACTTAAAGTTACTTAAACTCTCTAAGCCTTATTTACTCATCAGTATGATTAGGATATAAAACCTACATTGTTATAAGCATTACAGATAATATATGTAAAACATCTAGAGAAATGCCTGGTATATAGTAAGTACTCAATAATTAGAAGCTGTCATTATTGATGGTGACATTATTACCTGCCCTCTTCATTTCACAATTTGTTATGAGGATGAATCTGAATATCTGTAAAATCTTTGTAAATTGTAAATTACTATATTTGGGACATACCTTTATTAACTAGTCAGAAATAGTTTCTCCTAATTCCATAGACACAAACTGCAAACTTCTTGTGTACAGTGCCATCTAATACTGTACCATCTAGTAGTTTTTCTTCTGCTACCCTCATGTTGTTACCCATCTCCTTCATCTCTTTCATCCATCCCAGTGAGTCTCAAATGTTTTCAGGTGGCAGAATACCTGAAGTCTTGATTTTTATTTTAGAATTTCATGAGCTAGCTTTATTAAACATGAAATAGTCCAGTATATGATTTTGTAAAGTTTGTTAGTATTTTATTTTGAATTTTAAATATATAAGCTGTTGCAGGTGTCAAAAATTACAGTATGGAAGTGGAATTTCAAATTGAGAAAATGTTATCTTAATTGTTTTGCAAATGGAGAGAAGATCACTATTTTCTTTAAAGAGTAAAAACCCTGGCCCATTGTGTAGAAAACCAATGCTCTAATGGATGATTTTGAGAGATACTAGTCTACCCATCCAAAGAATTCTTGACTTGTGATGGTTATTTTTATACACAAACATCAGTTGTATTCATGTGCACTTTTCATAACCATCCTTGAGCTATGTGATTGCTTTTATCTGTAGGTCAGACCTTATAATGGGAACTGTAGCCACTGAATTGTAAAACCTAAGTACAATGGGAATAATTGGATCCCAGGGTAGCAATAGCCAACTGATGGCACTAAACTGACAATGACAAGGTGGATTTGCTTACCATAATAGTAAGAAGAGTAAAAGAAACAATCAGAATAATCTGACTCATACAGACCTATAGTGTTGACTAGTTAATAATGGTGTTCCTAGAAGTGAAATATACAGGAAACTTGCTAAATTCTTACCTAATCTGCATAAACAGAAAAATTCTAGGACAAATGAATAAAATTCTAAATTGAATCATAAGAAATAGTGACAGACCCTCAATCACTTCTCAGACTTTAACTAATTTGCAGGCCAAGATCCCCTAGAATGCAATGGAGGCCACATCCCCTTGAGGAAAAACCCTAATACACTACCCAAAATTTATGCTGTTAATATTTCCCCCACCCTTTCTCAAAGGGGCCTTTTAGTGCAGTAACTCCATTGGAGAAAAGAAAATAATCAGACCTTTTTTAGGATTAATGGGCATTCAATCTGAACTGACCCTAATTCTAAGAGACTTAAAAGGTAACTTTGGTCATCAGAGTAGGACCTTATAGAGGTCACATGATCAATGGAGTTTTAGCTTAAGTCCAACTCACAATGGGCCCAGCATGTCCCCAAATACATCCTGTGATAATTTTCCCTGTTCCAGAATGGATAACTGGAATATACATAGTGGAAGAATTCCCACATTTGTTTCTTTACCTGTAGAGTGAGGACTATATGATAGGAAAGGCAAAAAGGAAACCACTATGACTGCCTTTACCTACAAAAATAGCAAACCCAAAGCAGTACCTCACCCCTGTGAAGATTTCAGAAAATAGTTCCACCACCTCTTGGTTTTTAAACAAAAGAATTAAACTTTGCATACTATAGAGATACATACATACCTATGTTTATAGTAGTACATACAACTCACAATAGCCAGATTATGGAACCAGCATGATGTCAATCAACTGACGAATGGGTTAAAAATGTTGTATATATGCACAATTAAGTTTTATTCACTCATAGAGAAAAACTAAATTATGTCATTTGTAGGGAAATGGATGGAACTGGAGAGCATCATGTTAAGAGAAATAAGTAAGACTCAGAAAGTCAAGGGTTATATATTTTCTCTCATATATGAAGCTAGAGAGAAAAGAGGGAAAAGAGAAGGAAAATCAGTAGGGTAGAGGAAAGGTTTGGGGGAGGAAAGCAGGAAGGGCAAGGTAGGTACTAAAGAAAGAAATTGATCAAATTGTACTATGTGCACGACAAAGATTTCACAATGATTCCCATTATCTTGTTTAATTATGAACCAGTGAAAATTACAATATGAAAAAAAGAAAATAGTGCCACCATCAAGGATTTGAAAGATGCACAGATAGTGATTCTCACCACATTGACAATGAATTCACCCTATGGACATCAAGATGGCAGAAGAGGATTTTCCAGTGTTCCTCTTGAGCCTTGCAGCAACAGCAATTTGAACAAATATTCATGCATGAAAATACCTCACAGGAGCTAATGTCCAAGTAAGAAAACACAGTACATGTAAATAACACCAAAATAAGATACATTGACCAGAGTAAAAAGAACAGTTTCACCTTGCCCATATCACCCCTCCCCTAAGTTCAGGAAATTCAGCATGAATAGTGAAGTAAATACTCAACTTTATCTCAAACCCCAGCACCAGGTCTGTCCCAGTGGAACCTAGCACCAGGCCAGCCGCTATGGCACCAAGCTTTAGACCTTTAGCACCAGGATGGCCCCTTCAACCCAGGCTACAGGACAGTATCCTCATACCAAGTCTCCAGACTCATCCCAGACCAGCACCCACAGATCCTACTTCCATGTCAGCCCCCACATCCCAATATTCTAGTGGATAAAGTCTCCAGGATGGCTTCCATATCTGTAGAACCCAGGCCCATCCTCATAGACCCAGCTTCCAGTCAAGTCCCTATGGCTCCAGGATTGAAGTCAGCCCCTGCAGACCTAGTGTACAAACAAGCACCTACAGACTTGTCTTTTAGGCTAGACCCCATATACCCAGGCTAGATGTGCCCTAAACTTCAGGTCAGCCCCTGTAGCCCTAGGCTTCAGTGGACCCAGGATCCAGGCCTGTTCCTACTTACCCAGTAGACCCTGGTGTAGGCAGTCCACACAGGCCAAGTGTCCAGAACCATTACCCATGTAGACCAAGGCTCCAGGCCAACCCCTACAAACAAGGTCTAGACAAGCCCCCATGGACTCAGGCATCAGGCCTACCTCAGGGCCAAGAGGGCACCCATATCTCAGGATCCAAATCCATCCTTTGGACCCAGGTTTAAGACCTGTCTTAGCAGCAGGCCAGCCCCCACAGATTCAGACTCAAGCCCTGCCTCAGCACCAGGTTAGACCCTGTGAACTCAGGCTTGAGGCTAGTCCTGACATAAACAAACTTCATGCCTGTGGATCCATTTGAGAGGTGCACCTAAGTAAACCCAGCACACAGCCAGCCAGTATGAACACAGGACCCAGGATTGCCCAAATGGACCCAAGCTTTAGATCTGTCTCAGTGGTCTCAGATGTCAGGCCCACCACCTGTTGACTTAGGCACCATGCCAGCCCACTTGAAGATTCCAAAAGCAATACCACCCATGGACCACCAATGATAGTACTCCCAGCATTTCTGGATGGGCTGATTGATGAAGGGATTGCTTAGCCCAAGCTAGTCTGCAAAGATTGGAATATGCTTCTACTTTTTAAAAATCCAAAGACAACAATGCCTATCCACAGGATTTTGAATAATGAGGAAAACATGACACCACCAAAGGAACAAAATAAAGCACCAGTATATAACCCTAAATAAATAGAGATTATCTGGGCATAGAGGTATTCACATGTAACCCCAGGTAACGGAAGCTGGTGCAGGAGGATTGCTTGACCCCAGAAGTTCAAGACCAATCTGGGCAACATAATGAGACCTTGGAAGGATGAATAGGAGGAATAGATGGAGAAGTGGAGAAGAAGCTGAAATTGAGCTCTATGAGCTGCCTAAAAATTCAAAGTAATCATTGTCAAGAAACTCAGTGAGCTGCAAGAAAACACAGACAAGTAGATGAAACAAAGGGAATAATAAATAAACAAAATGAGTAGGTCAACAGAGATAGAAACCATTAAAAAAGAAATTAAAAAATTCTGGAGAATGATAATGGATTACCATAAGCTTAACCAGATGATGACTTTAATTATGTCTACTATACTAAGTATAGTTTTGTTGCTTATGAAAATAAACATCTTTTGCTACTTGTAGAGATGCTTATTTTGATGTTATAAATGCCTTTTCCTCCATACCTATCTATAAGAGCAACCAGAATTTCTTTCAAAAATACACCCTCACACTTCTACCTCAGGTACATATCAACTCATAAACCCTGTGTCTTTATTTAGTTTGCAGGAATCTCGATTACTTTTTCCTTCCACAAAGTATCACAGTGGTCCATTATGTTGATGACTATACTGATTATACCTAGTGATCAAGAAGAAACAAGTATACTAGACTTATTGGTAAGATATTTTTGTGTCAGAAGGTAGGAAATAAATATGACTAAAATTCAAGGACTCTCTACCTTAGAAAAATTTCTAGGTGTCTAGTGATGTGCAGCAGGTGAAAAATATGTTTTTGTATCTCCTAAAACCAAGAAATAGACACAATGTCTACTAGTCCTCTTTGGATTTGAGAGGCAACCTATTGCTCATTTTGATGTGTTACTTGGCCCACTTATAATGTGACCCCAACATCTGCTAATTTTGAATGGGCTCAGAACAAAAAAAAATTCTGCAATAGCTACAGGCTATCTGCAAGCTGCTCTGCAACATAGGCCATAATATCCAACAGATTTGAGTGCATTTGTGGTGTCGATAGCAGATGGGTGTGTTTTTTGGAGCCTTTGTCAAGCCTCTAGATGAATCAAAATGTATGTATTCAGTATTTGGACAAGTTCCTGCCATCATTCACAGAAAACTATTCTCCATTTGAGAAACAGCTCTTTACTTGATACTGGGCCTTAGTAGAGACTTGATACTTAACCATGGGCCACTAAGTTACCATGTGGTCTTAGTTTCCCATTAGGAATTACGTGTTATTTGACTCAGGAAGCCACAAAGTTAGATATGTATGACAGCACTCCTTTATAAAATGGAAGTGGTGTATACATTATAGGCTTCAAGCAGGTCCTCAGAAAAAATAAGTTACATGGAGAAGTGTCCCAAATTCCCATGGTTCCTACTTCTTCTATGCTACATCTCTCTCCAAGTCTGCACCTATTATCACATGTGGAGTACTCTATGATTAACTGCCAGAGGAAGAGAAGACTCTGGCTTAGTTTACAGATGGTTCTGAATGCTGTACATGCACCACCCAAGAGTAGACAGCTGCAACACTACAGCCCCTTTCTGGTATATCCCTGAAGAACAGTGGGAAAGAGAAATATTCTGAGTGATCAGCACTTTGAGCACCATACATGGTTATTCATTTTGCTTGAAAGGAGATTGAAAGTAACCAAATTATGCTACACACATATATAAATATACCACAGTGAATTTCCCCTCTATGTATATCTTTAAAGAACCAATTTAAAAAGCTAAATAAATAGAAGGAAGACCAATAGAGTAGAGGAAGGGGAATAGAGTGGGGAAAAAGATAAGGAAAAGAGTAAGTACTAGAAACTGAAATGGAGCAATTATGTCCAATGCATGTATAATTATGTCAAAATGAGCCCCAGTATCATATATAACTATAATGCACTAATAAAAAACTTAAAAAAGAAAGGAGAATAGGAACATATGTGATTGTATATTAATCCATGGGCTGTAGCCAATGATTAGTTAAATGCTCAGAGACTTGTAAGGTATGTGATTGAAAAATTGGTAACAAAGAAATATGTTGAAGAGGTATGTGGCTAGACCTCCCTGAGCAAACAAAAAATGTGATGCTCCATATGACTGTACACCAAAGGGTAATTTTAGGAGAGGAGGACTTTAATTATTAAGTCCTGTGGATACCAGTTAGCCCCTTTACTCAGTCATCTCTGGCATCAGCCAATGGACTCATAAACAAAGTTTCTATATTTCCAGCTCCAGAGGTCTGGTACTGAGATTTTGTCTGGAGTAGAAGCAGGCCATAAAATAGATAACTCAATCTTTATCCAAAATAACTGCCTTCATTTGCAACAGTGTTTGAAGAATTTTAAATCAGAGGATGTCCTCAAGAGCAGTGAAGGCAATAGAGTATTATTCAACCATAAAGAAGAACAAAATATTGTAATTTACAAGAGAAAGGATGGAACTGGAAGATATCATGTTAAGTGAAATAAGTCAGACATTGAAAGATAAGTATTGCATATTTTCTCTCATATGTGGAAGCAAAAGAAAATAGAAGAATAAGAAGAAAATCTGAAAGTAGAAGAGTGATTACTAGACTTAGAAGGGGACCAGAGAGATGGTGGAGGGGAGGAAAGGAGAGGGTAGAAGTGTAGGTAGATATAATCAACACACAATATAGGTATATATGAAAATATCACACTAAACCCCATTAATTTGTGCAATTAATATGTGTTCATAATTATAATTTTTAATAAGAAGGCAGTGAAGTTTGTGGTGAAGAGCAATTAAGAGAATAATTGTAGATATAATGAAGCAGCAGCCTAGACATTAGGCCAACTAGCCCACAGAAGAGAACTAGGTAATAAGAATGCAGCTGGTGTGAGAACAAATATCAAATGCTGATCAGAAATTATTTTATTGATATTATTCCTTTTAGTGCAGTATATGTCCAAGGGCACTGCTGAAAGCAGTAGGATAGTCTGCCAGCAATTAGTAGAGTCAAATAGCTAGAGGTGGTCAGGAAAAGAGAGGAAGAGACCTCTACCAGTATTATCATCCCAGAGTGACTATGGGTACACCAGAATCTGTCTCTCCTTGAAGAGCAATATCAGAGGCTCTTCTTTGTGGGAATGGAGGATAGATTCACTAAAATATTCCAGACACTAAATAAACATCAAATAATAAAAACAAACTCTAGGAACATGACATAACCAGTATCCCGAGTTGGTTCAATATGTAATATAAAAGATCCAGTTGCCAATCAAAAAAGTATGAGGCATGCAAAGGAACAGTGTAGTATGACCCAAATACCAGAAAAACAGAAGGCAATAGAAATTGCCTGTGAGAGAACAAGACATTGTATTTAACATAAAAAAATTGCATGTTAGCCATTTGTTATGAATTGAATTATGTCCCCCCACAAAAATTTCATTTGTTGAGTTCTTAATCCTCAGAACCTAAGATTATGACTTTATTTAGAAACAATTTTATTTCAGATTGAAATTAATTAGGTCAAGATAGTATTACACTGAAGTCGGGTGGGTCCAAAATTCAATATGTCTCATTTCTTTATAAAAATGGAAAGTTGAACAGTGAGATAGTCACACAGGGAGAAGGCCATGTGAAGACTGGAGTTATGCTGCCACAAGCCAAGGAAATATGACAAGCTAGGAAAGAGGCCTAGAACTGATCCTTTTGTCATACCTCCAAAGGGAGGATGCCCCTACTGGCATCTGGATCTCAGACATCACCAGAACTATGAGACAATTTCTATTGTTCAGGGCTCTCAGTTTATTGCAATGTGTTACAGCAGCCCCGGAGAACTTATATACCATTATAAATATCTTTAAAGAAGTAAAGTATGACTACAGAAGTTAAGAAAAGTATGGCAATGTAAATAGAGAATGTAAATGAAGACAAATTATAAAGTAAAAACAAATGGAAGTTAGGATTTTGAAATTAATATAACTAAATTTTTTTTAAAAATCACTAAAAGGAAAAAATTAGATCTGAACTACAGAGTAAAGAATTAGCAAGTTTGAAAATAGAACAATAGAAATTATTTAAGCCAAAAAATTAGAGTGAAGAAAAATTAACAGACCCTTGGAGAAAAGTGGGACAACATTAACATACCAATATATACATAATGAGAGTACTAGAAGGAAAGATGACAGAAGAAGAAAAAAATATTCAAAGACATAATAGCCAAAAACCTTCTAAACTTATTGTCAATACAATAACCTATAGATCCAGGAAGCTCAATAAAATCCAAGAAGGATAAACACAAAGAGAACCAAAAACTAACACATTTAGTTAGTGGAAAGTCAGAGACAAGCAGAAAATATTTTTATTGTTTGTTCTATTTAGTTATACATGACAGCAGAATGCATTTTGATTCACTGTACACAAATGGAGTACAACTTTTCATTTCTCTGGTTGTGCACGATGTAGAGTCACACCATCCATGTAATCATACATGTACATAGGGTAATGAGAGAAAATTTTGAAAGCTACAAAAGAAAAATGACATGGAACTTTAAAAGTATTCTAGTAAGACTTATTATTGTCTTCTCAGCAGAAATAACAGAGACTATAATGCAGTAGCATCACATATTTAAATTTCTTGCAGGATAAACAATTAACCAAGAATTCTACATCTAACAAAAATCTCTTGTTCAAAGGCAAAATATAGACTTTCTCAGATAAGCAAAATGCTGAGAAAGTTTCTTATTAGTAAACCTATCCAGTTTCTTCCACATCCGGCATGGGTGAGGGAAAGGGTTTCTGTTGGAGGGTTGGACTGGCTGTAATTAATCACTAAGAAACTTATTTAATAGAAAAACCATAGTAGACACTTATCCTTTGAAGCAGGGGCATGACCAATTTAGCCAAACCAGTCTGGCTCTAATAATGGAAGAGCCCACCTGTCCTTTATTTATAGTCATACAGGTAAAAGAAGGACCAGGAGGAGCTTCTCCTGTGAGGAACAGGATGGGGTGGAGTTAAGGAAGCCATTTGCTCTAGCAGGTCATGTGATACATCCATGGTATGCAGATTCCAGTGGTGAACAACTCTGCAAAGATACCACAGGCCTCAGGCCATTGGGAGCAATCTCTCAATGATTGCCAGTTCCTGAAAAACAGATTTCCGTGTCTGACAGCTCACCAGACCTGGATTTGTTAGTCATAGATGGCTCCCCACATAAACCAACCTTACAAAAAAATATTAAAGGAAGTTCTTCAACCTGAGAGCAAGGATCACAGATGGTAATTGGAATTCATATAACAAAAATACCAGTAAAGTTAATTAATTATAAAATACACTATGAATGCATATTTCCCCTTTTCTCAACTGATTTAAATTGCAAACATATAAATAATATGTATAGAATGTATTGTTGAACCTAAAACAAGGAGAAGTATAACACATGTAATATATTTGCCAATAAGAGTACAAAAAAGGTGGATGACAGCAAAGCTGTATGGACTATGGGAAATGAATGTAGATAATAAAGTAATAACTATAAAAATGGATTCCTGCTTTTGTAATGTTTCTGGATTATATAGATGTGCATATATATAGCATATATATGGTGTGTGTACACACAAATTATATATATGTATGCATATATATGTCTATATGGATACATATATGTGTGTGTGTATGTGTGTGTGTGTGTGTGTGTGTGTATGAAGGAAGAAAAGGGAATATATTCTGATAAATTAAGATGTAAATGCACAAAAGTCAACTCAAAGTGTATCAAAGACCTATAAATTAGACCAGAATCTCTGAGATGGCTAGAAAAGAATAACAGAGTCAACATTCCAATCTATAGGTGTAAGCACTGACTTCCTTAGTAAGAGTCCTAAAGCTCAAGAAATAAAAACCAAAAATCAATAAGTAGGATAACATCAAATTAAAAATTGTCTACAAAGTAAAGAAAATAATGAACAGAGTGAGGAGACAGACTACAGAATGATAGAAAATCCTTGCCAGTTACTCTTCCTACATAGGATTAATATCTAGAATAAATAACCAAAAAAACTTACCACACCCCCAAGAAAGGATTACAATTTTTTGTAAAACAATGAGTTGGTGTGATGTATTTTTGGTTATCAAAAATATTCATATAGCTTTTGGATTTTGAATTGGTAAATATTCATGATGTGTGGAAAAACATGATACACACTATGATCTCAATCACATGAAATGGGATGTTGTATATGTATATGTACAACCTGGAGAGACACGTCTGACTAAGTTGCTTGTGACTGGATGACTTTGTTCTTTCCTTGTGTTTTTATTTTTTCTGTAATGTATGTATTAACTTTTAAAAAATAAAAACAAACATAAACTTACCACAAAAAAACAAATAACCCAAAGAAAAAATGAATATGAACTAAACAGACACTTCTAAAAGAAATACAAATGGCCACAAAATACATGAAAAAATGTTTAACATCCTTAGCAGTCAGGGAAATACAAATCAAAACCACACTAAGACTTCATCTCACTTCAGTTAGACTGGCAGCCATCAAAGAATGCAAGTAACAATAGATGCTGGCAAGAATTCAGAGAAAAAGATACTCTTAGACATTGTTGGTGGGATTGCAAATTAGTACAATTAGACTACTATGGAAATCAATTGAGATTCCCCAAAACACTAGCAATGGAACCACCATATAATCCAGCTATCCCATTCCTTGGTATTTATCCAAAAAACTAAAATAAACATACTATAGTGAAATAAGCAAACGTATGTTTATAGCAACACGATTCGCAGTAGCCAATTTATGAAATCAGACTAGATGTCCACCAACAGACAGATGCATAATGAAATTGGGAGTTTTACTGAGCCATAAAGAAAAATGCAACTATGTCATTTTGTGGTAAATGGATGGAACTGGAGAACATTATGCTAAGTAAAATAAGCCAAACTCAGAAAGTCAAGGGTTGAATGTTTCCTCTCATGTGCAGAACCCAAAAAGAAAAAAGGAATTAAAAAGGGATCTCACAAATATAGAAGGGAGAACAGGGAGTGGAGAAGGGGATGAATGAAATTGATGAAATTATGTGCATGTACAAATATGTCACAATGAATACCACTATTATGTATAATTATGATGTACCAATAAAACCATAAAGTAGCCAGGTGCAGTGGTGCAAGCCTGTAATCCCAGAGGCTTGGGAGGCTGAGACAGAAGGATCACAAGTTCAAAGCCAGCCTCAGCAACTTAGGGAGGCCCTAAGCAACTCAGTGAGACCCTATCCCTAAATAAAATATATAAAAGGGCTGAGGATGTGACTCAGTGGTTAAGTACCCCTGGGTTCAATCCCCAGTACCAAATAATTATAATAATAAAGTAGTAAAGTTTAAAAAAGAATTATTTAAAGCAAAAAAAAACTTATGCGATGTACTAAAACAACCAATAAATTATCAATTTAAAAATAGTGAAAAAAATGAAATATAAATGTTATATTTTAAAATATTCAATAAATGCAAAAGAAAGACATAAAGGAGAAATAATAGAGTAAGGGAAAAGGCATTAGAAAAACAATACATAACTGTTTGAGAAAGGAAGTGAATGAGGACTTATGAGAGACTAGTAACCTTTGAGACCCTTCTATTCCCCCTTTCTCTTCTATTCCCATTTGCCTCCTAATACATCTCAAATTTTATCTTGGATATTTGGGGAGCTTACCAAAATTTGATCAAGCTGATAAGACAGCATGGCTGTAAGATGGCAGCTACTCCTCAGAATTTTCCTTGTCACTTTGTCCTTTCTTGTTTTAGTCTAACGACTTGAGCATGAAAAAAGAAAATAGGTTATATCCTTTCCCACTTGTTTTGCAAAACAATCAAATAGGAGATAATCAGGAAGGATTAAGCCCAGTCTTGTTAACTGAATGGGATGCTCAGGATGCTTATTGCTATTAAAGTCACAAGAAAGGCACTATTTTTTTCGAATTCACTGTATTAGATGACACATCCATATTTCCCTTTGTTTTTTACCAAAAGAGTGTTGGGGTGGGGAAGGGTAGAACAGAAAGAAATATAAAGGAGAGGGAGGAGGGATAAGGGGGATAAGAGAGAGAGAGAGAAAGAAACTCCACTAATGACTCAGAAGTCGACATGGTCTTTGGAGAAACCCCTTTCATAATCATTCTCCCACCATCACTAGTGTACAGAGAATACATGTTCATTGCACAATTAGCTCTAGCAGAGACCTTCTCCTACAGTATATGATGCAGCTTCCCCACATGAATTTCAGCTGATCTTCCCTAGACCTCTATATATAAAAAAAGAAAACAGTTATATAACCTACAACATCCTTTCATTTTGGAATATTAAGCACTGAAAATATTTTTGTGTAGAAGAGAATAAATTCAGTATAAATTCAGTTTACATTTATAAAGATAGTTTTGATGCATTAGGACAACAGAAGATGTGTTGCAAGGTGTTTTAGATGTGCCATGGACTTAGGTCCTTAATAGTGAAATAACTGTCAGTGTAAAGTAGTTGGAAAATGAGCACCAATTCCAAAACTGGATGTAATGGATCATTTAAAAAAAAAAAAACTTAGGTTGTAGATGGACAAAATACCTTTATTTTATTTATTTTTATGTGGTGCTGAGGATCAAACCCAGTGCCTCACACATGCTAGGCAAGTGCCCTAGCCCCAATATAATGGATCTTGAAAACAAATCATTATGTATCTACTGTGTTTGAAGTCCTAAAATGATGAGTGGACAGTCTGTCAATCTATAAATATTTTGTCTAAAGCTTCACCATTTGATGTGTGAGTATAGGATAAGAATTGAGAGTTTAATCATGCAAACCTTTTAGATCTCCTTTGAAATCAAATCCTAAATTTTAAATAAGGTCAGTTGTTTTTACCTCTAGCTGTAACAATTTTGGCTGTGACGTATAATATTGAGATTGCATTGAAGATAAAAAAAATTAAAAAGGAAAAAAAAATCTCTTTTGTTTGGAGAGTAATATAAAACCAGAAAGGTTAACAGAGTTCTCTCATTGCTAGAGGGAAGTCCCATTTTTACAAACTACAAAAAATATACTATTTCTTAGCCTTAATTCTTTACTAACTATTCCTAACTATAGTCCACTCAAAAGAGCACAAACAGGTGAACGTAGTTCAGGGTTAAAGGAGCAATGAAGCAAATACTTTTCTTCTTTATGATATAATTGTTGTCTGTGATTGATTTACTCTAAATAAAAATGGGAAGATTTCGATTTTGGATTTTCTCAGAGTGCTTTTATGTGGGCCTTTTTAATTTTTAGAATATGTAATGTTTTCAACCCCTTTTGTCTCCCAAGCAAAGCCTTCATTTTAACTCTCCCTGGAACTTGTGTAACTTCTTTAACTTATATGCTTGACATAAGGAATTGAAAGTGGGATATGAAAGTCATAACAATGCATATCTGGGTTGTGTAGGTAATGATGGAGCTCTATTGATTAAGAGCATTGTGTGCAAACACTTAGGCAACTCTAAGATGTAATGCAAATATAAATGTTCATGTTTTATTAGTTACTAAATTTTCAGAAAAATGTATTCTACTTATCCTTTTAAAAGTAAAATGTGATAGCTTGATACAATATAAATGTGGATTCATTCTCTTTAAAGCTAATTTTAAAAAGAGTGGTCTGGTTCAGAGAAAAAAAGCAAGTATTCTAATGATTCAAGTAAAGCCACTTTTCAATTACCTGAGATGCACCAAAAATTCCTCACAGGTGACTCTTTGATATGTGTACTTTCTTTAAGGGTGACTTTTATGAAAAAATTGCTGCAAAGGGGAGGGGAGGACAGTTGGTCTAAGTAGGTGTCCCTAACTCTCTATCGAAATATTCATTGCCTGAACACAACAATCAGATAGCTCAGCCACAAACAGATAATTAATAATTTTACTATTCGGTTATTGATTTGGCTCTATCACTGAGCTACAACCTGAGTTTTGTTGTTGCTTTTATGGATTGTTTTTTTTTTTAATTAGGGACCTTTTTGAACATTTCCAATTGTTTTAGATCAGTAGACATGGTCAGATATTTACATCTCCATATAAGTTGTCCTTTGATAGATTTTGAAAAAGATGAAGTGGAATTTTTAGTAGAAACTGAAGACTAATCTTGGAAAATGGCTCTGTGCAAATGCAAACTGAATGAACTGTGTTTCATACTGAAAGAAATGGGGAAGAGAGAAGAAAGTTGAAGACTGATCTTTATTGCTTGGTGGAATTTCCTGAGGTCATTTGTTAAAGATTTTGCCTGCATGTGTTTCTCTACTTGTTGAAAACTTAGATGCAAGTTTGCAATCATTTGCTTCATCATATTCTTAAGTAAGTTATAGGCAAGCTCTGTACCTATAACACATGGTGACAAAGCTGTTAGATTCTTAAAACAAATTACACCCAGGCCTATAATTTTTAAAATTATAAAGATGTAACGATCAATATGATATAGTGTGTTGGTCAACATCTCATGCCTAATATCACTAGTGAGGAAGCATAAATGAAAGTATTGAGGATATCTTAAAGAAAATAGTCACTTTTGCCCAAAAAGGAAGGTGAGTGCGCAGAAGAGCTTCAAAGATGATGTACTAGCTACTAACTTATGACAGATGTTTAAAATAGTTGTTTCTTTCACTGTTATTGAGTTTAAAAAAATCACAAATGGATATGTTAAAGATTGGCATTCTTTGGAAAATCACATTAGTCAGAAAAAATTATCACTATTCCTTTAAGGGTCAACTCATAGTTTCCTATACTCAGCAATAAAATTACTGAGCCACAGTTTATAATTACATAGTAACTTGGTTATTATCTGTTTGCAATCCCCACCACCATCATTATAAGTTCCTTGAGATCTAGATCCTTGTTCTGTTTTATATCCCATGCTCTAACATGTTTGCACTAAGTAAATATTTTGGCATTTATTTATATATTTATGAGTCTGTAAATAACCTCAAATATAATATTCTTCTTGAATTCTTTCCTAATCTCTTTATCCACCACTCCTACCTCCCACCCTGCTGAGATAGGGGTTTTCACAGAATGTATGTCAGTGGAAATATGCAAGTGATTTGGGTAATCAACCATACATCCAAGTTTCTTGGAACATCTCCAGTTTATTCTAACTGTCCTGGCATAATTATTTGCAAAGACTCCCTTCATTCTCAAAAGTGTCCCAGCTTGACTTGTAATTCAAATTTTTCCCCTCTAAAGAAACTGTTTCAGCACTTCCTAGGGCCATGTCTAGTCAATTTTTTTTTTACTATTTTTTGAGTTCTTTGAGGACAGAGTCAGTTCTGGTTCCTCTTCCTAACCCTGGGGCTTACCACAGTGTCAGTGTCACTCAGTGACAATTATTGTGAATGAAAAGACATTCCTGCTATCTTGTCCCAAGAAGTTTGCATTATAAAACAAAACACACACGCACACACACACACAAACACACAAACACACAAACACATGACAGCTACACATGTTTTAGGAAAGATGACCAACATTTTTCTGATAATCTTCTTGCTTATGGCTTTGGATGATAAACGCAAGTTTATTTATGCTAAGTCATGTGTTTCTCTTCTATTTTATTAAGTGGTAAACTTTTGTAATAATAAATAGTGATTTCAGTAATGTTCTCTATCTTTGTGGGATTTTCCATAAATTTAAATCTCTCATTGTACATCTTCATAAACATGATGAAAGTGTTCACACCAATATCAGCATGTGTTTTATTTTGCTTCTGGGTACTGCGAATCGAATCCAGGGCCTTAGTCATACTAGGGAATCATTCTATCACTGAGCTACGTTCCCAACCCACCAATGCCATGGTAAATAGAGCTAAATATTGGATAGTGGAAAAAGAGAAAAGTATTCAATGACCCACTAGCTAAGAGCAATTGAACTCATCTTTTAAAAGTACCTCTAATTTGCCAAAAGTATACATAGAGTCCTATAAATAGTTGCTACTTTGGAGCTTTGAGTAAATGTAAGAGAAAAATCTCTGTCCTTTGTACACCAGAAATTATTATTTTGGGGAGCATACTGGGCACTGAACTCAGGGGCAATCAATCACTGAGCCACCTCTCCAGCCCTATTTTGTATCTTATTTAGAGACAGGGTCTCACTGAGTTGCTTAGTGCTTCACCATTGCTGAGGGTGGCTTTGAAATCACAATCCTCATGCCTCATCCTCCTGAGCTGTTGGCATTACAGGCATGTGCCACCATGCATAGCCCAAAATTATTTTTGAAAGGATAAAATATCAGATAGTAAATGAGGAACTTATTTGGGAATGAACTTAGTAACAAAGATTTATGGAAAAGGAAAAAGGAAATAGATGAATGTGTTTGGCTAATTCATTAAGGGGATTTTTAAAGTCGAAAGTGATAGTGTAATTATTACAGAAGCCATTACATGCTTGACTAAATGTCAATTCTAAGGGGTCACTTCTATGTAAATGTATTTACAAGTGTGACTCCTGAAGTAAGCATGCAGTTATCCATAATGTTGTTATAACTATTGGTGGTTTTTCTTCTTGTTTGTATAAATGGAATTGAGATACAACTGGAAATTCCCAATATACTGGTTACGTAGATAACTTGGTTTATAATAATGAGTACAGCTGGTGCCTGAGTACTCACAGGTCTACAGCCTTGCCTGTCAGTCTTTGAAAAAACCCTGTTGTTGCCTGCTTCCTCTTTTATATAGATTAAGAACTTACTGAGTTCTGTTCACTTTGGTAAGCACTTTCCTCACTTGTAAGGATTGTAATCCTTACAATTATGTGAGATGGCTATCAATATCCTCATTTTACACACATGAGAAAACTAATACTCAAAGAGAAGAAAACAGGTTAAAACTGAAAACTGCCAGGAAAGATGAGGAAAGATGAGGTAGGTGAGAAGAGTGTGGTAATAAAAATTGTCCCTAATTCTCTTCCGTAATCAATATTCTTTTTTAAAGGTTCTGGTTTATCATGCAATTTGAGTTGGTTTTCTCCTTTTTAAGTGATGGGGTCTTGGTCTGTTGCTCAGGCTGGCCCCAAACTCCTGGGTTCAAGCAATCCTCCTGCCACAGCCTCCTGAGTAGCTGAGACTAAAGGCGTGCACCACTGTAGCCAACCAATTTTCTCCTTTTGTTTAGCAATTACAATAAATAAAAGAGGCCACAATGGGGTGCAGTGGTACATGCCTGTAATCCCAACAACTTGGGAGGCTGAGGCAAGAGGATCCCAAGTTTAAGACCAGAGAACAATTTGGCAAGACCCTATCTCAAAATTAAAAATTGCAAACAGCTGGGGATGTAGCTCAGTGGTAGAGTGCCCCTGGGTCCAATCCCCAGTATCTCAAAATAAATGAACAAATAAATAAATAATACTACAGATATATTCAGGAATGTGTGCATACCACCTTCTACATCTGGAATATGTTTGTTACTCTTACAGACTGCTTCAGTTGTCTGAAAGCAATTTTAATCATTTTTCAGTCTGTTTAGTTGATGAGATTCCTGATATTTTGCAAAGAGTAATGCTAAAGAGGAAATGCTCTTCAGGAGTGGATTTCAGCCTTAGCAAGGATATGCTGAGGAATCTAGAAACACTTCCCTCACACAAAAGAAGAAAAAAGTCCTTCCAAGGAGGTACTAACACACACGTACACGTGTGCACACTTGCAGACATGCATATACTTCTGCACCCTGCTGAAATGCATAGTTTTTCTTTCTCAAAGTTGTAGTGATAAATGAAAATGTCAGCTGTATTTTTGTATATGTGGAAATTATAGCATTATTGCCACCACTGATATTTTGTCTAGAATTATTAGAATTAAAGACTATTTTCAATGTAAGGCAAGGCTAATCATTGTAAGGCGAAAAATCAAATGACAGAGAACCTGTAGTTTTTTAGAAAGAAACATCTCTATTAGATTCTTTTTCAGAAGTTTACTAAAGATGATTGTGGCATGTGTGTTTATTTGTAGGGACTGGTAACATCTGAACATACCAAACCAAACAGGCAAAATTTTGACCTTTGCTACCACATTTTACTACAGAGGAATGCCACTGTACATGGATTCCAGGCAGGCTAAAAAGAAAAAGAGTTGATTAGACCTCAGACTATCCACTAAACGGGATGACGGCCACAGCTGCGGTGGAGACACCAAAAATGGAAAAGAGTGCCTCCAAGGAAGAGAAGCAGCATCCAAAACAGGACAGAACAGAGCAGGGCAATGCTGATTCTGAAGAGTGGATGAGCTCTGAGAGTGACCCTGAACAGATGAGCCTTAAGAGCAGCAACAACAACAGCTGCCAACCTGGAGATGGTCAGCTGAAGAGAAAGGAAATGTCCTCCAAGCCACATCGCCAGCTCTGTCGATCACCCTGCCTGGATCGTCCAAGCTTCTCCCAGAGCAGCATTTTACAGGATGGTAAGCTCGACATAGAGAAGGAATATCAAGCCAAGATGGACTTTGCTCTAAAGCTGGGCTATGCTGAGGAACAGATTCAATCAGTGCTGAATAAACTGGGTCCAGAATCACTTATAAATGATGTATTGGCAGAGCTTGTCAGACTTGGGAACAAAGGTGACTCAGAAGGGCAGGTCAACTTGAGTCTGTTAGCACCCTGTGGGCCTGGTTCCAGAGAGATTGCAAGCCCTGAATTGTCTCTTGAAGATGAAATAGACAATAGTGACAATTTGAGGCCAATTGTCATTGATGGAAGTAATGTGGCTATGAGGTAAGACTAGTGAATTTTTTCTCTCTTAAAAAAAAAAATCTGTCCTAAGCTAATAGAAATTGTATTCTTTTGAAAAGAGGCCCTTAGTTGTTGTCTGTGTCTTGCATTCCAATAGGTAGACAGAGGCTATCATGATGCTGTCCCTGACTTTTCTCTTTCCTTTGAAATTGCTGCCAATTTATTTTCAGGTGTTTTGAAATCACCTGTGATATCAGTGATGCTTCAGAGGAGACATAACCATTTAGCTCTTGGGGTCTGCTGTTACATCCTTACTTGGCTAGACTAATCATCCTGAAAATGCTGCTTTCATAATTTCACTTGGAGGTTTACTTAGGAACTTTCAGTAATGCTCAGTCGCTCTTCTACCAATTCTGGATCCCCTTGTCTAAGTCTGACATTCTTTATGATCTGGCCTTTTCCTGTTCCCATTTGATCACACCTATAATACTTATTGCATTTATATTATCCTTTTTAATGGTCTCCATGTAAATTATGCTGATTTCTATACCCTCTCCTTATGTTCATGTCATTTCCCAACCCAAAAATGACATACCCTTCAAGTTGCACCACCTCCACAAAGATTTTTTTGATTTCTCTGATTCCGTTGATTGTTTCTGAGCTATAATACCTTCAGTACACTGGATAATAGACCCCAAAGATGTCCACATCTTAATCCTTGGAACCTATGAAAATATTATCATATAAGATAAAAGGGACTTTGCAGTTATGTTTATGTTAAGGATCTTGAGAGAAAGAGATTAACCTTCATCAAGGTGAACCAGTGTAAGCCCAAGGGGCCTTATTAGAGGGAACAGCAGGAAAAGAATAAGTAATAGGAGATGCAATGGAAGAAATAAGAATCAGGAATATAAGAAAGGGGCCAGGAGCCAAGGAATGTGCACAGCCTCTAGGAGCTGAAAAAGACAAAGAGATTCTCTTCTGAGGACTGCAGAAAGAATGCAGCCTTGTCAATGTCTTAATTTTAAACTTCTAACCTTGAACTGTAAGAGAACAGTTTGTTGTTATTTTAAGCCTCTAAGTGCAATGAGATACTAATATAGTACTAATAATACTAGCAGCAATAAGATACTAATATAGTATCAATAGTGCCGATATATTTTATTTTATACTCTTATATGATTTTTTTATTTCATGTCAGAGAGCCTCAGCAATCAATTCTGTTTTCCAAGTGAATTGTCATCCAACCTTGGCTTAAAATGTCCAATGATCAGGATCCTATTTTCTCTCAGGTCCACCATTGCTTGATGGAATCACTTGAATTCCTTAGATCATATGAAATCATAACAAAGTATAAGCCTTAGTCTGGAAATCTTTAAATTCTATTATCCCCTTGTCTTTGAGGGTAAGGACCTTGCTTTATGCCTCTCTTATTTTTCCTATAGCATGTGGCCCAGTATTGGGTGCATCCAAAGAGGTACAAGGAAGGAGAGATAGAAGTTAGGTCTTAAGAACTATACCATTGCCTGGGCATGGTGGCACACTTCTGTAATCTCAGCAGCTCAGGAGGCTGAGGCAGGAGGATTTCAGGTTCAAAGCCAGTCTCAGCAATTTAGTGAGGCCATAAGCAACTTGGTAAGATCCTGCCTCAAATATTAAAATATAAGCACGGCTGGGGATGTGGCCCAGTGGTTAAAGCCCCCCTGGGTTCGATCCCCAGTATGGAAAAAAAAAAAAAGAACCATACCATTACTGTATACAGTCATAGCTTAGCAGGCTATCTAGAAGTACATTTTAGCATATAGCCATGTTTAATCCACATAGCAACTTTATCCCAAAGATGTAAAAACTGAAACTCAAAAGTTTAAGTGACCTCTCTTAACTTATGTAACTTGTAAGTAGCAAAGTGAGAACTATAACTTAAATCTTCAGGCTTTGAATGAATAAAAGAAACTGGCATTTATGAATATCTATTTTATGCCAGGTCTTTTTGCATATGTGATTTAAGCCTCACTTAAACCCCACCAGGATGGACTAATTCATTTCAGTTTTGCAGGTGAGGCGACTCGGGGTTCAGAAAGATTAAATAGCTGTTCCAGGTTATACAGGTAATACACATCAAAGCTTAGAATCTGACATTAATCCTCTTTTGACAGTATCATGCAGTATTATGCAGCTATTAATGTTTTTAAGAGTATTTGGCATTTCTACTAGTAGCAGAGAATACATTTACAGATTTTCTAATTTTTAAAATTAGGTGTATAAAGCAGGCAAAACATCATCCCTGTTTTAATGAGGGGAAACCAGAAGCTTAGGAACAAGAAAGCTAAATGACCTAAACACAGCATTACAGCAGTCAGAATGATGCAGTGGATCAATTAAAAGCAGAGGATGATTTCTGTACTCAAAAGTTTAAAAAAAAGAAGAAAAGAAAAAGTATTTCTGCTCCTCTCCTAATAGTCATAAGCTAGAGTGATTCTTAAGGTTAATGGGTATAAGACATGCCCAACTCAATTTCTCACCACACCAGACTACCCACAACACGAGAGATTGGACCTATTTCACAAAACCTGCCCTTATTAATAGGTTTTGTGTTTTGGAGATGGGGATGAAAAGAACTCAGACTTCTTAGGGACTTTGATTTCATGGTGATACAAGATTTTCCTTGTTTGGGTACTTCTGTTTGAGGATCCCTGAGGATGAAGGACACTTTATAGTTACTTTGCTTTGTAAAAAATAGTGAAGAGATTTAAGTACATAGATAATTAGTTTCTACATATCTACTTTATGCCAGTAGCAAATTATCATTCTGGGACAGGAAGATGAACTTATTCTACAGCCTCGATGCATTGCTTTGCTAAATTAGAGGTACCTTACATGAGTTTAATAAAGCAAAAAAAAAATTCAACCTTATTTTAGCAGCATATTAAGATGGTACATAGTGGACCATGTGATTTTTTTTATTTGCCAACTGTGAGCTGGGCATCATGGCACACACCTGAAATCATGCCTTCTTAGGAGGCTAAGGCAGGAGGATCAAAAGTTCAAGGCCAGCCTGGGCAACTTAGTAAGACCCTGTCTTAAAATAAAAAAATTTAAAAAGAGCCAGTGATGTAGATTGGTGGTAGAATGCTTGCCTCTCATGTGTGAAACCCACAATTCAATACCCTGTACCAGGAAAAAAAGAAGAGATGCCAACTCTGTCCTTGGTAGTGTCTTTTCTTATCTGGCCAAGTAAGTTACCTACAGATCCCACTTATTCTGCAATCACATTTCACATGGTCAAAGTTCAGTGCTATAATCCACTTATGAATTTGGTACTGTTGTTAATCTAAATTTAGTTTTCCCCATTAGCTGGCTGTAACTTTACCATGAGATTGGTATTTCTTAGACAAATTACATGTTAACATCTGTTGTTCCTTGGCGTGTTGGATAAGCCTATGTTAAAATTATGATACTTTGTTTGCCATTGATGGCATTTGTTTAACATTTGAAGTAGTGGTGTACCTGTGATTCACATACTGTGAATATGCTAAGATATGTGCTAAGATCCTAAAGGGTACATTCATTCTAAGAACTGTTTCCTTTGGGAGGAAAAATCCATTTCAGAGTAATTTGACTTTGAAATGTAAATGCCACTGGATTCTCTGTTAAGTCTGGAAGAAACTCAAACATTTGAACCCTCCTGAAAAAATTGCAAGAGAGAAGCCCAAGTAGAATGTTGCTTGGTAGTCTGGATCATGATATGTTCCTAAAGCAAAGACAAAGTAGTGTTACCAAGATATTCTGTGACTGCAGGTCCTAAGCATTTTAGCCTTTTTAGATCACAAAATGACCTTTTATATGTGTGGGCAAAAACAGGTTATCTTGCAAGCATTTATTTTTTTATTATTAAAAATAAATTCATTTCTTAAATATTCACTGGGCACTAAACTTTGCATACTGAACTCTTTTGTAGGTCTTCCTTGCTACTTTGATAAATGTTAAAACTACTTTCCAGTTCTTCTTACTGGGCATTTCATGGTATGCCTTATGGAATGCTCCAATGGCATAATTTTTAACAATTCTCAGTATGTTAAGAAATTGATATAAAAATGCAAATGTATCAAAATATTGGCAGTGTTGTTTCTGGGTGGTAGTAGAACAGTTGGATCTTTGGGGTTTTCTTATATTTTATATATTTTTCACATTCCATGTCATAAGCATATAAGCATATACATTTCTAATGATAAAATATTTAACACAAAGAATTTGGCAATATAAAATTTAAAGTTGTAGTATTCAACAAAAAGTTATTTTTGTATTTATTTCTGGACTTAGACAATGTTTAGAACAAGATCACTCTTTATAGTGCTGCAAAGCCAAATGAAGTGAAATTCCATCCCCTTCCGCCAAACCCCCCTTGTAGTAATACTTCTGATGATTTTCCCAAGCTCTAGTTGTTATTTTTTCCCAGTACTGGGAATTGAACCTGATGCTTCACACATGCTAGGCAAATGCTCTGCTACTGAGTTACATCCCCAGATCTTTTTTTAAAATCATTTCCCTGCCTTTTTTTTTAAATTAGTTCCTTTTAGTTATACATATTAGAGGAGCCATGAAATGAATCAGACCAAACTTTACTGTGGACATATATGAATATATCACAGTGAATGTCACTTTTATGCAAATCCATAATGTACTAATTTAAAAATACTATAAATTAATTGAATATGTATCAGTAGATTAGAAGGAGGGAAGAGGAGAGGGAAAGAGAAAGTACTAGGGACTGATTTGGAGCAAATTATATTCCATGCTTGTATAATTATATAACAAGGAACCCAGCTCTTTTTTAAAATTTTATTTTGAGACAGGGTCTTTCTATGTGCCCAGACTGGCCTTGAACATTTAATCCTTCTGCCTCTGCTTTAGTAGCTGGATCACATATGTACAGCAGCATACCTGGCTCCTCTGTTATACTTCATAATTACTATCACCATATAGCACTGAGGAAAACTCACAAGTGGACATGTTCCCTATCTGCCTATTTCATGTTGGATTCATCCAATATTAATCCTATAAACACTGGACTTGCTTGTTAAACAATTTTAAGAAGCAATCAATGGTAGTTTTCTCCAAAGCTGCCTTGGCATGTACCCCCCTTTTATTCCTTAAGTGCCTTTGACTTTGAATAGAGTAATATAATTGCTCTGTGTTAGTCACTGGGTATTTTTAAAGATGACTAGCATATCCTTGGAAATGTTAACCAAATAATTTAATAAATTTTTGCACCGTGCAAAAAGAATGATAAGATAATGGGAAGTCTTACAGTGCATGTATTCATGAAGCCCCTGAGATTATATGTGAAATCACCCAAAGGGAAAAATATGTGTAATTAGAGATAATCTCTCCTGTAGTTGAGTAAGAGTACCAGTGAGAAAGATAAAAATCTAAAGTGAGAAGACCCATCATTTTGTCTTAAAGTGCCTAACAAAACATTTTTGTCTCCTGATTAGTCTTGTTTGACAAACAATATCCACTTGATTATGATATAATTGGTGCTTGTATGACAATTTGTTTTGCCACTGAAGCAGCTTAATTAACTACAATTTAGTGTGATTTATGTATAAGTCAGAGTACCTGATACCATACTAAAAGATCATCAATTTCACAGCCAAACTAGATACAAAACTGGTACACAATTTTTGAGTTTTGAAGATGATGGCAATACATAATATGCATCTTTTCCCAATTTTTCTGCTAATTTTCCCCCTTTCAATTTCCATTCAGATGAATTTTGTTTGGCCTTTTAAATTTGCACAATGTTTATTCCTATAAGTAATTGTGAAAGAATTTCATCTCTTATTACATCATTTCTGGTTATAAAAGAATGCTTGGTTTTTTGAGGGACATTTAGAAGTAGACCAAGAAAATAAGTCACTAATAAACATCTAACACAGAATGACAATTTTATTAATGTTTTATGTATCTCTTTCTAGTATTTTTCTATGCTTATATATAGTTTTTTTCTGCAAAATTAATATTACAAAATGTGCACTATAGCACTTGCCTATAGACCTGACTACTCAGGAGGCTGAGGTAGTAGGATTGCTTGAGCCCAGGAGTTAAAGGCCAACCTATGCAATATAGCAAGACGCCATCTCAAAAAAATTAAGATTATACACATACTTATATGTAATCCCAATGCCATATATCCTTTCTTTTCTTTCATAGAGTTTTATCATGAGCATTTCTTATGCCTTGCATTTTTCAAAATTATGATTTGTTAGTGCATTACATTTAATTAAGTGAATACATGTGATAAACATTTTCTGTCAACATTCATGTATCTTTTTCCTGTCAATGTTATTTTTAAGTTTAATATATGTGCTTAAGACTCATCTCCAAAATAAAAAATCAGTAACTTTCAAAAAAAAAAAAAAAGACTCATCTCCAACTAACCCTCCATGAAAACTGTATCCAAACCTCTGGTAAAGCCTGTACTATTTTTTCATCTGTTATGAATATATGATTCTTTGGGAAAAGATGGCAGTAGAAATAGAAAATGAATCAAAATAGGAAATGATCACGAAGGCTGCTATAGTTATTAACCATCTGTGGTCTTGTGTGAAGTTTATAATAATAATGACATTATTTGTAACAATTGAATTTTTAAAGTTTGATTTGCTCTTTTAAAAATACATTATTTGGACTATTATGCTAATCCCAGTGACTTGGGAGACTGAGACAGGAGGATCACAAATTCGAGGCCAGCCTAAGCAATTTAGTGAGGCACTAAGCAATTTAGTGAGACCATGTCTCAAAGTTAAAAGTAAAAAATAAAATAAAAAAGATCTGAGGTTGTAGCTTAGTGGCAAAAGTCAGTGGTAAAATCCCCAGTACCAAAAAAAAAAAAAAAGTTCCAAAACAAAAAAATACATTTTTTGGCATCATCAAGGAATAAAAAGTATCTGTTATTAATCCCTTGATACTAATCCTTTGGGGTTTTCAGTATTTTTTGTTGTTGTTGTTGTTGTTGCTTGTTTGTTTTGCAGTTTTGTTTTTATTTTTGTTTTTTCCTATCTGTTGTTAATCCTCTTTCCTCTTATTATCTATTTTTCTAAAGTCATGGGAATAAAGAAGAATTCTCCTGTAGAGGGATACAACTTGCTGTGGATTGGTTTCTAGATAAAGGCCACAAGGATATCACTGTATTTGTGCCTGCTTGGAGAAAGGAGCAATCCCGCCCTGATGCACCAATTACAGGTATTATTTCAAATAAGACATTTCTTGTCATCTATAGGCAGAGCTAGCAAGAGAGTTTGGAGAGAGGTTGATGGTCCCAATTAAGATTAGTATTTTTCTAGCTGTTAAGTATACTTAAAATGTCTCTTCTTAAGTATAGTTCTTAAAGTCTCACTAGCTTTATTTATATTTTTCATTTTTTACAGGACTGGGATTCAAACCCAGAGCCTCACACATGCTAGGCAATTGCTCTACCACTGATCCACATTCCCACCCTTTAAGTGTATTTTTGATAAAGTGATCCATGTAAAACCATCATTGTTAGAGATAACTTCAGCAAACAATAAAACTCATAGTTGAAAAACAAGAGTGATTTTCCATTTGGTCATAGACTTCAGATTACAGGGATATGAATCTGGTTATAAACATTAATGAAATTTTTTAAAAAAGAAAGAAACCATGGTAGACAGTGGCCCTCATTCTGTACCAGAGAAGTGATTACAGAATTGCAAATTTACAGGTAAAATGTCCTGAGACAGAACCAACTTATCCATGAGGCATAGTAAGCCGAAAGTCTAGGGCTGATGATACTTCTAAAGTTCCAAAAATATTTTTTAATTTGGTATCAGAAGGAAAATTGAAGATGACAACATTGAATGTAAAATAATATAACTGGATTATAGTTGACTTTATACCAATGTAGTTCTGAGATTAAATTTTGGGGCTGGGGGTGTAGCTCAGTGGTAGAGTGCTTGCCTAGCATGCACTAAGGCCCTAAGATCAATCTCCAGTACCACCAAAAATTTAAAATAAAATGAAATGTTTAAAATTTCTTTATGGAATGGAGTTAATGAAGGCAAGAGTGCCTAAGGTCTACATAAGTATAAATGTAGTCTTCTTAATGGCAGTAATAGTTACTACAGTCATTTACAACAATAAATATAGTACCATGTTCTTTATAGAATTTGAGAGCATATAAACCTCAGTCCACTGATCATTAGGTATTGCCCATTGTGCCTAATGAGAAGAATCCAGTGAATGACTGTCTGATCTGTGTGTGAAGCATCTACCACCTCCTGAATAGGCTTCCAAGCCTCAGTCTGACATCACATCCTGGCCCTTCTTAAGTCTAGCTAAAAAACTTTCTCTCATCAGCAATCAAAAGTCCAAAAAGAAAGGGGATCACAGTACTCAAATGCTATAGCCTGATTTTCCACCTTAGTTTTGGCCTTCCTTCAAGCAGAAACCAAACCTGTAAGTCCTTAGGATTGATGCTTTACTTTTCTCCCGACAGACCTACCCTCAACTACTGCCCTGTTTTCTTCACTAATCCAAAAGCTGGTGCTGGTGCAGGGGGTGTAGCTTCATAGCAGAGTGCTTGCCCACAGGTGTGAGGCCCAGGGTTTGATCCCCAGAAACACACACACACACATGCTGATTCTTCAGCCAGAGTGCAAAATGAGCATCAAGAATGTGAGGATATCCAGATACAGTAGCAAATCCCTGTAATCCCAGCAACCTGGGAAACTAAGTCAGGAAGATCCCAAGCCTGAGGCCAGCTGCAGCAAATTACCAAGGACCTGTCTCAAAAAAAAGTAAAAAAGGACTGAGGGTGTTGCTCAGTGGTAGAGCACCCCTGGGTTCAATTCCCAGTACCACCAAAAAATAATAATAATAATAATAAATAATAAAAAGAAAAGAAAGAAAAATGTAGAATATCAATCAGTGTTAGTACTCACTGTCCATGGTAGTTTTAAAAAAATTAGATGTGGCTGAATCCAGTTCCTTCATTCTATCTAAAGGAGGTGATTTCACATAAGGTCACAATTTGATATCATGACCAGAAATAGAGCCCACTTGCTCTCTTAAGGACAAATAGTGTATTCCTCTAACTCTTTTATTGTAATTGTAATATGGGGATAATGCTGTTAAGTTCCAAACATGATTTCTACTCTGTGGCATATAATCATATTTCAACAGATCAAGATATTCTACGTAAACTGGAGAAGGAAAAGATTCTTGTCTTCACACCATCCCGAAGGGTCCAGGGCAGAAGGGTTGTCTGCTATGATGACCGGTTCATAGTCAAATTGGCTTTTGATTCTGACGGCATCATTGTATCCAATGATAACTACAGAGATCTTCAAGTTGAAAAGCCAGAATGGAAGAAGTTTATAGAGGAGCGGTTGCTGATGTATTCTTTTGTGAATGACAAGTGCGTTTCGTTCCAATAGGCTCTGAATAGCCTATATCCAAGTTACTAGTAGGAATAGATTTCATTTCATTTAAATAAACATTTATTAAACACTTACTGTGTACCATGCATGATGCTGGTTGCCATGGAGATAAAAGACTGAATGAGAAACAGGACTCACTCCCAAGGGACTCAAAGTGTAGTGGAAAAGACAAAGAAAAAGGTCATCATGATGTGTTGTGATAAGCACTACAGTTAATTTTTTTAAAGGCTTTGTCTATGTGAAGTGATAAGAGAAAGCTTCCCAGGGGAGATAACATTTGAAATGCAGTTTACAAATAAAGGAAAGAGGGCTGCTGGACATGATAGGTACATGGAACATGAATAAAGCTATGAAGGCGTGAATGTGGGTGGCATGTAGGGGGAAGCCAGCAGGTATGCTGGTATGGTTAGAACATATAGTCCATGGAAAAATGATGCATATGGAAAAATTATCCTTTCTATGTGATCAAGTAGGAACAAAAGGAAGAAATGCTGGATTAACAGAAGGTAGACCTGAGGCAGGAAGGAAAGTTAGAAGGCTGTGACAATAGAACAGGCAAGAGGTAATGAAGGTCTAAAATCCCCATAAGAGGTAGCATAGGGACAGAAGGGAGGACATTCACCCATTGCTTGCTTGCTTTCAGATTTATGCCTCCAGATGATCCTTTAGGACGCCATGGCCCAAGCCTTGAAAATTTCTTAAGAAAGAGACCTGTCATTCCGGAGCATAAGAAGCAACCATGTCCTTATGGTGAGTACCTATGTGAAGAACTGAGTTCTGTTCTAAGGGAAACGTAAGAACTCTGTGAATACTTTTCCAGATTTTCCTTTCAAATGGGAAATCTTGGCTCATCCACTTTCTGTGAGTTAAAGTTTGTGTCTTCTACTCTCAGTTAGGCATTTAAAGAAAAACCTTAGAAAATGCATGAGGAATAGGGAACTAGAATTGAAAGGAAAACTAGTTGCCACTCATTAAAATAACACATGTGCTCTAGCTGCCTAAGGACCAAGCATTGTTGCTGGGAGCAAAGAAATGCAAGAAACCTTCCTGACCTCTGGAAACAGAAAAGGCAATGCCAAACTGGGTTTGGCCCCAAGAAGAACATATCTCTCAGGCGGGTTACTAACCTTCTGTCAACTAGTAAAACCCTGTTCTGATCTGGGCTTTCCAGTTGCCTCAAACTTCATTTTTTTTAGTACAGTTTTTTACAGTATATTTCTGCTTTACCTAAGTCCCTCTGATACAAAGTTTATGAGCCTAACAGTGCAAAATGGTCTGCTTGGCCTGAGGTTATTTTTGATATTTTCTCTTTGTTTTGAGGGCGGGCATTTTGATTTTGTCCTCAACTTTTAAATCACAGAGTATTTCCATGTCCTCTAATTCATCTTTACAATGACCTTATAATAGAGACATAATTATGAAGCTTGTTTACAGACAAGGAAAATGAGGCTCAGAGGTGGGAAAGTCATTTACCAAGGTCACACAGCCAATAAGGGACACAGCTGTCATTGAAACTTGGGTTCTACTGGCCTCCAAATCTGTGTTCTTTGCACTGTACTATACTGCATTCCTTTATTCTAGGCTGCCTCAGTATGCAGATTATCCCTAGGCAAAGTTTCCCATTACCAGAAATGTAAGACTGCTCAACTCCTCAGCTCAGTTTCATCCCCAGGTTTTCACTTGCTCCCGAGACCTCAGTGTGTGATGCTCCTTGGTGTTGTCTGTCTCTCATCTTTGTGAACAGTTACATTTCTGCCTTAACCTCAAATAGTATGATCCTAATCTGGGTGACCAGATTTTTACAACAGTTTCTGGCACAGAGAGTTACACCACTATGAGAGAGAGAGTCTTAACCCAAGGCATTATTTTTCAGGCAAAAAATGCACCTACGGCCACAAGTGCAAATACTACCATCCGGAGCGGGCCAACCAACCCCAGCGTTCGGTGGCTGATGAGCTCCGCATCAGTGCCAAACTATCCACAGTGAAAACCATGAGCGAAGGCACCCTAGCCAAATGTGGCACAGGGATGTCTAGTGCCAAAGGTGAGATAACCTCAGAGGTCAAACGTGTGGCCCCCAAGCGCCAATCAGATCCCAGCATCCGGTCTGTGGCTGTGGAGCCTGAGGAATGGCTGTCCATTGCCCGTAAGCCTGAGGCCAGCTCTGTCCCCTCACTTGTGACCGCCCTAAGTGTTCCCACAATCCCACCCCCCAAAAGCCATGCAGTGGGTGCACTCAACACCCGTTCGGCCAGCAGCCCAGTGCCAGGATCCTCCCATTTTCCCCACCAGAAGGCCTCATTGGAGCACATGGCCAGCATGCAGTACCCCCCTATCCTGGTTACCAACAGCCATGGGACCCCTATTAACTATGCTGAGCAATACCCAAAGTTTGAGTCCATGGGGGACCATGGCTACTATTCAATGTTAGGCGACTTCTCCAAACTGAACATCAACAGCATGCACAATCGAGAGTACTACATGGCTGAAGCAGACCGGGGGGTGTATGCTCGCAATCCCAACCTCTGTCCTGACAGCCGCATGAGCCATACCAGGAGCGACAACTATTCCTCTTACAACAACCTGTACTTGGCTGTAGCTGATGCCCATCCTGAAGGCAGTTTGAAGCTGCACCGCTCAGCATCTCAGAACCGTCTTCAGCCTTTTTCTCATGGTTACCATGAAGCCTTAACGAGAGTGCAGAGCTATGGCCCAGATGATTCCAAGCAAGCCCCCCACAAGCAATCAGTCCCCCACTTAGCTCTGCATGCCCAGCTCCCAGCAACTGGAGCACGATCCAGCTGTCCTGGAGACTACCCCATGCCTCCCAATATCCATCCCGGGGCAACTTCCCAGCCAGGCCGTGCCCTGGTGATGACACGGATGGACAGCATTTCTGATTCCCGCCTCTATGAGAGCAACCCCATGAGGCAAAGACGACCTCCTCTGTGCCGTGAACAGCATGCCAGCTGGGACCCACTGCCCTGTGCAACTGATTCCTATGGCTACCACTCCTATCCCTTAAGTAACAGCCTCATGCAACCATGTTATGAGCCAGTCATGGTACGGAGTGTGCCTGAAAAGATGGAGCAGCTTTGGAGGAATCCTTGGGTTGGAATGTGCAATGATTCCAGGGAGCATATGATCCCAGAGCACCAATTTCAGACCTACAAAAACCTCTGCAATATTTTCCCTTCTAACATTGTTCTTGCAGTGATGGAGAAGAATCCCCATACAGCAGATGCCCAGCAACTGGCAGCCTTGATTGTTGCCAAGCTTAGGGCTGCACGTTGACATGACACAGGACTTGTTCCTTTATACACATATGAATAGTAATGCTAATACTAATATTATGATCATAGTAACTAATAATTTGCATTGCGTTTTAAAAGTTACGGAGTGTTTACATCATTTAAGCGCATAACAACCCTGTGAAGTAGATCTTACTATAGAGAAGGCAGCTGAAGTTCAGTGAGATTAAGTGACCTGACAAGGTCATGCTGCTAGCAAATGACCAAGTCAAGACGCACACCCAAGTCCTTCGACTCCAAGTCCCATGTCCTTTGCACTGCACCATGCAGGTAATGGAGGACAAAACCCAAGGGGGGAGGCCTAAATGCAAGAAACCCCAAGGGATTCCATTACCAGTGTTTTCTTAGTCACACATTGTATATTACAAAGTATGGATAATATAATCGAATTTGAAGAGCAAAAGCATCAGAATCAGATCATATGTTGAATTAACCTTTTATGTTTTTTAATAGAAACATTTAAAGATATTTAAAAGTAAATACATACTTTACTGCATGGATATCTGGTCATTCGATATCTTTAATAACCAAACTATAAGGTCACATTGAATATTTTAGAGCTATATTTAAACCCTATTGTTAGCAATTATATTGCATGTATGAATGTATACATTTGATTTTTGATGTTTGTGTGTATCTCTGGTATAATTTTTTATATAGTGATAATGAGAGGTAGACTCTACATAGTCCTTAGTCTACAGCTGTATAGATCATGAATCTGACTTGATGATTTTATGTTGCATTTCATAGTTTCAACTAGATCTGGAAAGTGAAATTACATGCCAATATTTGAACACTGCTTTCTTAGGCACCAGCTCTATTTCCTTTGCACTTTTTACTTGCCAACGTTTATTAACAGTTCTTAACTTCCAAGTCTCTTCACCTCAACAAATTAGGGGACAGGTTGCAGCCAGCCTTCTGCAGAGGAGCTGTTGGATAAGCTCAAGTTCCACACATAGTATGTGTGTCCTACACAAGTGCAGAAGAGTCTGACCAGAACTAAGGAACTTACTTCGAGTTCACTTCCCTTATCCCAGGAGAGATGGCCAAACCCATGTGACATTAAATGAAAGCTTCATGCAAGAAGGGATTAATGGATGCTTTTTGGACTTCTGACCTATGCAGTATTCAACATCACAGGATAAAATGTAATGGAAGACAGTGCATAATAGCCATGTAATCCACTTTCTCCTGCTGTCCACCCTTTGGGCAATAAGGTCAATAATTGGTGGAGCAGAATTTCTTTAGGAAACAAACCAGGGGATTTCCTAAGTGGAAAAAGACAGCTTCCAAAGGGGATGCTGCATCCTTACTAATCACTGGCTCAGTTATGCACTTCAAATCCACGCAGAGGGTGCACTTGCCATTAGATAATTCTCAGATGAATCACTAAAGAAGATGACTTTGGGGTTGGGTGGCACCATTTGCGCAATTTGTATCTTGCTCAGGGTGGGAACCTTTGTAGCTAAATGCCTCTAGAAGAGGTGTTTACTGTTTTTTTTAAGCTGCACTAAATGAACCCCCTTTTTGAATCCATTGTATATTTTAACATTTTGAACAATGACCAGCTCACTATTTCTCGAGCTGGAAATTGCTAACTTCTATGGTCGTTTTTTCATGAAAGTTGAGAAGGCCTGGCCTTGGCCTTTTGTTTCTTCATGAGAAGGTGTGACACTGCCTATAAATGTTTCTTACTGTGAAACACTCCGAATGTGAGGCTGTAGTAAGGGTTGTTTCTGGTAGTTTGATAATGGCTTGCATGCTGCTTTCTGGCTTTCTGTCTCTGTCCAAGTTGATCAATACTGCATCTTAACCAATGCTTCTTTTCACTTAACCACAGCTTCACATTCATCTCCTACCCACTAATCTTCCCATCCCCCTGCATACTGATAAAGTGTAAAAGTATTTTTCTATCAGATAGGTCCCCAGAGAGTGACAGTTGCCACTGCAGAGCTTGCTATTTCACACAAACACCACTTCATACCTTCAACTTCTTGGACCTTCTAAATCTGCCCCATGTCTAAATCAGGGTATTTGACAATCTCAGATTATCCTAATGCCTTTGTGCCAGTTAGTTCATCTTCCTACCAAAAATCATCAATGGCACTGCAGTCCACTAGCTGCACAATTGACAGGGAAGCACAAGATTACTCTTGTAGCTGAAATTCATCTTGAACATGTTCATATTTAGTACTCGAAATAATTGTAAGCTCCTCCCAATACAGGAAATATTTTTAAGGCAGCGTATGTATTTATTTCCTAAAAACAATTGTCATTTTTCTCCTCTCATAAAATGTGTATGAACCAAAGTGGCTAGGAGCAATGCCTCAAAAAACCAGAAATGACCTTTTGTTGATACAAATTGTATCTCTTTTTTTCCTGATTGTATAGAAACAAATGTACAAAACTCATCTTAAACAAGGTTTGGTACTGAATTTTCACCATGATATTTGTGACACTGTGTGTCACAGGGAAGTAACCCAGGGGTTGTGAGGGAGCTTTTATTTCCAAAGGGCAGTAGCAGTTTATAGACAAAGACAATTTTTCAAGGCCTCTTTATTATTAAGTATACAACTATTGTGTGTACAATTTCAAGCATTATATTGCATAAGTTCTCTTTAGGCTATTCAATTTAATGTGTCCTTGAAAAAGGGATTTTTTGTAAAAAGTGTCAGTGTTAGTGAATCATCTGCAGGAATCTATAATGGAGCTGTACAACTATGAATGCACAAATCCAAGCTTGGCTCTTAGTTAAATTATTAGAGTGACATTTTCTTTATATTGAGGTCTGCATACTTCTTGACTTTTCCATTTTTGTCTATGATTATAAAACAGCAAATAACAAAGAGCATCGGGACCCCCTCGGCTCCCTTGATAATAAAATCAAGCCTCCTTCATGGGGCTAAGCGTGTGTCCTTCAGGATACTTACCTCCAAGCACTTAGCAGGGGTTACTGCACAATGTTTTGTGTGATTTTCAAGAAGCAGTATATTTTGCAAGAGGTGCTTTGTAATCTTAATTCTCTCACTGATTTTTCTGACCTCATAGCAAGTCTGTGCCTGTTCAGGCCTTAGATTTTGTAGATTCTGTGTATTTTTTTTCCTTTTCTGACTTTGTTGTTGTTGTTTTCATTTTGACCTTAGGACAAATGTGACCCTGGAGTGGCATGGTCAATTCAGGGCACCCTTTCTATAAGACCCCTCAAAGAGAAGGAGCATTTTCAAATGAAACATTGAACCACTGCACTCTCTTAAGGTGCCAGGAATGGAAGGGAGGATGATAGATATGACAAATGCCTTACGGAAATGGTCTACAAAACTTGTCTTCTTATAAGTAATGAAACACACAGCATGGTTTTCTCCCCTCCCTCTTTCTTCGCACCTCCTGCTAGTTTTTAGAATACTTCTCTAAAATTCATATTTTCTATTTTGGAATAAATTATCTTTATATAGTAATTCAATCATTGATGTCCATTAACCTTTGTCAATGAGTTTTCTTCTAACATGGAAGAGTTCATTTTGAGAGGCGCTCAGTTACTATTCTATTTATGCTGTAAGTATGGGACTTTGTACAAATGCCCTTTTTGAGGGCCAACAATTTCAATACACTTAGTTTTACTCTGTGAACCAGGTCTGGATCTGCACAGGGAAAGTAATGCTGAGCTGTCCAAAGAGCCCTGCTCAGGTCTCCTTCTAACCCTTCTCTGCCTTCCCCAAGTTTGCTTCTCCTCAGGTATGATACTGAGGAGTGCATAGTCTTCAAATGAAAAGGCACTACAGTTAGTTCTCATTGGAAACCAAACCAGTATATTTCTGGAACCTGCTTGTCTAAAGTAGTCAATGCCTTTGTAAAGACTCAGTATATTCAATATCTATTGTATTATAGCTAGCTATATATACATAGGCAAATTGACTATTTTTAGTCCTGGTTTGTGTATCATTGAGCTATAGTAGTTTGCTTTATCCATTTGTGGGATTAAACAATACTGTTTAATGGTTGTAAACTTTTATAAAACCTCTTTGGGTTTCTTGTTTGACCCAAACATAATGTAAGTCTCAATGACAAAATACACAGAGCCAACCAGAGGTGAGTGAAATATATCCCTTCCCCAGTTTTGTCTGCCCCTAAAATGCATGTGCAATGCTTCATATGTTCTCACTAGCATGAATATACTATGACTTTCATAAGGTTTTAGTTTGTTTCACCTATAATCATGATGGAAAATGCTGTATTGTTGACAACAATGAACTGTAACCACATTTAATTATTGCATAAACTATTTGTCTATTAAACACTAAGGACTCTTTCTTTAAGAACATCAATGACAAAAACCATACCACATATACATATGTAAGTATATATTCCAGTTTTCTCAGAAAGTATTAAATTTCTGTCCTTGTGACTTGCATCTTGAGATGCATCTGAATTTTACCACAGTAAGAAGCATAGTCCCTCTAATTGTGGAAGATCAACACAGTTCGTAGACTAACACTAGATTATATGCTATTTAAACTGTCCTTTCTCACAGGGCAGTGTTGGCTTCCACAGCTGGGTTAAAAACCAGAGAGCAGGCTCAGCCCAGACTTATTTCTATACATTGCCTATAGTTTCTCCCTGAATAGCTTCACATCCTCAGAGACATCATCTACTGAGCCTTTGCCAGAATATCAGAGCCTGAAGGGGCAAATCACCCAACTCAAGAAGCTCAGTTGCATAAACATCTTCTCAGGTTATTGTGCAGAAAATGAGGCTTCGAGAGCACTGAAGAGATTTGACCAAGGGTGAACAAGAATTGGAAGTAAATGGCAGGACCAGATGGCCACAACCTCATAACTTCCAAGCCAGTAAACCCTTGATCACAGGTTGTCCTCTATTCCCTCAGGCCTCCCTGGTGCTTCCTACTCACACCCCACCCCACTCTCATTCTAAATGCAGAGGTGGCTACAAGTGCTACAGTGCTAGCCCAGCACTAGGGGCCTTTGCAAGAGACTACTGGTGAATTCGAGAATCTCTTGTTTTAAAATGGTACTCCATGAAAATAAGAGTACATCTCTCCCTAGCATATTTCTTTGTGTTTTGCTGCCTCCTCTAACATTTCTCAGACATACCTGTATCAAGTTCTTAGTACCAAATAATAGCCTGGCCTATATTGGGCTAGAAGAGAAAGAGTTCCTGTACTGAGAAACTTGAACTCTAGTGGGAAAATGAAGCATGCTCAAAGAATAAATTAACACATAAAGACTTCTGGGAGCAATATAGGGAGGGTGGATCTGATTAAACCACAATACATGCATGTTTGGAAATGTCACATTGAAACACATTAATTGGTAAAATTAATATGACTAAATAATTATTTTAGAAAAGACTTTCTCAGAGGAGAGTGGTAGCATGAATGTTAAAAACAATAAGAATTCCAAGAGTGGACAAGTTAATGTTCAGTGCTTTTTCCCTAACCACAGGTGGAAAATCAGTTGATCTGGCCAAATCACTTTCCAGATCACCTCTCTGGCCTCTTGACCTACCAAGCCACATCACCATGTTCCAATTATCCTGGACCTTGCTGTGGTGCCCCAACCATGCTGTTCCTCAATTCCTTCAGACCTTGCCCTTCCTTTGACGCCTTATTCTTACTAGTGAAGTTCTGCCATTGAAGACCCAATAATAACATCATCTCCTCAAACAAGCTTCTCCACCTCCACCTGTAACTGATTCACTGATGCCTTCACAGCGGGCCTTGCAGGAATCTTAAACAATATCTTAGCACCTGTCACTTTATTGTAATTTTGTTGGTAGTCTACACCATAAAATAGGGGGTAGGAATCATGTTCCTATCATGGTCTTCATCTCTAATGATTGATCTCCTGCTGGAGGGGGTCTGTCAATTCTGTTGTTGACTAATATAATCTATGCTCCCTTCCCTTGACACACATCACTGCTTCCCACTTAAATGGATGCAGTTCAATGACTTGTCTAATCAGTCTCTGATCTCTAATTAGAAGGAAAAAGTCCAAGAGCACTAGACTAAGTTTGCTTCCTGGCAACTGCATACCTCCACCCCCACATCCACCATCTAAAGTCCTTCAACCCAGCCTCTTAACTCCCAGGTTTAAGGAGGACTCTAGTCAACAATGACCCTTGGCTATAACTCTCTCTGGACCTGCACTAGAAATGAACTCATGTAGTCTGATCCATAGTTTTTGATCAGTCTTTGAGGTCAGGAAGAGCACCATCCAGCATTTTATGGGGACCTGAATCCTGAGATCAAGACTCACTAACCCTGACATAAATCCATACAACTCACACATTTAAAGCATGATATACTTTAGAGAAGACTTCAAAACCTACTGTTTCAATGCTTACAAGAAGTCCATAAGGCAAATATTACCCTTCTTTTACAGATGAAGAAACTGCAGTATTTGCCCAAGGTTGCTCCCAGTAAGTAATGGAGTTTGCCTGGAACCCAGATCTTTGAGCAGCTTTTTCCTCTTTCCAAGTACATCTGAAACTTTTGTGTGCATCAGAATCACCTGAAGGGTCTATCAAACTACATAGATTGTTGCCTACCCTCAACCTTTCTGAATCAGAAGATCAGGAGTGGGGTCCAAAAATTTGCATTCCTAACAAAACCCAGGTGATGCTGATGCTGCAAGAAAAACCACTGATCCATACTAACTTAGTAACTGCTCTATGGCCATAGGCAAATCATTTCCCCTTTTGTCTCCATGCACTTAAAACAAGGGGGCTAGACTAGAACTGTGATTTCCCAACCTTATTTTAGCAGCAAACTCATCTTTCAAAAGTAATAATATGTAGAGTCCAAATACATATACAATAAATAAAGTCAGGGCTGCTCTGGGGAAGCAGTGGTGGGAAAACTGAGAGCTCACAGCAGCCATCTCCCGAGACACCAAAATACCTAACAGAATACATTTTCAAGTCCCTTTCCCAGATGTTAAGGACTCTTCCACCCCTGACATTCCAGTATGCTAGAAAACGTAGCCCTTGCCATAGTGAGGGAAGAGAAACAAGAGTGCACAAGAGTGCATTGCCTAGTTTGGGGGTCCACACAAGAAAGGAAAGCTTAACTCTATTGGGTTGGTGGGTTCATGGACCCCTTTTGACCATCTGACAAAAACTGTGGACTAGCTCACTAGAAAAATGACAATGTACACATATCCACCAAGATTATTTAATTTATCCCTTCAGGTGTTATGGACTCTCTAGGGGTCCTAATTCAGGTTAGAACCTTTATTGGAGGGCTGGGGCCTAGTGATAAGAGTGCTTTCTTGGCACACATGAGACCTTGGGTTGAATCCCAAACACCTGGGGAGCTATGAACCTTGATTTTATTCTGGTACCAGCATTTCCACCAAATCCTTCCTTGGAGTTTTCATAGCCTAAGTCCTCTACTTCATCATTTCTTGCCATAGGAGCTTTCAAAAATCCCTTAAAGTGTCAGGTTATCACTTGATAACTTTTCTTCCTCACCAGGCTGAAGGTTCAGAGTGTTGAGAACATGGTTTATTCATTCCCTATCTCTTGGCAGCTCAGGGTTAACACAGGGTAGGCACTGAGGTGAGGCAAGAGGGTGAGGTGAGGAGACTTGGTGCCCACAAAGAAGGGGGGACTGGGTCAATCCCTAAGATATTACTCTAGCTCCACCCACCACAGGGCTATCTTTTCAAGGTAAAATAATAATCTTTCAACTAGTTTGGTGCCTAGTGAGGTCAGACGAGGAGATAAGCAGCAAAACTTGGATCTCCTTTCTACTGTCCGTAATATTTTGAGCAAACCCAGCCCCAACAAACACATCTCATTTGCTGGGTAGACTCAGTGGCCAGCAATGCCTCTCTTCTGGGCCTGATGCTTCAAAGTCAGCTGAACCCATCCTAAAGCTGAGGGGTGCAGAAATGGTCAATGGAATCAGGCAGAAGGTATGGGTGGAGTCTGACTGTAGAAGCAATCAGAGCCAGTGGGCTCAAGAGAACCCAGCTCCTGCTCAAAGGCTAGTTATCTGTCCACCTTCTCTGGAGTTCGCACAGTAAAGGGAGAACTATTCTGGTTTGTTCCAGCACATACTCACTTATCTCACAAACACCAAAACTACAGTTGCCTGTTTATTGTTTTTCAAAACAAAGCAAACTAAAAGGGGGAGAAACATTCAAAATTCCATTGTGGTGGAAAGCTGATTTGATGCAGCTGATTCAGTCTGTCTCCCAATTGTATCATGGAACATCAGGTGTACTCTGGGGTGGGCTGTTGTCCTGGCAGGGATGGATGAATAGTTGCATCAAGGGTGGCATCAGAAGAGCTGCAGGCCAGTTTTGAGCCCGTGCAGCTGCCCCTGGCTCCAGAGAAGGCCCTCAAAGTTGCTGCTGCTATTGCTGCAGTTGCCACTGCCAACACCACAGCTTAGGCCCAGGGTGCTGTGGAAAGAGTCAGGGGTCAGTCAGGGAACGAGGCAACTTTAGGCTCCAGAGGGGCTAAGAGTGCCCGATGTGTGCATGTCTATGGGAAGGGCCCACCCTCCTGCCTGGCTTTTTATACAACAGATTGGAGCAAATCTGAAAAGTGATTTCAGTTGGGCTCCAGGAGTGATTCTGCCCTCCCCATAGTTGAGGGAAGGAAGGAAGGAAAAGTGAACTTTTCAAAGGAAACACTATACAAAACCCAGTTCATAAACCAAACTAAAGCCCATGGAGAGCTATTTGGGTTAAGGGAAGGGGATCCCACATCATTCCACCCCCAGAAAAATAATGAAAGTGGCTGCCTTAACAGGGCCTCCCTTCCAAGATCCTGGAGCTTGGGGGCCCAGGAGACTCTGGGCTGGATCCCTCCCACATATAATAGCTAGTTAAAGGGTTGAAGGCCAGGCTTAGGCTGTAGGGATAGGCCTAGCTCCCATCCCACAATTGCAAGACTGCTTGAGGGAGACAACTGCCCTCCCTCTCCCTGGCCCAGCTCAAAACACCCTTGCTTCCCCTGCTTCCTGCAGGTCAAAGGTCCTTCCAGCTGGATGAGGTGACAGCTGAGATCAAAGCCATCATCCTTCCCCTCAGGCAGATCCATGGTTATACTACTGCAGCTGAAAAAACCCTTAGAGATGATCTAGTCCCATCCCTCCCATCACCCACAATTTTATAGACAAAGAAACTGAGGTCCAGAGATGAGAAAGGACTTGCCCAAGGCCACATAGCCAAGGCAGTAGTGGACATGCCCTGCTCCAGCCCAGGAACTGTAGGAGCTGGGCAAAATCTGCTTCCTTCTTGATTTAATAGCTCCACCTGCCTACACCTTGATACCCCTGATGCTCACTAAGTCAGCTTTACCCAGGGTCAGGCTAGCTGGGACAAAAGGGAGAAGGGGTCTCTCAGATAGGTGAATCCCACTCCGCTCTGGCTTCCCCAGCTATCTCCTCTCTTTTCCAAAAGGTCTATGGCCCCCTTGCCTCAGACAGAGTCCATGGCATTGTCTTGGGCCTAGCCTGCTTCTGGGACCCCTGGGATCCAGAGTCCTCTCCCAGAATGCCCAGATGAAGAGGGGCTCATCTCCCATGGAGTCAGCAAACAGCACAGGGATGGACTATCAGTTTCAGGGGCCCAAAGGGGTCTCTCTCTGGTACTCACAGGATTCTCCTGGTCACAATGGCCCAGCATTCCGGAATGTACAGGCCCTCTGGACGGGCTCCTTTGTGTTACCAGCATAGCCCTTCAGCAAGGGCTGCTTGGTTCCTGGCTCCCTGATGACCCCAGGGCTCTCACGCCTGTGATCCAAAGGCGAGTTTCGAGGGAGAGCATGGAACCCTGCGCAGGCCTTGCTACCAAGATGCCTGGACAGTGCAGGGAGGCCTACTAATTATTCTGTGCACCTTTGGACAAATCCATTCCCCTTTCTGGGCCTCAGTTTTCTCCTCAGGGACAGAATGAAGAGCATCTGTTCTTGACCTTTCAGGAATGGTGAACCCTTCAGAGAATTCATTGAAAGCTATGAACCCCTCTCCTCCCAAAACACACATGCAAATGTGAGCACGTATACAAACACACAAACTGGACTCAATCTGCAAGGGGTGCCAAGACAGCATTCTGTGCATACTTCAATGGCACGCCATACTAGGGGCAGGGAGTCCTAGCAAGGGCCCAGCCACCTACCCGCCCACCCCACTTTGTCTCCTTTCCCTCCTGCAGGTGGCAGACAAAGGGGGTGAGAAATCTTGCTGACATGGGCACTCACCCAGTCTTGCCCGTTGGGGGTTCCAGTCGCTGGTCTAGCACAGGCTGGTCCAAAAGATACATGGTGTCATAACCGTCCAGCATAAGCTCTGCTGGGTCCTCAGTCTGACCTGGCATTCGGCCTAAGGGGAAAGTGTCCCATCGTACGTCCTCTGTGATGCAAAGAGAGGCAGAAAGAATAGGCTTATGCACTGGTTCTATAACTGGTATATAGGCCTATCCACCTTGTCCATCCAACCAGCCCACTTAGCCACATCAACATGAACTGTCTGCATACCCTCACCCTCACTCCCCTCCATCTATCCTCATAAGTACCTCTCTACCTTAGCACTCCACTACATTTTGTTTGTGGGTAGTGGAGGAGTACTGAGGAATGAACATAAGGGTGGTATTATATCCCAGCCATTTTTATTTTTTGAGACAGGGCCTCACTAAGTTGCCCAGGCTATCCTTGAATTTGCCAAGGATGGCCTCGAAAGTGTGATCATACTGCCTTACCCTCTGGAGTTGCTAGGATTACAGGTGGGCACCATAGCACATGACCACCACACATTCTTTATGGCCCTTCTTCCCACTCTACTTCGGGGTGGGTTCTCTGAGGTACCATGTTTTCCCTGCCCCATTCAAGGTCTTCTTGCCCCCAAAGCCACACACAAAGAACATTATCCAGGGAAGGGCAATTTCACATGTCCCATCTCCTACTGCCTCCCAAGTATACAGAAGCACACATACCAAGCCCTCCATTCAATGAATGTCCCCCATTTCACTCCCTGCCTTCCACACCTCACATGATCTCAGGCATACAAACCAGACAGCTTCATGTCCCTACCACTCCACACATGCCTAGACACAAAAGGAATAATGGCAAGGGAAAGAAGGAAAGATTTCATACCCTAGCTTTTCCTAGTTCAAACCAACAGCCTACCCCCAACACACACACACACACACACACACACACACACACACACACACACAAAGATACTCCACTTTAGGATGGACCATGCTAGGCCCCTTCCTATCCCTGTCTTATTGCTTCAACACCAGCCATAGTGTCATATTAAATCCTTCCTCCTTATCCTTACACAAATACATCCATTTTTTTAAGAGAATCCTTTGCTAGTGAGCTCTTCCACACATATTCTGACTTCCTGAATCTCCCTGATATTCAAAGAATTTTCCTTTTCTTAAGGCCCCTTGCATTCTGTAAAGTATCAAACCTGAACTAGTTTTTCACATAAACCATACAGAAGTCCCTCCAGAAGTGCTGTCTGCATATTTTATACATGTATCAAATTATTACACTGCCTCCCATAAGCATGTGTCGATTCAAAACAAGATGATGGGCTGAGGGTGTACCTTAGTGGTAGAGCATATTCCTAGTATGTACCAGGCCCTGGGTTCAACCCGCAGTATGCAAGAGGAAAAAAAAAGGCTCTTCCTCTCACCATCCCTGGCTCTGTTACAGGCCTGTCCTAATGCCCTGTATCATGCTATAATACAGAGATATCTTCAGGAACAGGGGCCACTCCACCCATAGGCTCTGTCTGGCAGTGACCTGACCATCCCCCCATCACTAATATCCCCAGCACTGTCTATATCACTGCCCCTGCCTGACACCCTTGTCCAATTCCCTTCAAGGACAGCATGGACACACAGGCCACATGTGGATGGCAGTCTCAACTCCTTGTCCCCACACCACTCTATAGGCTCCCATCTCTCACTGCTGCCACTTCTTTCCCTCATACAGTTAACTCTTGGCCCTCATGGATCTCAGTGACCCTGCATCCTCTTCAAAACAACAACAACAAAAAAGACATGACTGTGAGTGTATGCACACACAGCTACCCTACAGCCCACTTCACAGTGACTTCTTTCCCTACTTTTTCTCTTACACACACATACACACACACAAATTTTGCTTGTACAAACATCCCTCCCTTTTGCTATTTACAAAGATACCTTTATGTCTTTGGCAATTATAGCCTTTCTTGCCCTAAGATATATCCCTGTGCCATAATTTACCTTGTAGGCACAAACACACCACCCCAGAACACACAGATTCTTTATGACACAGACAAAAAATGTGCTCACCCATCCCTAGCACTCACACCCAGGGCCTTTATACCTTAGCCTTTCCATACCCATCCACGCAAGGGCGAAAGCTGCATCACTCCCTATAAGCTCATTCACTGCCTTGTCTCTGGTTTCATCTCACTCCCTATCATGGTTCAGCTGTTGTCCCTCCCTCAGGCCTTAGCACACACAGGCTGTGCTCTTTTCTCTAGTGTGTACATGCACACATGCCCATATACACACCAGAATGTTCTGTTACTCCTAGGTTGTCTTCCTTGAGGTTCACTTCACAATCTAAATGAGGACACTCAAAAAACAACATTCAGAGAGGCTGATTCACGTACCCTACTCTCACACCACCAATCTTCCCTGCACCCATTCCTCTGGGCTCTAGTCTCATGACTTTGTGTGAACATCTAAAATTCATACCACTCTTTATTCTCTCTTCTGATCATACTTCCAATGTCTCTAAACTAAATGCCCTGGGTTCCTTCTGGTGGCCTCACTGGATTATGTTGTGTCTCACCACCAGCCAGCCTCCATGAATAAAAAGAAAGCACTCCTTCTTACTGCACATGAAGCAGAATCATATGTATATACCCTCCACTTCTCACTTTCTCCTGCCTGTGTGCTATTGCCTGGTGCCCACACCCACGCAGTTCCCTCTGAATGTTCTCTATAAATGAAAAAGCCAGCACCCCAACAGTGGTCCTTGGTGCTTACATGCTCCATCCTCAGGGGGAAGAAAGCCATTTGTCATCCATGTACCTGGCTTCCTCCCAAGCTTGACTCACACTGGCTACCTCCTGCCACTTTCCATCTCTTCCCTAGGGTGAAGGGAAATCTCAAAAGTCATTTCAAAGGGAAGAAAACGGTGAGGGGAGGACGTGGGTATTAGGCTCCTTACCTGAACTAACTTGCCATGCAGAACCCTGCAAAGCTCCTCTTTTATGAGCCAGGAGTCTGGCATGCTCCACAGCAGGGGATTCGTGCACAGTAGAGAAAGGCCCCACCTCCATTCTGTCTTCATCTTCTTCCTCATCTTCTTCATCATCGTCATCATCATCTTCTTCATCAACATCTTCATCATCATCTTCAATCCCCTCTTCCTCTTCAAGGTCATCTTCCTCTTCCTCGTCTTCTTCCTCCATCTGATCTTGCAACACTTTTTTCTCCTCCTTCTCTTCTTGATTGCTATCATTATGGCTGCCCTGTTCCCCCTGCTGCTGGGCCTTTCCTTCAGACCCGCAGTTAGAACCAGCTGGTTTGAGACCCCAGTACAGGCTGTCCAGTGTGTATGGAGATTTCACAATGGGGGGAGCCTCTGATCCCTCTTTCACCTGGCTGTTTTCTCCATTCTGAGTATAAATGGAACAGATGCGCAGCAGCTTCTCCTGCTCCCCATCTGGCAGGACCTGTCCCATGGCTTTGAAGACACTGAACAAAAGGGAGGGATGGGTAGGAAAGATTCAAAATCTCAAGTCACTTCCTACTCCAACACTCTAGGGTTTGAACTTGGTCCCTGAGCTTCTACACCTGCCTCTAAAAGGCAGTGAGTACAGCAGAAAGAACACAGAAATAAAAGGACCATGGAACCTGAATAAGCTCTGTGGTTCATCTCTGTACCTCACTTCCATTCTCAGTAAAATGAGAATAATAATGATACCTAATTTCTAGGTTTCTTGGGATGAGTAAATAAGAGAGCTCACATAGAATGCCTGGCACAGTGCCTGGCACATAGTGGGCATGCAATAAATGATAGCTATTAGTCTGCACTGAAACGCTACATAAATACACAAACTAGCCAACAGGCCTGTCAGGCTGGAAATGAGAATGGCAGATCCCTCTCTCCTCAGGCCTGGCTGAGCAATCTGTCCTGAACTTCAAGGATATGCCTGCAGTGTGCTGGGTTCCTTCTGAGTAGAACACAATATGTGATCCCTTTACAGAACAGCTACAGCCCAGCCTGGAATGGAGGAAAAGAAATTAAAAAAAAAGCAGCAGTTGACAAGACAAAGCAGGATGTGAAAGGGAGGCCTGATGAGCATCACAGACCTTCTGGGGGCACTATAGGAGTTGGGGCAGGCAGAGAGCACAAGGAGGGAGGAGCGACTGAGGGAGGGCTTCATGCTGGAACTGAGGCCCAGGAGGACCAGACAAGAGCGAGCACACTGCATTGCTGCGTGTGGTGAGAGTAGCCTGGCTAGAGGGCAAGGCCTGTGCTGAGGATCTATACCAGGAAGAGAGGGCTGGGGAGGGAAGTGTGTGTATGTTGGGGCCTGGCTTGCCTGCCAACTGAGCCCAGGTGAAGGCTGCCTGTCTGAAGATCACCATGGTGACCACGTGGAGGATGGCTGGGGCAGGGCAGTCTGGAGGCAGGGAGACCAGGGAGGAGGCTGTTCAACAGTTCAGGCCAGAATCTGTGACAGGGTTGACCTAGGGCACTGGCAGGGGAGATGAGAGGGAGAGAAGCTGGGAAGGACAGACAGACAGAGAGCAGGGCTTGGTGACCGATGGCAAGGGTCAGGCAGAGGGGAATTAAAGATGATAACATTGTGCACACAACAGACGGTGCTGACAACAAAACCACCAACAGATACAGAGCCGCTGGGGAGCAAGAGGACGAGCCTTCCTCATGGAGTCTCGCATAGAAGCTAGCACCTACTAGGCACCCAGGTCCTACTGGACAGTTGGGCAGGGTGGAGGGATGGGGAGTGTCCTTCTAGGTGTATGGAGTGTGAACTGTGCATGGTTCATGGGCAGACCACATGTCCAGGGGGCTGTTTTTTCTCCCAGCACCCAAGGATTGGTCACATATGCATGGCCACTGCACTGTGGGGGCAGGGCTGGGGGCTAATGACTTGACTGAGACAGTATCTCTGCAGGGCCAATTCTGTACTCCAAGAGGACCCTGGTTCAAACTGAATTGATATTGGTTGGCTCGGGGAAGTTCTTGAAAAGCTTCCAGCTTTATTAGAGGAAAAGCTAGAGTAACTCTCTGCCCTCTCACTGTGGTCCATTAGTGTGATTAATAATAAATATTCCCAGGCACTCGATACTGGCAAGAAGCCTTATCACCACTGTTTGTTATTACCCACCCACTATCTCCAGCTGTCCAGTCTGACTACTCAGGTGCAGGGGTGATACAATCTCAAAAGACATCTCCTCCCTTGTGTATGCCTGGTACAGCTCAGGACTGAGAAGGTCACAGGTTTGGACTGATGGAAAGGTGAACTTCAGACTGACAGGACCTGGGCCCAGATCCCTGTCCCACTGTCTACAAACCATGTGACTTTTAGACAAGTCACTTCACTCCTCAGAGCCTCAATATTTTATCTGTCAAAGAAGGGTACCATATCTCCACCTCCCAAGATTGCTGTGTCAAATTAAATGAAATAAACTCTACAAAAAAACACAGCATCATGTCTGTCACTTAAAAGTCAGTGGTATCTTTTATTTTTTTTTCTCTGGGGAAAACAAAAGCCAAGTTCTGTATTCATCTAACAACAGATGCTTTTGGTAATGGTACATTCTATTAAAGCATTATGAAGAACACAGGACTAAGGACAGGCTACCTGGATTCTGGCCCCAGCTCTGACTTGCAGCATAATACCTGGGCACATCCCCTCTATCCCCACTCTGTTTAATGGGGTAATTAGGAATAAATTCACTGATTATCTGGGAAAAGCAGGATCTGTGCACAAGAAATCGTACCCAAGTAAGCCGCTGTTACTGCTGGCATGTGTCGCATCCCTCTGGTATGCTTGGGTTGGGAGAAGATCTCTGTGGTCCAGACTTCTCCAAGACCAGCAGCTTCCACTCTGCAGGCACTTAGGATTGGAAAGTACCTTGAAGGCAACCTATCCAAACCTCTCCATGCTGCTCTTCTCACTCCCTCCCCCACCCCAGATACACATGCCGTGTTCCTTCTGCACTTTGAAACTTCCTTTATTCTTTTCTCTGTTTGAATTGTTCAAGTAGTTCCTTCATGATGCTCTTCCTGATGCCTCCAGACCCATCTGATTATCCTCCCAGTTTCCCACCCATCCATGTCACTTCTAGTCTATAGCACACACATCTGGCAATATGACTGTTTGGTTCAGTCCCATCTCCTGGAGGCCTTGCCTTGGCTGAATATGTCTATAAGGCCACATTTTTTAATCATATTAACACACTATTGTGCCCAAATGCCATAAGGATTTAAGAAAGACTTGAACTCAACCAGGGAATCAGGGACTAAAAGGGTTTTGGCATCCAGTCTCCCACTTCATTCATTCCTCAGGCATAGGTCAGCTCCCACCAACAACAGCACTGCTGGCAAGGAAACAGCAGAGCAGTTTTCAGTTTAATGAGGGCCTGTTTGGTGCCTGGATTTGTGTGGTGTGCTCGGGCACAGACAGCTAATATAGAGCGCTTGCTCTTGAAAAACTTAGTCTAGAGGAAAGGAGACACTGGGAGAAGTAGACACGGCAACACAAAATCTCAGATTTGGGAAATATTTAGGAGTCAACAGGACAGGGTAGATGGCGCTGCCACCAAGTGAGATAGGGAATAGAGGAGAAAGATCACTTTTCAGTTGGGGTATAAGATGACCAATTCTTTTGGTCACACTAAAGTGCCTGTGGGCCATTCAAGGGGAGATGTTTGTCATGCAGTTGAGTACAGGAGGCTTAACCATGGAGGGCGAGGAAGGCCTGGGCTAAATAAAGAGATTTAGGCCTTAGTAATTTATAGGTAACAGTAATAAGCACAGGCATTTCTAGGAGGGAGTAGTAAACATTTTCAATGCAGCAGACACAGAGACTAACAAGGGCCCATTGGATTTGGTAATTAGGTCAAAGCAGCTCTAGAGGTGAGCACCAAATTCCAGTTGGTTAAGGAGTAAGAGGGCAGTGAGGAAATCGAGACTGTTGGCTGAGGACTACTCTTTTGAGATCAGAGGGGAAGGAGTGATAAGCTGGTGATATCCCAACAGAGGGATGCAGGGTCAAAGCAGATTTTTCTTGTGTTGTTATTATTGTTGTTTTGTTTTAAGAGGAGAAAAACAGACACATTCGTAAGTTGAGGAGCAAGAGCCAGCAGAGCAAGTGAGAGGCTGGGGTGAAGCCCCAGTGATGCTGGCAGAGGTGGCTCCAGAGCACAGGTGGAGGAGCAGGCTTTGAGGAGAGGCAAGGCCACCTCATCCTGAGACTGGCGAGGTTGACTGCAGCCGCAGATCAGTTCACGAGGGTTGGACCTCAGGTCGAGGGGGCCCTGTTGGATGCCTCCATGTGCTCGAGGAAGCTAGGTTGAAATGGGAGAGAGGGAGGGGCTCCAGGTAAGTGGTAAGGGTTCAGAATAGTCAGGGAATGGGAGAAAAAGTTGTCAGAAAACAAGTAAAAGTTCAGACAAGCAGAACTGAGGCCTGGCCCGAGATTAAAAATCATACCTCTACAGTGGCAGCAATCCGCAGGGCTATGTGGCTTTCTCCAGCAGAGCTCAGCTACCTGGGCTGAGGAGCAGGGGAAGCAGAGTGGGAAGGATCAATCCCAGCATGGGGGTTTGCAAGTCAGATATAGCCAAAGGATGAGCAGAGTTGAGGGTGCTGATGATGAGTGGCTGAAGCGATCAACCACAGACAGGACTGAGCAGAAGCAAGGTCAAGGGAGGGAGGAAATGGAAGGATGGAGGTCTGGATGCAGGGCAAAGAGCAGGTGTCATGGGATGTGAGGGTGAAAACTAGAAGAACAAGAGGTGGTGGTCACCGAGCAGGATGCTGGAATGTCAGCTTTCAGAGATGAAACAGCTCTGAGTGATGGAAATGGGTTGCTGAATATAGTGGAAAATGAAGTCACTGGAGTTGAGGAGCTGCAGTGTCAAATGGGTCACCCAAATGAAACAGATATTGCTCCAGAAAGCAAGAAGAAAAACAGGTGCTGAAGGCATCCATGAGAATGAGGGAAGTGGTTTGGGATCAGGAAATGACAGAGAGGAGGAAAGAGAGACAACCACAGGCATTTACAGGACCAGTGCAATATTCAGTTTGATCATTAGAACCCAGGGTGGATTGGGTAAAGGGGACTAAGGGGATGTATGGACACCATGACAGGCAGGGCCAGAATCAGAAAGATCTTTGAATGTTGAGCCAAGAAGCCTTCCTTTCACCAGGAAGGCAATAGGGAGCCACTAAAAGTTGTTGAGTAACTATCAGAGGTACCTTGGGAAAACTAATAGAGGAGACACCATTGGGCTTGGAGTCAGAAGACCTGGGTTTGATAATAAACAGCAGCTACCATTTATTGTGCACTTACTCTGTGCAGGCCACTGTGCTAAGCATTCTCACACTGGACTCAGTTCAGCCAGGTCATAAACTGTACGTTCTAAAAGCAAGATTACTCTATGCACTACCCAGACTCAGTTCCCCCATATGTCTGTGGGAGGGGGACTGGGCTAGATGTCCTCAAAAGTGTCTTCCAATTAGGCCACTCTAGGGCCATGTGGCCCCAAAGCTTATAGGACCTCACCCTCTTACCAGATGGAATTCAAGAAACTTACAGCTGAAGGAGTTGGGGACTGGCCCAGCAAGGTGAGCCCAAGCAGGACTCAACCACCTGGGGCCAATCAAGGGAGGCAGAGCAGTTGAACAGCCTCCAGCTCCTTCTTGCTTCCCACTGGCTTGCAGAAAACCGGCGAGCATTCTTTCCTAGGAGAGAAGAGAGAGACTGAGAAGAAGGAACTGTGAGCCCCACCCACAACATTTCACTTTGAAAAGTTTGGCTCTGCCCCTTTCCATTCCCCCCATATTTCCTACCCTATACCTCCCAACTGCTCATAGCATTAAGAGCACTTTTCCCCAGCCCAGTTTAGTTGGATCTGAGGAGAAAAAGGAAGAGGAAAATTTGTCCACTGGTACCCTCAGGGCCCTCTTAGATGAACCTAAACCTTTAACAAGGGAGGTATCAACCCAGTGATTTTCAGCAGAGAGCTGAGGACAGTGGCACTTCCTGGGCTACCTTAGGCCCTGGATCTAGGGCTAGTCTCCCTCACCAGTTTTGGTGTTGGCCACGATCAGTTCAATGGTCCATCTAAGGATGTAGGTGGGCCGGATCCCACTGTCCCCCAAGGTTGGCAGCTCAGAGAACATCCTCTCCAGCAGGGCCTGCGTGAAGGTCTGGGAGTGCAGGCCCCTGAGCAGGGGCTGCCAGAACTGAGAGAACGGCTTTGGCACCAAGACGTCATTCAAGTCCATGTTTTCTGGTTTGTGAGGGACAACCGTTGATGGAGGGGAGGGCAATGGCAGCAAGAGTGAGAGATCAAGAGAGAGAGCAGAAGAGCCAGAGAGAGCAAGAGCGAGAGTGAGAGCGAGAGCGAGAGAGAGACAGAGAAAGCAGACGCGCGCAAGCCCCACCACCAACAACAGAGTTGCCACCGCAGAACAGGAAGAAAGAGGAGAGCAGAACAGCAGGAAAAGAGAAACCAGTTAGTATCTGGCAACAAACAACTGACTCAAAACAAAGTATAAAAAGAAAAAGAGCTCTGGTTCTAGCTTCAACTTTGTCAATAACTCACTGTGTGACTTTGGGTCAGTACTTTCCCCTCTTTGGACCTCAGTCTGACCATCTGTAACATGAGGATGTTGGACTAGATGACCTCACAAGGCCATTCCAGTGTTGCTGCTCTAGCTGTCTAGTTAGTGGCTAAATCACAATTAACATGGCACAATAATGGTGTTAAGACTCCCCCAACCCTACCCACCCCACTCACCCTACCAAGTTCGGAGTCACCTAAGGACAATCCCACATCTGCATATCAGCAGAGTTCCCTGTTCTGCTCAGTCAGGAGGGCTGAAAAGCTTCCGCCCCACCCTGGGCCCCAGTCCACTCTGGTATCCCTGCCCAGGAAACACAGAACCCTAGTGTCGCACTGAGCCCCTAGGACCTTACCTTCATATTCTATCTGTAAAGCTGCCAACTGCTCAAATGTGGGAATGAGAAAGCCATCGTCCAAAAAAGCATCCAGTACAGCATTCCTAGAATAAGAGGACACTAGTTTAGGTAGGTACAGTGGTGCGTGTCTGTAGTCCCAGCTACTCAGGAGGCTGAGATGAGAGGATCACGTAAACCTAGGAATGTGGGACCAGTGTAGGTAAAATAGGAAGACCCTGTATCACAAAATAATGATGATAATGATGATAAACTGGGCATAGTGACACATGCCTATAATCCCAGCTACTCTTGGGAGGCTGAGGCAGGAGGATCACAATTTTAAGGCCAGCTTGGGTAATCCAGTGAGACCATGTCTCAAGATAAAATTTAAAAAGGGCTGGGGGTATAATTAAGCAGTAGGTCCTTGCCTCGCATGTGCTAGGCTCTGGTTCAATCCTGAGCACTGGTGGGGTTAGAAAAAAAGGACCAGAGTTTAGCCAACTGAAGCTGATACAAGATCTGAAACTAAAGTCTCTGGTTCTTCAAGTGGCCAAGGCAGCATTGCAAGAGATTGGGCAGGTGACAAGGGGATCTTAGGCTTCAGCCTCCTGGGGCCAGGGCTGGCACCAGTGGGTTTTGAGCATGCATTTATCAAGCACATGTTGATCCATGGCCCATAATGAGAGCAGTAGTGGCTGAATAAACCTCAAAACAGATGAAGGCAAGTCTCAGGTCTATAGAGAAAAAGTTAAATGCCTAGGATTATGGTAAAGGGCTTTTAAACTTCACTTCCTGTAGTCTTTGTTTCCCTTGGTCATTCTTGATCATTCTCTATTTCATTACACCTCCCCTTCTAACTGGTTGCCTTCTTTTATATCCTAGAAGTAGAAATTGTGGGGATTCAACTGCTGGCTCAAATATGAAATATGATCCATAGGCCACCTTCTTCTTTTTGTACTGGGATTGAACTCAGAGTCTCACACATGCTGGCCAAGTGCTTTATCTCTGAGCTGCATACACTCCCAGACCTTTTTATTTTGTTTTTGAGACAGGCTCTTGTTAAGTTTCCCAGGTTGCCCTTAAAACTTGTGATCTTCCTGCTTCAACCTCCTGAGTAGCTGGGCATAGGCCCTCTTATCAGGAACTCTAAAAACCCAGAAAAAGTTTGATGGGATAAAGTAGGCTATACTAAACCCATCTAGCTCAAACTGAAACTAGCAAAAGCAAGCTAATTGCTCCAGACCTAGTGGCTTTCCAAGAGCCTCTCCTAGCTAACTAGGCCTAAAGGGTGGAAAATAGGTCCCAGGGTATCCCAAAACCTGAAGAAGTGATAGCACACTCAGGTCCCTCCCTCCAGCAGAGCAGGCCTGAGGAAAAATAGCTGTCTTTCTACCTATCTCTTATTCTCTTAGGTCAGTATCCAAGAACACTTAGAGCAGCCAACCTGCTAACTTAGCACTACCAGACAAACCCTACCATGTAGGGGCACAAGGATACTTTCCCCAGCTGCTAGACAACTACTAGCCACCCCTTTGCTGAAGAGTAAAGCCAAGAAGCCTAGGCTGGACACTGATAAATACCTTTGTAAGTAGTCTTATCCTAGGGTGAAGAAAAGACTCCAGGGTCAACCTCAGGTTACACTGGCAGGTTCCCCTCTAGGCCTACTCCAGTACCTATACCACCTACCCACATTTTGCTCCATTCCAGATTCTTTCCAACTCTCCCTAGTCTATCATTGCCTCCTCAGGTTCTTAGTGAAAAGCTCCCCCTTTCAGCTGAATTTAGTAGAATGCTCCCAAGAACAAGGGATGAGAAAAGAATGAGTAGGTTCTCTTTGTTTTGGTTGAGTTGAGCATTGTTTCTTGGGGAAAAAAATAAGGCTCACAGCCATAGTGAAAGAGGAAGAATTTGTCACTCACGATCAGGCTCTGAAAAGCCTTTCCTCTGTCCCCCAAACTACAACCACCAAGGTTGATACCTTGTAATAGCAGTTTTAAAGAATGGGCTAGCATGAATCTTTGATCTAAAATTGGGACAAGGGCTGGAGTGAAGTGCTAATGATCACAGGCTTCTCCTACGTGCCAAGAATACCACATCCTACCTGACAGAAAAGAACAAAGCTGGTGAGGGGATGAATGACAGTGAATATTCCTTCCTCTGACATTCTAGTGACTCACTCTAGGCAACCCCAAGCTGGAAGCTGGCAGGGCCAGAGGCAGAGGAGCATGCAAAGCATGGGGTCACCATGTGAAGGACATGGATCATTCCTGGGATTTTTCCTACAGCAGGTTGGCAAGCTAGGACATGGAAACTGATTACAATGAAGCTGCTACCCTCTATCCTAGAGAGTAGCCAGCCCCTGTTTCCCTAGCTACATACCTGTTCTCCCATGAAATCCCCTTGAGCTCTGCCAGGATGCCTTCTACACATGGGGACAGTTTATTCCATGCCTTAACAGCCTGAGGTAAATGCCTAAATTTCTCCAGCACCTGTCAGTCAAAAGATTTCCATCAGAAAGTTGGTTCATTCAAGGAACACTGTCAGGCAACCTACCCCCAACCCCTCCAGGATCCCCTCCCATAAGACTTCAGGACTGCCCTATGGGGACAAGGCAGAGCATGCAGGGATGGGTCCACAACTCCCCTACTGGCCCTACAAATAAAAATCACATGACCCTTAAATGCCAGGCTTTCTCCTCCTCCAAATTCTCTGTGGCTCCCAATAATCAGATACCCCAATAGTTAGATATCCAATGGAAGCATTTGGTTGGAGATGGGCAGAAACCTTTGGGCAAAAGGGTAAGGAATGAGGGCGGGCAAGGTATTACAGAAGAAAGGGAATCAGGAGACCCATATTATTATCCTGGTTCTAACCTTAACTGTATATATTCTATCATTGGCTTGCATCTGTCTTTTATTAATTCACAGCTTCAATTTCTTCTTTGAAAAGAGAGGGTTGAACTAAATGGTTTCTAAGCTACTTCCCTTCCAGCTAAAACAGCACTCCTCAGGCTTACCCATCTAGGGAAGCTCTCTGGCCCCACCTGCTGGTAAGTGCCAAAATTACAGGACTATGCAACTACCCATTCCCAGTTGTTCCCTACCACCCATAGGACAGATTATCCACAAACTTCATTGTCTGCTCCCATCGATGTGGAGGATCATCCACTTGGACTCTGCTGTTCACGTCTCCTTCCTAGTTTCCCCCCCCCTCTCTCTTTCTGAGAAGTTCCCTCATGCTTTGCCACTTTTCTTTCAAATTCCTTCTCAAGACTTCTCAGGTAGCTGGCAAGAGGGAAGAAATGACTGGGGCAGATGAGAACATGCATGCCAAGTCAAGGGGACTTTTCTTACCTTAAACTGCTCCTCTTCATAGGATACCAGCAGTTCTCGGGCTCTTTCTGAAAAGAGAATGGGGAAAGATACAGGATACCACAGCCCCTGAGGAAGTATTGAGCCAGGGAAATAACCAGTGCTAACCTAAGCCTGAGCTTTCCAGGCTCATGGGCCCCTCTTTGCCCCCATGGACACCTACCATACAACTCTTTATGTCTCAGGGCCTTTGCCAAATGAGCATCCACCTCTTCACTGACTTTACTATCTCCATCAGCCCTGACATCCAACTCTGCACCTTTCCCATCATCCTGAGGCTCTGGTTTCTGTCCTTTGATGTCATCAACAATGTTCTTCTCTTCTTCTTGGTCCTCTTCCTCTGTCTCCACCCTGTCCTCCTCCAACTCCCAGGTTTCTCTTAAGCTGTTCTCCAGTTGATGGCACCAGAAGGTCTTCTGGAGCCAATCCAAAACAAAGTAGCAGCCTGGAGGAGGGGAAGAAGGAAGGCAGTACCATAAGAGCAGCTTCAGGCAAGGAGCTAGTAGGTCTCCAGGCTCCTTTTGGAGGCATTAGGAAAAGTCCTAGGAAAGAGTCTTGGCTCCAAGGCTCAAATCTCACATATCCAGATATAGTCTTTTTCATTATGGGTTATTTCCCTGTTCTTTGCTTTCTCCTATTCACCAGAAGTTCCTTTCCTAGTCCTAACACTGGATTTGGAAATGAAATGCCCAAAACAGCAAGGGGTGGTAAGTGGGAAAATCGAGATACCACCCCACTAGCTAGTGACATGGCCTTTGCTAAGTCTCTTCCCTTTTCTACAACTCATTACAAAAGAAAAGCCTAAAATATGTGTCCTTAATTGGGATGAGATAGATGTCCAAAGAACTCCTGAGTTCATGACACTGCAATAGCTAATGTCTCTTAATCTCTCCTTCCCTCCCCTGTTATGGTGAGGCTATTGAGGTGCCATCTCAGGAACAAAATTTAAGGGGAGGCCAAAAAACTGTAATCAAGACATCAGAACAGTAGTACCCTGCCAAGCCACATTGGAGCCTGAAGCAAAAGAACTCAGTGATACTAATCCTGTTTTTATTGTTCATATTTTGTTCATCATAGATTTTTCCACATTAAAATGTTATCTATCTTGATCACTGAGCTTTTGATGTCCCTTAAATTTTGTGGTCAAGGTGGGTACCTCACTTGTTTTACCCTAATCCCAGTCCTGATGCCAGGTTAAGAACCCTATATCCCAAATGCCACCAAGCCAGGTCCCCAGGGCCCATAATAGGTAACCCTCTGGGTATTCACCTCTGCGGCAGTCATTTATATGGGGCATTTTCTTGTGGGTCAACTCATGGCGAAGTTCAACAATCCAATCCGGAATGTTCACCTGATAGGGGGGTGAGCATAGAAATTTAAAATATTAAAGTTGGAAGAGACCCAGGGATGAATTAGCCCAAACATCCTTTCCATTGTATAGATAGAGACACTGAGGTCTTAAGAGAAGATTCCAGGCTTACCAACAGAGCCAAGATTAAAAACCAGGTCACTCAATTAGGTTTTTTTGCTACTCTTTTTGTGGTCTTAAAAATAAGAAAAAAAGGACACCCACCTACCCCAACCACTAACCAATCTCCAACAAAGATTTCTGTGAACGAGCATTAACAGTTACCTTCTCCAACAAAGATTTCTGTGAAAGAGCATTAACAGTTACCTTCTCCAGTCTCCCTTTTCCCTGTCCTAAGTCCCCTTTATCCCTCCCTTTATCCCACACCTCCTCCAGGGAGTGTCTCTTGACAACTGAACACGTCTGTCCTTTGGGTCTCTGCACACTTCAAATACTCACTCAGGAATGTCTGGCATTTTCAAGCTGCTTGGCTGAGCTGTCTCCTCCCTCAGACTGTCAGGTCCCTGAGAGTAGGAGTTGTGACTGCCACCTCTTTCCTGCCCCCACCCAGTGGTACATTGGTATATTTGGGCTCCTCAGCTTCACTGGGCCACCTCCAGCAAGCTGGACTGGTCAAGTCCACTGACATACACATCATGAGGAGCAAGGGAGCAATTCTGCTTCTTTCAAGCTGGAAGCTGAGGCACTGGGGTTCTTGCCAGGCTCGGTTATTAGTGATGGGATGAGCTAGTCTGATTGTATACACACCTTACCCCATGCCCCATTTAGGGAGCCCTCCTGGAGAAAAAGAATTGAGCAAGTCCATCTTATCATACGTACCTCCTGAGCCAGGGACTTGAGGGGGAGCTTGGCAAACTTTTGCTTCCTCTCGGAGATAAGATTCACAAACCTGAGTTTGGGGGAGAAATAAGTGGCACAGCCCAAGGAACAGTTTCATCCAAAACATCTTGCTGAGTTACTGACAGTCTGCATCTCCAAAACCTTTCCACTAGCTGCCCTTTTCTTAAGGTCATTGCCAGTTAGAACATGGATAGTTCCATACACTCCAACATTTACTAAAAGTCTGCCCTATACTAAGTCCATACGAATAAGAAACTGCTCTGGCCTTGACAAGTTAAGTGAGGATAAATAATCATGACATAATATGCTAAAACATAACATATTATAGATGTCAGAACAAAGGACCATTGGACAATATGTGGAGCACAGTTAATGACAGAGAAGGTAAAAGGAGAAAGGGAGGACCTCAAGGTAATGGGGAACAGTATGAGAAAAAGCTTTGACACATGAGAAAACTCAGTGGCAACCTTTTTCCTGATGTGTATGAGACAGCTAGAACCATTTAGTCACTTTGTTAAGTCAGGAACTCTCAGCCCAAGTCTTCACTTCCACAACTCAGCAACCTTTCAGTGTTCATGGGGGAGAGAAAAGGGAAAAGGGTGGTGCTAGGTACAGATGGGGGGTAAAGCTGGAAAATCCACATTAAATCACACCCAAGGGCAACAAAACCATTCAGTAAAATTTCTCTGGGCAAGGAGTTAAAAATCAGATTGTCAAAGGTAGAACAGACCTACAGCAATCACCTGGTCTAAATCTGCACCCTCCAACACACCCAGTCAAGCATATATTACAAAACAGAAAGAAAAATGAAAGAGTCTTTCAAGAAAAAGGAACAAAAACAATATGTTGATGGGGGGGTTCCAAAAGTTGTCAAGTCAAGCAATCACAGGCTGACCCACACTCAGGGCTTTTTGCTTCAGGCTGTAACTGAAGCAAGCCTTGCTTATTACATGCTTGCCCCCCTTCAAATCCCAAACCGACCCCCATACCAATTCCTACCCCATGCAGGTCTTACCTGACCAATGCCATGCCATAGAGTAGTCTAAGTTCATCGGTGCCCAAGCCACCAGTTACATCCAGGAGCTTACAGCGTATCAGGTCAGCAGTAGAAGCCACTGCCAGGGGCAGTTCGTTGCCTAACCTAAAGGGCCACAGTCCAGCACCATCATAAAGATCCTTTACACTGGTCCACCCTCTACTTCAGAACCTTGGTTGCTGCAGGATATTCCCATTATATACTGGCCCGAGAGTGCATGAAGACACAAAACAAGAAGATGGGAATAATAGGGTAATGACTGTGGGATACAACACAGGGCATTAGGAGCTGGCTAGGGTGTACACAAGACATCTAACTGAAACTGCCAATCAATAGTTGTGCAACACACCCTTCTTTCACCCTGCAACCCTCAAACCATTCAGTTAGAGAATCCCTGAATCTTTTGTTAGTCTGTCCCCTCCAATCTTATAAACTGGACAGAGGTACCTCACTTGAAAATGGTTTTTCACGTAAGACCCTCTTCCACTTGCCCTAATTAGCATCAGAAATCCACACTAGGATGTTGGCCTGCTCATTAAGTCCTCATTCAGGCCCACAGGCTCCCTCCCCAAGAAAGGGTTACTTTTTGGAGGTAAAAGTCAAACCTCACAGTTATGACAAGAGGATTGTTGAGACACACCCTCTTACTTTTCATCCACAAACGGAATTAGTGCAAGAGTTTGACTGCGACTTCCCTCCAGGCACTTGGGAAAGTGGCATCATTAAGCGATTTAGGGGAGGACTTCAGAATAGGGCCTTTTAGGAACCTGACCAAGAAGAGGTGAAATGCCACCAGCACGCAGGCAAGAGGCCTGAGCCCGCCGCCTTACCTGCTCCTCCACACTGTGATGCGGTTCAGCGCATACCGCTGCAACTTATGGTCATCACAGAACAGATAGACTGTCACCTGGTCCCACTCGGCCCTGCTGAGCCAGGCGACCACGATGCTCTGAGCCCAGAGTGGCGACGACCTTTTCTCTTTGACACACTTTCCGTACCATGCACTCCACACACGATCCATACCCTGGGGACCCAGAGCTGACCCTGCCCCAAATTCCCACCAGAAGTGGGATAGATGCCTGGCCCTGTGCCACCGCGGTCAGGACGGCTTCAGCTCAACGTGCTACCCTCACTCCAAAACGCCGCCGAGCCATCAACCAATGTGAGAGAATGACCCCAACGCAAGCCCGCCTCCCAGCGTTAGCGTAGCCAATCGAAACGTGGGACTTGGAGGCTGATTTTACCACGTGTGATTACTTCCTTGCCGACCGGAAGTGTTCTTTTCACAAAGCAGTCCTACCTGGCTGCAAGTGTTTAGCCTCTAGGTTCCGCCAATTTCCTGGTTGCTCTCGAGATTCTGTCCCTGACCGGAAAGGGTGTGTCTGGACTACAGAAACAAAAATTGTGTTGCGCCGCTTGGCGAGCGGTGGAAGGATTGTGGTCTGCCAGTGTACTTCCTGGAAATAGGCTTTCGGGTGTGTTGTTATTTCCGTAAGCAGGACCTAATCCATTAAAACACTTTGGACGCTGAGAAGGAATACAGCGAAAATACCTGATGTAGAGATAGTTATGGATGAGTTAAAAATATATCTGCTTTCTTGCCAGGCCCCCCTGTAATCCCAGAGACTCAGGAAGATGAGGCACAAGGAGCACAAGTTCAAGGCCAGCATGGTCAACTTAGTGAGACCTTGTCTCAAACAAAAAAGGACTGGGGATGTAGCTTAGTGTTGGATCTCCCCTAGGTTCAGTCCCCTGTTCTGAGGCATAGCGGAGGAGATCTGCCTTCTTAACAAATACCCAGCCTATTGTACGAGCCTATTGCACCGTGATATGAGACCTGAATGACTAGAACGAGAGTTATCTTTAAAGTACAAAGACCTGGGTTCTAGTCTTATCTGAATTTTTCTGCTGTGTGTGGTCTCTGTCCCTCTCTGTGTTGTAGTTTTTGTTGTTTTTTTTTGTTTGTTTTTGTTGTTTGTTTGTTTGTTTCATCTGTACTGTGAGGATTTTATACTGGTCCCTAGTTCTCTCCCATAGCTTAAAATTGTTAAATTTTACCCTGCCAGCATTTCACTGCTGTTACTTTCAACATTCACAAAGGTGTATATACTTAGTTTCTCAGCAGAATTCCTTGGGATTTGGTGGTTCTAGAAGGAAAGCATATCACAAAGCCCTTCTGATTTTACAGATTGACTAAAATATATTTAAGACTGTCCCAATCCTTCTCACAGAAATTATTCTCCAATTTAACACTTGAAAAAGAACAATTGATGTAATCTTAACCTTGCCTTGATTGTCTCTTTTAACACTTTATGGCAACAAATTACAATTCACTGTAGTACAGCTTTCTCCAGTCAACTTACCCTGAAATGTAGTTTGCATATGTATATTTTAAATCTGTACATCTTTGCCCATCTTGTTAGCCCTCCCTAGAACACACTCCTTCCCTCTTTCTGGAAAATCACTATTCATCTTTAAGATTCAGGATTCTAACCAGGTGTGGTATTGCACAACTCTAGTCCTAGCTACTTGAGAATCTGAAGCAGGAGGGTTGCAAATTTGCAGCCAACCTGGGCTATTTAGCAGGATCCTGTCTCAAAATAAAAATAACAGAAAGGGCTTGGGATGTGGCTCAGTAGTAGAGTACTTAGTGGCAGTACAGGCCCTGGGTTCACTCCCCAGCACCCCACAAAAACTCAGGATCTTTTATCAAATTCAGTTTCCCCAAGAAAATCATCTGTGAGTCTGTGTAAGTCATGAGGAAGACTAGAGAGGGTCTTATCTCAGGGAATTTGCCATAGCAGTGTGGTCCTCTGCAGTTAGTTCATAAATCTGCCAGGCCCTTCTCTGAACCCCGACATTTTATAGATCATTCTGCTTAAGGAAGCAGGGAAAGAAACACTTGTTGGATACCTTCATTGGGCCAGGACTTATGGAAAGTACTTGACAATCTTGAGCTTCATCCAAGCCAGCAGTAAGAGTTGAGAAATCCTTCCACTCTTTTGTGTTCCAAAACTGAATTGCAAAGGACCATATTGCCCTGCCCTGACAAATTTGCTAAGATAAGACTCTCTCCAACCTTCCTTATGACTCCCTTAAGACTCTTGGATAACTCCTTTGTTTACCTACCTCTATAAAGCTCTAAGTTTACTTTATTTGCTTTGAGAATTCTCCCTATGGAGATAGTATGAATAAAATAATGTCCTTAATTGCCCCGTACATTTTGTCTTTTCAGTTAAGTTGGTTTTGTCTTCATTAATTTACAGATAAGAAATATGAAACTAAGCTGCTTAGCTTAAGATGGAACCACTAAGAAAGAAGGGAGCTGGAAGAAAACAAAGAAGGGAGATGGGTATAGTGGTACACACCTGCAATCCCCAGCTACTTGGGAGGCTGAGGCAGGAAGATCACAACTTCAGCACCAACCTGGGAAACTTAGTGAAACCCGGTCCTGAAAAGTTTTTTTGTACTAGGGATTGAACCTGGGGTCATTTTACCCTGAGCTACATCCCTGAGCCTTTTTATTTTTATTTATTTTTATTTCAAAACAGGGTCTCATTAAGTTGCTGAGGACTTCACTAAGTAAGGTTGGTCCTTGAACTTGCAATCCTCTTGCCTTTGCCTCCCTAGTGGCTGGGATTACAGGCATGTGCCACCATACCTGGCTTCAAATAAAATTTTAAAAGGGAAGGGGGTGTAGGTCAGTGGTAGAGTGCTTGCCTAGCATGTGGTAGGTCCTATGTTCAATCCCCAGTACTGAAAATAAAAAAGACAAAGGAAAAGAAAAACCTATTAATTTCCTCTGAAGCTTAGGTTCTGTGTGTACAACCTTTAGACAAGGGACTACATTTACCTATATACAGACCTGCATCAGAACAAACAGCTTCAATAGCAGGGGTCCCAGTGTTTAACACAGTCTCATTACCCACTTATGTTTAATCCTTATTTACTAAATGATTCCCAAATAAACCACATCAACTCCCAGTAAGGCAGTGTTGCAGTATTTTTCAAACTTTCTTTTTGATAAGTATTAAGAACTCAAGCCTCTTTTTGATAAAATAAGTTGCTCTTGTTTAGTCTCTATCTTTCATACTGTAGTAGCAACATGATTAGTTCCCCTCTCTGTTGTAAAAACAAAAAACATTAGGGATTCAAATTTTCCACTCAATCCCTTAATCTACATAAACAGGGCCTCCATTCCATTCTGCAAATTAGGTATTCCTCCATGAAGTACAAGCTAATTGAGAGAAGGATTATCTCTTTTAGGAAACCACCAGTATCTTTCTAAAGCAAGTCGTTTTCATACATTTTTGGATCCAGACTCACTGTAAGAAATATATTTTACTTCATGACTCATTTCACACATACATATGTGTAACTAAAACAAAAGTTACACAAAACAATACTTACATTTACTAAATGCAATTCAAGCTGGATGTAGTGGTGCATATCTCTGATCCCAGCTACTTGGGCGCCTAAGTCAGGAGGATCAAATTCAAGGCCAGCCTTGGCACCTTAGTGAGACCCTGTTACAAAATAAACTAAAAATGGATGAGGATGTAGCTCAGTGGTATACCATTTCCCTAGCTTGCACAAGGCCCTGGATTCAATACCCAGTAATTCTAAAAATAAATAATTAAAACAAATAATCTAGGCACTGTGAAACACACCTTTAATCCCAACTACTCCCAGCTTCTTGGGAAGCTAAGGCAGGAGGATCACAAGACCAGCTTGGGCAACTTAGGAAGACACTATCTCAAAAAAATAAAATAAAAAGGAATTGAGATGTAGCTCAGTGATAGAGAACCCCTGGGTTCAATCCCCACTAATGGAAAAATAAATAAATGCAATTCAACTCTGGGGCTGGTGATTTAGCTCAATCGGTAGAGTACTTTCCTTGTATACATGAGGCCCAGTGATAGATCGTCAGCAACACAAGAAAAAAAGTGCAATTTAATTCTAGTTTACTTAGTTTCATTTTTTTAAAAAAATTCTACTTATCACTGCCATGTAATTAGGTCATGGACATACACAACTAGCACCTAAAACCAAAACCTACCCCCATATTCACCCTAGCACTCACAGATTCAGTACTGAAATTATTCCTTACTGTCTATATAATATGACTTTGCAATTCTACTTTATCATTAGCATGGTTTTATTTATCCAGAACTGCCCTTTCCAGACAAATGGGCATATTTTCATTATAAGAATATCACATCAACTCTTCAATGGAAAGCATCAACAAAGACCTTCAAATTCCCTAATACTCTTTGAGTCCCTTACTTCAAAATTATTGCCTTGCTGTCTCTACCAAGCCTGAACTGTTTTATCACAATCCTTACCTAAATCTAATCAAGTCCCTGCATTTAGAGGCCCACCTTGAAGCAAAATTACACTTCTCAAATTCTGGCCTGGTCTTCCACCCTTTGAGCCCAAGCTTTGCAAAGGTGGTGTTCTTTGCTTTGTAACCAATAAACAGCTTTGTCATACCAACAGGCTGGTGATATTTTGGAAGTCAGTACAGAATACATATATTACAAGAGGTTTGTTGCAGGGAAACTTACAAGCAAGCAGAGGAATAGCAGAGTACACATAGTCTCCCAATCTCTCCTTGTTCCATGGCATAAGCTGGTCACAGATATTCTACATGAACTATAGTCAGAGTCCCAGCAAAGAGGAACCTGCCTGGTTAGGCAAACTATACTACTGTGAGCACTCCAAGAGAACATAAGCTCCACCTCCACATGGAAAAATTGGGCTAGGCAACACCTACTTTCTCTAAGTAACAAGAAATGTATCAATGATCGCTCAAATCAGGAACAATGCTAGGGAGTGTGCATGCCCAGGGCCAAGGTCTGCATACAAAGGGGCCTAGGAACAGCCTTGCCCTCCTCGAACACTGACATCAGTCAAAGGCCTTGTCTTTCGACAGCTGGCTCAGTCCAGAACAACCAGCTCTCAGCTGAGCCACGGAAAAGAGAAAGAAAATGAGCTTCCAGGTCATCCAGTTTATCTCTCATCAGTTGTCCCACAAGTGATTCCATAAATGACTATTGGGTTGCAATCTGCAGTTTTAAAAAACACTTCTCGATTTTAGGGTGATTAATATGTTCATTATATTGGTGTTGACCATGGTTTCATAAGTGTCTGCGTATGAGAAACTTACCAAATCTATGTATCTTTCTTTCTTATTTTTGTGGTTCTCAAGATTGAACCCAGGACCTAGAGCAGGCTAGGAAAGGACTCTCCCTTTGAGCTATATCCAGGGCAAATTTTACACTTTAAAATGTGCAGTTTATTGTATGAAAATTATACCTCCAAAGCTGTGAAAAAATAATTAGGGGCAGATGAGAATGGAGGGTATAAAATATGTAATAAGATTGTTCATATGTTGATAATTGTAAAGCTACTTTTGTCTATCTTTGAAATTTTCCTTTAACAATTTTTTTGTGGTTCTGGGAAATGAACCCAGGGCCCTTTGAATGTTAAGCAGGCACTCTACCACTGAGCTACACCCTCAGTGCTAAAATTTTCCTAAGTAATTTTTAAATGAATTTGACCACACAAATGTGCCCCTCCCCAAAAAAAACTCGCAAAATAAATAACAACAAAATTCTGTCCTAAGATCTGAACCATGATTGTACAGTTTTAAAGAGAATGAAAGTAACTCCAAAGCTCCAGCAGACGCAAGTTTCTTTGGTGTCCTATGTTACTCTGGTGAGAGAATTTCTAATATCCTGAAGCCAGAAATCTGGGGCCAAGTGGTTATTATGCATTCAGTAATTCATCGAAGAACTTTAAATAGAGCACCCATGTGTGCCAAATACTATTATAGCCACTGAGGATATAGCAAGAAACTGAACAAATTCTCAACCATCATTGAATTCTTTTGGAAGAAGGGAAATAACCTACAAGAAACCCTGTAATTAACTGTATAATGCAATCTCAGGTAATGATCAGAGCTATGAAAAAAATGGGTATAGATGGATGAGAGAGTATCCAGAAGTTCAAGATATACTCTACAAAGGGGTTCAATCTAGACTCGCAACATCCTCCTGTCCAAACTGATTGGTCTACTTCCCTACCTAAAGTTGAAATTGTACTGCTAATTTCTCTATCTCATTTTCCTTATCTGTCCAATGACCCAGTGCTTCTCTCTGTTTCTCTACAATTGACCTATATATAGGGTTGAAAACCAGATCTTGGGGACCTTGCATTAATGAGGTGGAAAGTGTTAAATTTTGATCCTCTACTGACCATGGTTTGGGGAATACTCCACTTAGGGAATTGTGACCCCATATGGATCTTTAATACTACTGCCATGCCTGTTGTCACCACATCAACCACTAATGTTGTTTACTTATTTTTCCAAACAGGTTTTCATTTGTAAAATATATAAATGGTTGACTACATAAATATTGGGGACATTTCAAATAGTCTTTTTTGTTATAATCCTCCTTGCTGTCATCTCCATAATCCATGCTGATATACAGTTATGTATCTTCCCCTGCACATAACCAAGTATCCCTAGGCATAGATGCACATATTGTTTGTTTTCTGAAAATGAAATTATATTGTATAGAATTTTGTGTGTGTTACATTCAACAATATCTCCCCTTTGAATCAACAGGTGTAGCTACAATTATTTTAAATTTTATAATTCATTTTTTATTTTTGTGCAGTGCTGGGGATCAAACCCAGGGTTTCAAGCATGTTAGGCAAGTATTTTCCCATGAACTACATCCCCAGCCCTCAATTCATTTTTAATGGCTGAATAATACCTGATAGGCCTGCTAGGAAGAGTAAACTGGCTCTTTTAAAGAAGTCTTGATTTGTACAATTTGCTTATTTCCATAGTGTAAATTTTCTTGCCATGACAATTTCAAGCTAATGATGTAAAAATCAATAAATGCGGAATTGGGAAGAGATGCACACAATTGACTTCAGCCTGTATGAGCCAACTCCAGAACAGTGCTAAAGATCAGAAGTAGGCATCAAACTCATGGCCTCCCACATGCTAGGCAAGTGCTCTACTACTGAGCTACACCCCCAGCCCTGGACTTTTTCTTATCATGGGAAGACTGCAGTATAGCCAAATGTGATACAAAGCAAAACATCTTTCAGAGGCATTGCAATATTGTAGGAAAAGAACTGGATCCAGAGTCAACCAGTCTCGATTTGAACCAGATATGGGCCACTTTCCAGTTCTTTGGACCTTGACCTACATCCTCTACCTCTCTCAGCCTCAGAGTCTTGGGGGGTTGTTTTTTGTTTACTTGGTTTATTTGTGGTGCTAGGAATGGAGTCCAGCATCTCACACATGCTAGGCAAGCACTCTCCCACTGAGCTACCCAACCAACCTGAGTCTTCAATTTTAAATTTATTGAGCTAATAATATCTACTACTAGATTATGGATTTTCAAACTCAATATTATTTACAAGTTTTGTTTGTTTGTTTTTGTAGTGGGGATTGAACCATGCTGGGTGAGTACTCTACCACTGAGCTACATCCTCAACCAGATTATTGATACTTTGACCCAAACAATTCCTTGTTGAAGTTGTCCAGTACATTTTAGGATATTTACCAGCATCTCTGACCCCTACCCACTACGTGCCAGTTGTGCTTGCTCACTTCTCAGGTATGATAATGAAAAAATACCTACAGATATTACCAAATGTACCCTCGGGATAAAATCACCCTGGGTTGAGAAGTGCTGCCCTGGACCATGGGAGTTATTGAACAGGAATAGACATAAGAAGCACATTACAGTTTGTTGAACCTATGTATATTTTTTTACAAATCTTCAGACATTTGATTAGAGAAATACAGAAACATAATGGTTTGTGAGTCAAACAAATGAGGGTGTGGGATGCTTGAATTATGCCTTCATTTGGAGAGTTGAGATGGCTGAAAATAGAGTGACCCGTTGTTCCAGTTTGCCAGATCTGAGAGGTTTTTCCATGATGCAAGACTTGTAGTGCTAAACCCAGGGGGAACCAAGATATCACTCTAGTTTTTAAAAAGTCTTAATGTGCCAAGCACTATATACTATGTGTTCTATATGCTAAGCACTATGCTGGGCACTTTAAACATACTATTTAGTCCTAACAAACCTGTGTGAAAGTAATATCCTTATGTCCTCAGAGAAGCAACTGAGGCTCTGTGCAGTAGGATGGTCTAGCTAAAACTATAGGCATCTGGGCAGGTTCACTTGAAGCAAGTGGGATTGTTTCAGAACTTCCAGAACTGTAGATTCCCTTCTACTCCACTATGAGGTCTTCCTCTCCATGTCTTTTCTTGGCCCAGAATACAGAAGAGCCCTAGCAGAATGCAGTCAGTGATTTGCTGCTGATCACATCAATACACAATTCTTAACATATCACGGTCAAACTCCTCAGCATGAAGTGAACTGGAGTGAGCCTCTTGGGAATATCAGCAAAAAATAAGGGGGTGGTCATGAGGAAGGGAGAAATTACAAGTATATACATTTGCAAAATAATCTTGGTTCCTTCTGAGCCCCTTTAGTAGAAGGTGAATGGGAAAAGTGAGCAGAGCAAATCCACTGTGCCCTTCCAGAGCTCACATTTCCTCAGTGCACCATCATTTTCCATGAGTCATCAACATTACTTCCCAGACACTATCAAAAAGAGTTTTACCCCTGGAAAACTCTGCCTAGTTGTCTGGCATCACAAGCCCTTGCAGGCATTTTGGAAGGAAGCTTTCTGAGAATGAGGAATTTCTTTTGGGAAGTCTGGGACTTTCTCTGCTAATTATGGGAAAATATATTATCTGTCTCTACTCTCCTCTCCGACGCATTTTTGTGTCCTGAACAGCTATCCTTGCTCTAACCTTAAAAACTTGAAAACAAACTTGCTTTTGCTGCTGGTAGTTCCACCGAAGTCCATGAGTTGCTCATTTCTTTCCCATGAGCTTCTTTTGATAAAAGGCCCATAATTTATTAATATTTCTATTTGCTTAACAATACTGCCTACTTTCAGCACAGTTTTACCTGAGTCCAAGGCTGCCAGATAATAATGTTCTTCAAAATCCTCCCTCCCACTCCTATTCTCTGGTCTCCAGCCAGCCAGAGAGATTTCAGAAAGGGCACTGAGGAATTATGCTCAGAGATTCACTGTTATACTTCAAACTTCTAAGGCAAACTCTCCCAGACACATGGCTATTGGAACTAGAGGGACCTTCAGATGATCAGCTACTTTAACTGTCAGTCTAGAATCAGTGAAGCAGTGATCACAGAAAGGCCAAGGGCTAGCCCTAGTGCTAGAACCCATGACTACCAAAATCTAAATTATTGTTCAGAAGACTTCTTACTCTCTGAATATTGCCCCATCCCGCAGACAAGGGGATTGAAGTTTTAGCAGGGAGTCTGATACCCTGAGCTGAAGAGCATTCTGCTATCCCCCAATCCATGGAAAGATCAGTGTCTCTACCCAAGTGCCAAGCCCCAGGAGGAAAGCCTTGGAGTAGGGAAGGAGGAAGCCTGGTCATCAGAGGTTTTGTTGAGTTTCTGTTTTCTCAGTGGCTCTCACTGCCAGGATTCTGGTTGTAGTTCATTTGCCTAGCTTAAAATAATTGTTAAGTTGAATATCTGACTTTTCCGTAAGTTTTTACTTCCTAAATCTTCCTTTAAGTACCTCCACAAGCCAACAGGCAGCAGTATGTGTTAAGATTAAGGATCCAGGCAACCTCTCTAGTATTATTTTTTTTATTTTGTGAATATGTGGGTTGTGATTTTTGGCACATGAATACAATATGTTGTCCTTGGGACTTTTTTTTCTTATTTTTCATGAAAGAACGAAATAAAGAGCAGAAACTTGGAAGACTTGCAAGTGAGGATTCAAGCCCCACCTTGAACTAATTATATGAACCTGACAAGTTGCTGAGTTTTTGTGAGCCTAGATTTCTCCAGCTGCAAAATAAGGGTTTATCATACTCACTTCAGGAAGTTGATGGGAGGGTTATATGAAATGATAATGGTAAAGTATATGTCATAGTGCCTGGCACACACACTTAATTTGTGTTCAATAAAAGGGGACTATCAATGTAATATTCTGTGGTGTTCTGGTAAGAGCACTGAGACCTCTAAGTATGTTGCCATCACTCACCTAGGAAGCAGTACTGCATTCTTATAATCCCTGTCCTTGCTTCCCAACCTCATCGTGTTGTGTCCTCCAAACCTATTTTGGGGAATGGCTAGGCTAAAGGGAAGCATAACAATTAAACATTCTCCATGCTTCCCACTAGACTGGATACTTTTCTAGTATCATAAGTGTGTATATTTTTGCTTTTTTTCTCCTTTTGTGATATTCAGGGAGTATTTGAATAAATTATAAATGAATGAGTTCCCAAATGTAAAGGACTGAGCACTCAAAATCTTTCTGATTGTAAATGGGTTTGAATCACTTCTGGAAAAAAGAGAATCTGAAATTTGCTTTCATTCCATCTGAGACTATCATGTTTTACCAGCATTATGTCTTTTTTGTATTTGTAGTTTACTTTATGATTTTAAAAAGCTTCTATAGGGATTATGTAGTTTAATCCTCCCTCTATTCCTGGAGGAGGAGAATCAACAGCTTGTTTTACAGATAATGTATCTGTGACTCAGACAGGTTACATATCTTTCTCAAGGTCATACAATATGTCTGTGGTTCATGGGGAGGGGTGGCCAAGTAAACAGGGCTTCTGACAATTGGTTCAGTGTGTTCCCAAAGACACTTCCTTTTGCCCCTCAAATTTCCTATAATCTGTGACTACACTGTCTCACATCTTTGAGGCCTTGAAGACATAGACCAGTCTGTATATTCAATCAATCCTCAGTCAGAGTGCTGCCTGCCTGCACAGAATTTTTGTGTATTGTAGCTGAGTAAAGAAACAAAGAGGGCTGGGGTCTTGCATATTATGAGAATTTGTTTGCATAATGCCTCAACCTGCAAATCTCCTAGGGCCTTGAGATCCTTCTCTATTTATTGGCAACTCCATTTACAATTCTGGCTTCTTTTCAGTTTAAGCTTTTACATGTGCTATGAGATTATCTTAAGGACACAGGACAATGTCCCCTAGTGTAGGAACACATCTACAGCCTGGTGGAAGCATGTCACCAACGCATACGCCAGCAGAAAGTGAGTGCTAGTGGGGAGAAGTTGGTGAAAACCAGCTGGCTGCAGCTCTGAAGAACACCTCTGCACCCACAGTCCATATTACATCAGTGGTTTATGAGGGTTGTGGAAAGAAGACTTGGGTGGGTACAAAGGGCCTGGGCTTGGGAATCAAGAGAACAAGAATGAATTATAGCCCCAGACTTGCTGCATGTTTTCAGGCATCTTTCTGGGGCAGAGTTTTCTCCTCTGTACATTGTGAGAACTGTCCCACATGATCCCTAAGGTCCTGCCACTATTAATTTCATCAACAGGGCTAGGCGTAGTGGTAGAGCTCATGCTTAGCATGTGCACAGCTCTGGGATTCAATTTTTAGCACCATACAAACAAACACATTTTATCACAATTCTAGTCTCTTATATCAATTCCTCTGGGATTCTGTCCCTTCAGAAGTGCTGAGCACAGTGCCTGTTGTTTAGGAAGTCAGGGACTATTATATAAACTTCCATTTATTCCTCATAACAGCCCCATGAGCTAGAGACTATAATTATAAGCATTTTATATAAAACGAAGAAAGGAAGCCCAAAGTAGATAGGTCACATTCCTAAGGTCTCATAGCTAGTAAACACTGTAAGTTACCAGCTATCTAATCTTAGTCACACTGTATGCAGATGTAGGACCCAAATCTAGGTAATTTGCCTTTTTTTCCACCATGAGAAAGGTATGGAGGGAGAGGAAATCTAAAGGTAACTCTTGTTCATGCTGAATATGACCAGGCAATCTGATTCAGGAGCCCACTGTCTTAATTCTTGAGCTAGGCAATGAGTCATTGACAATCCCAGAAGCACTTGGGGTGATGGCTGGGCCCTGGATGCCAGAGAATAAGGAAGAATGCCTGAGGGAAGGTCTTCTGAGGAGTCAGTCCTATCCTCCCTTGAAACGTGGTAGGAAAGGTACAGACTTAAGGAACCCCACAGAATACAGAAGCCTGGAAGGGTCAGCGACTTAATTCCTATCTATTATAGCATGGAAAGACCCCAGGTAAGCTATCTTCAACCCCAGCAGCAAAACAGTTTGAATAAAGCTTCCTTCCTCACCTGCCCACTTGACCCAGCCTGGCTCCAGAGCTATGAGAGCCTCTCATAGCATGGTCCCTCCACCCTATGAAAGGTTCCTTACTTGGATTTATATAGGCAAGTCTTAGAACAGCACCAACTGCCCTTTCTGTATAATAATAATAATTAATGGATTTATAAAGTATATCACAATTTTCACATACATGCATCACTTTGTATATAAAGCACTTTCTCACACACCTCGTTTTGCTGTTTTGTTTTTATGTGGTGCTGAGGGTCAGACCTAGGGCCTTACACATGCTAAGCACATGCTTAAGTGAACTACATCCCCAGCCACATACCTCTCTTGATTCCTATAACAGCCCTGCAAAGAGAGTCTTCTCTCCTATTTTATCACTGAAGAAACAGACTCCTCATTGAAGTGACTTGCCCAAAGTCACGCCATCTGCAGATATATGTCCCAAATCCAGACCAGTTCCCCCTTTTCCCACCACCCTTGGAGGGAATGGAATCTAAAGCTAACTTTTGTCCGTGCTGAATGTGACCAGTGCTCCTCAAGAAGAATTTGACAACAAATTCTAAACCAGGTGACTACACTGTGGATTCAGTGTGCGCTATTCTCAGGGGGATGAGAGTTCGTGGACACTTGACCTCTAGGGACAACCCTCTGTCCTTACAGTTATAATTTCCCATCTTCACTTAGGCCTGCCCTAAGGTTTTTCCCAGAGGGGGCTGCCATTAGGTTTGTGTGAGAGAGAACTTTGAGTTTTCCCCACCCATCATGTAGTTCTGTACCACCACAAATGTGTTTGCAATGGTTCCCTTGATACTTTTTTTTTTCAGTTGTCAATGTTTATTTAAAATATTTATTTTATTTATATATGGTGCTGAGAATCGAACCCCGTGCCTCACATGGTAGGCAAGTACTTTACCACTGAGCTACAAACCCAGCCCTGCACCCCTTGCTACTTTTTTTTTTTTGTAAACAAATGGGATACATGTTGTTTCTCTGTATGTACATGGAGTAAAGGCATACCATTTGTGTAATCATAAATTTACATAGGGAAATGTTGTTTGATTCATTCTGTTATTTTTTCCCTTCCCCCCCACCCCTCCCACCCCTCCCACCCCTCTTTTCTCTCTATACAGTCCTTCCTTCCTCCATTCTTACCACCCTCCATAACCCTAACTCTAACCCTAAAACTAACCCCTCCCACACCCCATTATGTATCATCATCCACTTATCAGCGAAATTATTCTTCCTTTGGTTTTTTGAGATTGGCTTATCTCACTTAGCATGATATTCTCCAATTTCATCCATTTGCCTGCAAATGCCATCATTTTATCATTCTTTATGGCTCAGTAATATTCCATTGTATATATATACCACAGTTTCTTTATCCATTCATCAACTGAAGGGCATCTAGGTTGGTTCCACAATCTGGCTATGGTGAATTGAGCAGCAATGAACATTGATGTGGCTGTATCTCTGTAGTATGCTGATTGTAAGTCCTTTGGGTATAGGCCAAGGAGTGGGATAGCTGGGTCAAATGGTGGTTCCATTCCAAGCTTTCTGAGGAATCTCCATAATGCTTTCCGGAGTGGCTGCACTACTTTGCAGCCCCACCAGCAATGTATGAGTGTACCTTTTTCCCCACATCCTCGCCAACACCTGTTGTTGCTTGTATTCTTGATAATCGCCATTCTAATTGGGGTGAGATGGAATCTTAGGGTGGTTTTGATTTGCATTTCTCTTATTACTAGAGATGTTGCCCTTGCTACTCTTGAGGGAAAAATAGTTTGCTGTGCAGTTGTGGCTCTCACCTAGGAAATGAAGGTGGCTGAACAAGTAGTGGAGTCTGAGCATACTTAGGAGCTGCAGCATTTCTGTACCTCTCAATTGCTAGCTCTTAGGGACAGGCATGTAAATTTCAGAATTTTTACTTCCTTATTTCCGTATATCAAGGGGTCATAGGAACTGAATTCTTATCCACTATTACTTGTGACCTAAGTTTCCTTGTGGTGTGAACTCTGCTGGCCTCCCCAGACAGATCTATGACAGACAGGTGGGGTGAGTGGGCAGTAAAGGAGAGGGTGCTGGTCCTCTTGGCACCCAGCATCCTAGGTGCCATGCCTATGAGTCTAGCAATAGGCATTCTCTTCACTTGGGCCTGTCCTTGAAAAGCCCCCAAGGACCTTCAGCAGAAGTGGGTTGGATGTACTCTACTGTTCTGCTCTGACCTTATGGAAGCATGTCTCCAGGATAATGTTTCTACACTGGTTTGGCTACCTTGTCACTGGCATTTTATTTTACTTTCAAAACAGTCACTGGATATCTGTTTCCTTCTCTCCTTTCCCTCCTCCACCCTGCCTTCCCCATTTATGTGGATTGCAGGAGGCTGAAATAAAAAACTCTGGATTTTGACTTGTTTTCCTTGCTCTGAGACTCAATTTTCTCTTTGTCTAATGTATACTTACTCCAACCTAGATTGAAACAGGAAACTTTTTTCCTTCTTGTAGCCCTGGATGGCGAAGGACCCTGTTCTTCTGTCTTCAGTAGGTCCCACAGTCACAGGATGAGAATTGTAAAAGTGGCACTGGTGCTTTTGTATTTGCTGGGGAGAGGGTTCTGTTCACACTTTAGAGTTCAAAACTTCAGGCTATTGGTCTATAGTCAATGTATGGTGCCTTTAGGGGAGTATATATAGCCAATGGTGCCTTTATTACTTTTCTAGAGCTGTTACTACAAGGTACCAGAAACTAGGTGGCTTAAAACAACAGAAATGCATTCTATTAATGTTCTGTAGACCTCAAATCTGAAATCACAGTGTTGGTTCCTTTCTGGAGCCTCAGAGGGAGAAACTGTTCAATCCTCCTCTCCTAGCTTCTGATGGTTGTTGGCAATTATTGGCATTCCTTGGTTAGTGGCAGTCTAACTCCAATCTCTAACTGTCTTTACGTGTTCTCTTTGTGTCTGTGTGTCTTTTTTCCTCTTATAAAGACACCAGTCATATTGAATTAAAGGCTCACTCTACTCCAATTTAACCTTATCCTACCTAATCAGCAACAACCTTACTTCCAACAGAGTTTCTGGAAAGGACTTAATTTGGGGGTTGTAGGAGATACTGTCCAACTCAGTACAGTGTTTTTGTTAGAAAGTATTGGTTCAAAGAACAGAGTGACTCTGGGTTATGCCTGGCAAATTTTTCTGACTACTCATCATACTTTTCTATCAAAGGCCTTACTAGACACATTGACACATGCCTGTAATCCTAGCAACTTAGGAGGCTGAGACAGGAGGATTGCAAGTTTGAGGCCAGCCTCGGCAACTCAGCGAGGTCCTCAGCAACATAGTGACCCTGTTTCAAAATGAAAAGGGCTGGGGATGGGCACAGTGGTGCACACCTGTAATCCCAGTGACTCTGGAGGCTGAGACAGGAGGATTGCAAGTTCAAAGCCTGCTTCAGCAAAAGCAAGGTGCTAAGCAGTTCAGTGAAACCCTGTCTCTAAGTAAAATACAAAAAAAGGACTGGGGATGTGCCTCACTGATTAAGCATCCCATTGAACCCATTCAAACCTCAGGACAAAATTAAAAAAAAAAACTCTGGCCCCCAACTCTCTGCTGGGGATCAAACCCAGGGCCTTCCACAAGCTAGACAAATGCTTTATCAAGGAACCACACTCCCAGCACAAAACCCACTTTTTAATATTTTTATTTTAAACTTTTGTTTCAGTTTGTTTGAAATAGGGTTTTGCTATGCTGCCCAGGTTGGTCTTGAACTCTTGGGCTCAAGCAGTGCTCCCACCACAGACTCCCAAGTTGCTGGGACTAGAGGTGCACATCATCACTATGCCCAGATAAACTTTTGATTATGGAAAATATGTACACAAAGGTAGAGAGATTAATGTAATGAATCCCACCCCCATGTATCCACCACCCACCTTCAGTGGGTGACAGATTAATGATTAATAGTTTCACCTTTATTCCCCTTACTCGATTAAAAAAGATATATCATCTTATTCATATACCTTTTAGTACTTCTAAGGTACAAGATCTTTTTAAGAAACCTATATATTATCTGGGTGCAGTGTCACGCACCAGTAATCCCAGTTGCTCAGAAAGCTGAGGGAGGAGGATCACAAGGTCCAAGCCAGCCTCAGCAACTTAGCGACACCCTATCTCAAAATTAAAAATAAAAAGAGCTGGTGCTCAGTGTAGAGCACCCTGGGTTAGATCTCTAATTACACAAAGACATTAAAAAATAAAATAAATGTTGATTTTAACAAAAAGCATAGAATTTCACCAATCTCAGTTTATACTATTAACTTTTTCTAAAAGAATCTTCTGGAAGAAAATAAAATACCTGACTTTTTCACAGGAAATACTTTTAGAAACCCAGTTCATGTGGCTTTTCTCAGACCCACAAAGCTGATGGGTGGATAGTAATGATCCTTTTCCTCAAACCCAGCCCATGCCTAGCCATGCCATCTCCACTTCCAGATGGCTGACACATCAAGCATGCTTACCAGCATCTTTCCCTGTCTGTATTACCAAAGTAAAGGAGACTATGTTGCAGACCATTTCTCACATGGTGGGGTACCATGTACAAGAACTGTTCCTATGGTTCTGGAGTTTTCTGCCACCATCACCAGGTAGTAGGCTTGGGACCTGATTGGTCACAGCCTGTGGTGTACAGGCTTCCAGAAAGGAGTTAAAATGTGGTTGAAGATTATCAATAAAGTCTCCTCAGGATTGAGGCTGGAACTCCTCATATGTTAGAACGTAGACTAATAAGTTTATGGATTTCCAAGTGTTTCCCAAAGACCCACAGTAAAAAGTACATTTTTCCTCTTCTTTCCTCCCCCTTTCCCTCATTCACTCCCTAGATATCACACACAAAGACACATCTTAAGTTTTATGAAACCAATACTTACCCTCACCATGTATGATATACTCTGAACTTAATCTATTCTTCTCTATTTTATTCACTAAAAAAGCTGACCTTTTAAACATTATTTCCAAACTAACTCTAGGGAGTTTTGAAATGCACTGTAGTAAATGCTTTGTTCTATGGAAGGCATAAGAATTCAGTCCTGAACTGGAGATGTCACTCAATCACTTAGCCTGTGCAAAGTCCTGGGTTTCATCATCCTCAGCACCAAAAACAAAAACAAAAACAAAAAAACAAAAAACAAAAACAAAAACAAACCCGTCCTACTGAATCCCTTTGCCTAACAATTCTTTGTTTTACTTTTTTTATTTTTTGCTATCATTGGGGGAAAATCCAATTCAACATGGCATTCAAGGCCCTTCTAATCAAGCTCTATCAAATTTTAATTTTTGTCCCTACTTTCTGCCTCTCCACTCCCCTTTTTATTTGGGATGGTGCTGGAGATAAAACCCAGGGCCTTATGTATGCTGATACTGCTGGTTACCTTGATGAGTCCTGCTTCCTCAGATGTTGAAGTATAACACCAGAGAAGCACGCCAAAGCAGGTGTAGAGGAGAAAGTAAGAAGCTTTATTTAAAAAAAAAAAAAAAAAAAAAAGTAGAACAGCCTTCTCCCTGGTGGAAGGAGGGGATTCAAAGGTGGAATTCTTGGGATAAGCAAATTCTTGCCCTTTTTATAGGTTTTGTTCTGTTCCTTCCCGCTTATCTCTTTCCTTCCTGCCTACATGTCCAAGCCCAGGAGATTCAGATGAGATGGCAAAAAGGTGAGAAGCAGATGGGCAGGGGGAAAGGGCCTGGAATGATTTAGGTCTGCAGTCTTTTGAAAAGGATGGTGAGAGCAGGTAAATCTAGTAATTCAATGGGCTCCAGAGGTCTTTAACATTCCATTCTCCCAGGGGCAGTCTCCAACTTTCAAGACACAGATGGCCTCCATTTTCTCGATTTGACTCAATTCCCCATTCTACACTAACTGCCTGTTCTCAATTCTGGCTTCAATGCTAGGCTAGTGCTCTAAAACCGAACTATATCCCCAGTCCCCCTCATGTTTTAGCTCATAAAACCCTTCACTATTATGGACAACTCTCTGTCCTTATATGCCTCTGTGTCTGCTTATTTTTTTCAGCTGGAAATTGAATCCAGAGGTACTCTACCACTGAGCTCTTGAGTTACATCCCCAACCCTTTTAACTTGTTTTCAAACAGGGTCTCACTAAGTTGTGGGAGTTGGCCTCAAACTTGAAATCCCCCTCTCTCAGCCTCCAGAGTAGCTGAGATTACGAGTATCTGAGGTTACAAGTGTGTACCACCACACTTGGCTTCATCTACACTTGTTTTTGCCCATGGCATTTCATCCACAGGGACTTCCCTTTATCTTCTTTACCTAGAATACTCCTTATCATTCAACATCCAGTTGAAATTTCCCCTTGTCCCTTTGACCTAGTCTACTATCCCTCTTTTGATCTCCACTATCATTTTATGCATCCCTATAACAAAGCACACATTTATGCATGTATATTCTGTATGGGATTGTAAATTTAAACAGTGCCACATTCCCAAAAGGACTCATGACTGTGATATAGAGTGTACTGTGATTATTTGTTCGTGTGTTAGTGCTTTTATGGTAGAGATTGAGTCTTAGTCTCCACTGTGCTCCTGATTCTGAACACAGTTTCTGGCCCAGAGTAAAAGGGCTCCAAAAAAGTTTATGGAATGGATGAAAGAAAATGAATAAGTTCTCTGCAGCCTGTGTGTGCTCCTGGGCACTCATTAGACCTAGCTTGTGCCAGGCATGGTCGCATGTGCTTGTAACTCAAGAAGATGAGGCAGGAGGATCACAAGTTCAAAGTCAGTCTCCCTAACTTAGTGAGACCCTGTTAAAATAAAAGGCTTGGGAAGTAGTTCAATGGTAGAGTGCCCCGAGTTCAATCTCTAGTACTGTGGGGGAGTAAAATAAGACCTGACCTAAGTTAATTAGATGGTGCTGCTGGCCCCCAGGATGACTATGGAAAGAGCTCTGAAAGGCCAACTCCTGGATCTGCTCAGGTGCCCCAGCTACTGCTAGAAAAATGGAGAAGAGATCATCACCAGAGGAGGTCTGGTCAACAGTCCCTACTCAGTCTCTGGCTTTGAGTTGCTACCAGTGCTTCTTTTCCCAAGCTAATGAGGGGCTTAAGCAACAAGAGTTAACTTGTTGGGGATGAAATTTGGGCCAGTAGAAAGGATAGACATTTTGATCTCTGACAGAAGTCAGGGAATGTCTTGTGGAAAGAAGATTCTGTATCTGGACCTCTTAATACCAGTCACACATTCCCTTAAATGAACCCCGAGCTCTTCACAGTTATCTCCTTACCCTGCATAAGAACCTGAAGAGCTAGAACAGAGTACGCAGCATTCACTCTCCCTGGGTACAGAAAACTAGAGAAGTTAGGTGTCTTGATCAATGTCACATAGCCCATGGAGATACCACCTACACTTCTGCTTCTAGCTCAGGAGACCCTCTCTCCCCACCATGGTCAGAAGATGGCCACATCCTTATGCCCACCTCTCTCTTTCAGGAGACAAACACCATGCATTAGGAACTCTGTCCTGGGGTACTATGAAGCCATGAAGGTTGTGTATGCCTGCAATGTGTTTACTTTCATCACCCAGATCAATTGCAATTTTGTGGTCAACATGCTGAATAGCTGCTCCCAGTTGCAGGGTTTCATTGATTCCCCAGAATTGTGTGACAAGTAGCATGAGAGACCAGCAGGTTACTAGTCACAACAGGAAGGATAAGGAATGGAGGAAAAGAGGTGTCTTCTGAAGGTTAGGGTTAGGCCTCAGAGAGGGAAAGTGTTTTGATCAGATCTGAGGGACCAAGTTGCAGAGTCTGGACTGGAACCTGCATCATGACTCTAAAACTAGTGTCCTTTCCTTGTTCCCAGGGCCTTCTATTCATAGAAGACTCTCACACAGCACTACCTGTTTCCCAGGCTAAGGTGAGGTCATGCACCTTGGGGGAAAAATAAAGAGCAGAAAACTGAGTTACAGTACCTGGCAGAGATAGCAGTGGAGCTACATGGGATGGAGCCCATGTCCTCACACATACTAGGCAATTGCTGTACTACTGAGCTATACCATCAGTCCTGGAACTAACATCTTTAGGACTTATTCTTATTCACTGAAAGGAAGGTTGTGTGGTTGATAAAGAGCATGTCTGTTCCATCTCCTTAACCACAGGTCATTCAGGGGATATGGACTAGAATTTATCAGAACATATAGGATTTGAATTAGATGTTGAGGAGAATTTCTCTGACAAATAGTTAATAAAATAGTAAGGCATTTGTCCATCTTTCTAGGTTTTGTAAGAGATATTTCTCTCACTGTCTACCCTCCAGTCCACACAATAAACCCCATGTACATACCCACTGAGCAGAAGCATCTCACCCATTTGTCAGAGATTAGTTCAACTTGCAGGCTTGAAGACTGAAATTTGAGTCTTGACCTACAGGGAATCAAGGACCAGGGCCTAGTGGAGAATGGCCAGGGTGGGATAAAGAGGATGCTCTTCACAATAATCCTTCCCCTAAATAGTGGGCATTCTAGCCAACCGAGCCTGCACATGTCTATATTCTCTTTTTTTGCATAAAATCTTCTGATTTCATTATTCATAAAAGTCAAAAACAAAGAAAAGAACAAAAGTCATCTACAGAAAAGTATAGTTCATTTGGAAATGGTTTTGGTGTCTGTTTCAAATTTTAAGAGTCAATATGTTAGGGTGTATCATGGAGTCTATTCTTTTTTAAATTTTTTAATTTGTTCTAATTAGTTATACTTGACAGTAGAATGCATTTATGCACTTTGATATCTCATACATAAATGGGGTATAATTTCTCCTTTTTCTGATTATACATGCTGTAGAATCACATTGGTCATGCATCATATATGTACCTGTATAGGGTAATAATATCTGTTTCATTCTACTATCCTTCCTATCCCCATATACCTCCCCTCCCCTCCCATCACTCCCCTCTACCTAATATAAAGTTACTCTACTCTTCTATAGTGCTCCCCGACTTTATTGTGAATTAACATCCACATGTCAGAGAAAACATTGGGCCTTTGGTTTTTTGGGATTGGCATATTTCGTTTGGCATGGTATTCTCCAACTCTATTCATTTACCAGCAAATGCCATAATTTCATGCTTCTTTAAGGCTGAGTAATATTCCATTGTGTGTATGTATCACATTTTCTTTATCCAGTCAACCGTTAAAGGGCACCTAGTTTGGTTCCATAGTTTAACTATTGTGAGTTGAGCTGCTATAAACATTGACATGGCCACGTTGCTGCAGTATGCTGATTTTAAGTCCTTTGGATATAAACCAAAGAGAGGAATAACTGGGTCAAATGGTGAGTCCATTCCAAGTTTTCAGAAAAATCTCCATACTGTTTTCCATAATGTTTGCACCAATATAGGTTCCATTAGCAATGTAGGAGTGTACATTTTCCCCCACATCCTCACCAACATTTATTGTTGCCTGTATTCTTGATGATTGGCACTGTGACTGGAGTGAGATGAAATCTTAAGAGTAGTTTTGATTTGCATTTCTTTAATTGCTAGAGATGGTGAACATTTTTTCTTATATTTCTTGATCTATTGTATTTCTTCTTAAGTGTCTGTTCAAGGCATAACAATACCAGACCTTAAACTATACTACAGAGCTATAGTAACACAAAACAGCATGGTTTTGGCACCAAAACAGACACAGAGACCAATGGTGCAGAATAGAAGACACTGAAACAAACCCACACAAATACAGTTATCTCAAACTAGACAAAGGTGCCAAAAACATTCACTGGAGAAAAGATAGCCTATTCAACAAATGGTGCTGGGAAAAATGGAAAGCCACATGTAGCAAAATGAAATTAAACCTCTATCTCTCACCCTACATGAAACTCAACTCAAAGTGGATCAAAGACTTAGGCACTAGAATAGAGACCCTGCACCTATTAGAAGAAAAAGTAGGCCCAAATCTTCACCATATTAGCCTAGGATCTGACTTCCTTAACAAGACCACTAAAGCTCAAGAAGTAAAATCAAGAATCAATAAATGGGATGCATTCAAACTAAAAAGCTTCTCAGCAAAAGAAACAATCAATAATGTGAAGAGAGAGCATACAGAGTGGGAGAAAATCTTTACCACATGCACCTCAGGTAAAGCATTAATCTCTAGCATATATAAAGAACTCAAAAAACTTAACACCAAATAAAAAGCAAATAATCCAATCAATAAATGGGCTAAGGAACTGAACAGACACTTCATATTCTGAATTAATCCCCACCTATGAGGAAGGTACATTAATCTCTACTTGGTAGGTGAGGAAGTGGAAGCCTGAGAAGGGAAAAAAAAGAAGGACGGGAGAGAGTCTCTAAGGCCACAGTGAATATCAAAACTGGTCATAGAACCAGGCCTTGTAAGCTCAGTCTCTAGCTTTCAAACTACTATGATTTTTCCTTGCATTTTCCCTCAGTGTGTGACTCATGAGGAAGCTGCTCTAAGAGATAATCTCTAGGTACCTTATCTGAGCCCTGGAGATTTGAGGAGAGTGGGCCTTACTGATGGAAAGGGGCACAAGAGGAGCATTTTTGTTGACACTGTCCAGAGCATGGCTTGCCTGCAGCATTCCCATGGAAGTGGCAGACAAGAATTTGCTCTTCTTAATCTTTAAGAAGCCTCGACACAACATGGTAACTCCATGATCCTCAGATACAGTATTTGCCTCATAAACCTGTACCAATAGGGCCTGGGAATACCAGTCCCCTTCCCTGAGAAAGCATATAGGGAATAGCAGTTTATCCAAGCACCAGAACACAGGGAGTCACTAAGCACTGTTGTTGGGGGAGGGAGTAGGGCAAGAAAAGAGGAAGTCCTTCTGTTCAGCCTCTATATTCCTGGACACAACCCCATTCTGCCTGAGAAGAATTCAAGGGACCTGATTTAATTGTCAGTCCTTAGATGCACTCCATGTTAGTCATTGATATGGTTTAGATATGAGGTGACCTCCACAAGCTCACGTGTAAGACAATGCAGAAAGTTTAAAAGTGAAATGATTGGGTTTGAGAGCATTAAACTAATCGGCGCATTAATTCACAGATGTGGATAAACTGGACAGTAACTGTAGGCAGGTGGGGAGTTGCTGGAGGTAGGTCAGTGGGGGTGTGCTGGTGTTTATATTTTCTTGGCAGTGAGCTGAGCTCTCTCTATGCTTCTTCGTTGCCATTTCCTCAACTGTTTTCTTACTTCATGCTCTTCTGTCATGAAGTTCTGCATCTCTTTTGGGTCTAGAGCTACGGAGTCAGTCATCTATAGACTGAGACCTCTGAAACCATGAACCCCAAATAAACTATTTCCCCCTATATTGTTCTTGTCAAGTCTTTTGATTACAACACAAAGTTGACTAAAACAATCAGCTTTCCATTATTATAACAAATACCTGAGGTAATCAGTTTATAAATATTTATTTTCGCTCATAGTTTTGGAAGTTTTAGACCATATTATCTTTGGGTCTATGGCACACCATGGTAGCAGCAGATGGTGAAACTGTATCTCGTGAGTTGAATGCAAAAAGAAGAAGAAGAAGAAGAAGAAGAAGAAGGAGGAGGAGGAGGAGGAGGAGGAGGAGGAGGAGGAGGAGGAGGAGGAGAAGGAGAAGAAGAAGGGCAGCTTGAATCTCACTATCACCTTCAAGGATTCATTGACAATAGCTAGAAAACTTCCTGGTAGGCTCCACCTCTTAAAGATTCCACCACCTCCCAATAGCACTAATCTGGGAACTAAGCATTTAACATATTGTTATTTGGGGGTATTTCAGATCCAAAGTATAGTGTTCACCTGTTCATTTCTCCTCTGGATCCTGAAAGTCACCCCAACACAATCCATTCAGTGAACAAGGGAAAATGTGGCTTTCTTGACACTTCCATTTGTGCCCATGGGCAAGAATGAGGTAGTGTAAGAGCTCAAGGATCCTCTGAATTGGATGTGGAGAAACAGAGGGATGTAATAGTCCAGGGTTCACCCTAGGGAAATTTAAGTGTGATAGGCTTTTTGCACCTTGAAATTACAAGGCACCTGTATTGAGCTCCTAGAACTATTTTGGCTAAAGTGGAAACCCCCAGGAACTTCATAGACAAGATTTTGGCCTTTAGGCTCAGGAACTCTACTTAGCTCACAGAGGGAGCAGCAGAAGCCAAAGGTCAGGAGTTTGGTGTCAAATATGAGAAACTTGAGCCTATCTCTAGATACTACCAGACCACCAGGCTCTTCCCCAAAGTTCCTGTAAGAAGTCCTCAGACTGCCCCTCTCCCCAGGCCTGCTTCAGCTATAGAGCCAGTGTACCCACACTCCAAAGTGCTGGTTGTAGGAACCTGGAAGCCCTCTGAGCACTGTTCTTCCTCAATCTTGTGGGTCAAGAGCATTTTGTTTCTCCGTTCCAGAGCCATGGTGGAGCTTTGCTAACCCCAGATTTTGGGAATCCTTCATTCCATTAACATGTCTAACCTGAGGAGAAAAGACACAGAATTGCGACCAGGTTCTTCTTCACTGAGGTAAGAACTATTCTCCACCCCACAGCAGCGAGGAATTGGCTTAGTACAGGCATGAATATATTGAATATCTTCTTTAAGGCTAACTTGCTTATTTTTGGTACTGGGAATTGAACTCAGGGGCATTTTAACACAGAGGTACATATATCCCGAGCCCTTTTTTTTTTTTTAATTTTTCTAAGTAGCTTAGGTCCTTGCTAAGTTGCTGAGACTGGCCTCAAGCTTGCAGTCCTCCTACCTCAGTCTCCCAAGTCTCTAGAATTATAGGTGTGCAGCACCATGCCCAACTATCTAACTTATTTTCAAGCAGCATTTTGCTCAGTGTCTAGATTATTGTGTGGCTCTAACTGGCCATTGACTGTGAACTTTAGTGTGGTCACCTGAATAATGAGGGGTTCAAACAAGAGAATATGAAATCGTAGTATTTAGTGTAAGACAGCTCCTAGGAAGATCTCATCAAATTTCTCTTGTACTCCTGAAACTTTTTGGCTCCATGAATAGAGCAGACCTGTGACTTCTGTTGCCATGTAGGTGTAGTCTTGGAATGACTCAGGTAGGTGTGAGTTAAGGAAGGTGCAAGTCTTATCTAGTTCCTGAAATTCAGCCCTAAGCATGTGGTTCTGCAGTCCATTTCTTTGAGATTAGGGTGGTATGGTGGCAGAAGCAATAATAATTAAAAAAAAAATCTCCTACTCTGGAGAGTACTCAGCCAAGCTAGAAGAATACAAACTGTTTGGCCTTTCAGGGACCTAAGATCTCAAGAACTGACTCCTGGGGTTTTGTTTTGTTTTGAAGCTTTCTAGTATCCAAGTTGTTGCCTTGAGACAGTCATGAGCTACCTGCATAAAGGCATCTCTGACAGAAGCATGGTGGTGATGCTGGTGAACCTGTATGGCTTCAATAACATCTTCTACATCCTGAAGGTGCATCAGGCTCAAATGTGAGGTAGGGAACAAAGGGGAGGGAGGAAGAGCAGAATACTGTGACACCACTGCCTCACAACCCTGTTGGCAACTGCTTAATTGAACCCTATGAATTATGGAATCTTTGTGTTCACATTTGTCTCCTCTACCACAGCAAATTCATGGATAGTGACTTCTTCATCTTTTTTTTAACCTAGGAGACTGGACCAGGGACTAAAATTTTTCAATTCAACAAATATTTATTAAACACATACTATGGTCTCAATCCCCCACTATGTTGCAACAGGATACATATGCCAAGTACTGGCACTTGTTAAAAGTCTATGGAATTTTTGAACTTATATGTGTATAAATAATTATTGAAGCTAAGTTAAGGGTTCATGGAGGAAAGTTTTACTACTCTCACTATTTTTGCACTTCTAAAATTTTTATATAAAAAGTTTTTAAAAGAAAAAGCATATAGGAAAAGGAGCAAGAAGGCAGAAGTGAGGATGTCACACAAAAGACCTGGGAGTACTACCAAAGCAATATAAAACATTACTAACTGCAAAACAATATTCTGGGTACATGTGAAGTTAGTACTGGAATGCATAGGTAAGCACAGAGGGTAAGAGTATATGTGACTGTGTTTTTTTTCTATATATCATTATATGGATGTGTACAGGAAAATGGCTGTGTGTATGCAAAGGAAATATGAGTGTGACAGAATGTGGACATGTTTATGCCCAAAGAGGATGAGTGTGAATATCATGACTATGACTGGATGTGTAGGTACAGGTTTAAGTGAGTGTGTACATACATAATGTAGGGTTTGTCTGTATGTCTAGAGGTGGCCAACACAGGAACCAGAAATCATGGATAATTTTTATTGTGTACATGTATGTATGTGTATACACATACATCTTGGAGGGTGCGTGTTTCTGGCCTAGGAACAGGTTGAAGGTGAGTATGTAATGGTAAGAGTATATTATGGTAAACTAGAGTGATTCAATGTGTTTATGGGCCTGAAGAGAGTTGGTAAGTCATCCAGAGTTGTGAATCCAAGTGTATATCCTGTTCCTCTGGACTTAGATACAGAAGTTGAGTACTATGGAAATGGACTAGTCCATCCTACCTGGAGTCAAGGACCATGAAGCTCCTGGAAACATAGCCCTCATCTTCCATGAGGGGAGACTGTCTATGTAAGTCCTGTCACTATATTTGGAAATTTGGTGGGTTGTCTAGAGGACAAGAGAATATTATCTTCCTCCATGATCAGGCTTGCTATAAGCTTATTTCCTTGTTCTTTCTTCCCCTTCATGGACTAGAATAAGAAAATGGTGAGGGTAAGCTCACAGCTTTCAAAGAATTTCCCTTATGCTCCCCTTTCCCTGCCTCCTCCTTCTCACAGTACTTACAGTGTCTATTAGCTGCAAGCTCCAAATTGTCATCTAGAGTCACTGGATTATCTATTCCCTGTGATAACTTGATGCCTGTTTCTCCAAGAGGGCCAGAGTCTACCCTTCCTTCCAGGGCTAAGCTTATTAAATAAATTCCTCAGTTCAAAATGTATTCTACTGTCATGTATAATCAACTAGAACAAATAACAAAATTAGTAAAAACCAAAAAAAAAAAAAAAAAAAACCTCTAAGTTGGTTGAAACCCACCAAACTGCCTTGTTATCTCTCTCCTCCAGGAACCAAAAGTTTCCTGTCCCATCTTATCCTTTTTACTCTCCCCTTCCTACTTCCTCTGGTTAGGCCTGGGCCAGAGGCCCATCTTTCCCCTTCTAGAAAATGGAAGTAGAGAACAATGTGCATGTAGGTGAGAGGAATAGCTGAAGGAGTCCAAACCCCAGAGCTGGAGTCAGAGAAGCTGCCTGGGTCTCTCATGTCAGCCCCCTTTCCTTGCTCCATAGACTGTCAAAATCACCTTCTACCACCATGCCAATTTCTTGCTATTGTCAGAGCTCCAGATGATCTTTTGCTGGACAGACTGAGATGAGGGCCTGCAGGTTCTGTAAAGTGTCTGGAATTACTTTGTAAGGATCATTTAATGGTTGAGACTGGACAAGGTTTTAGCCAAGGGCCTGTGCTTTGGATTCTCTTATGCCTCTCTGGTCTTTCTGAAACCTATGCCAGAGACCCATGGCCTGGCAGCTGGGACCTGGGTTGGCCCAAAGGTAAATGAGCATTAGCCCTGGTCACAAGTCCATCCTTGCCTCCTTCATGTAAATGGAGAACACATTATGTAAAGTAGATATCTTTCCCAAGCCACCAGTTATATCTACTGCTAGCAGCTGATTTATGCAGAGCTTCAGGCAGTCTTATGTGTCAATATACAGGCCCCATGGCTTTATATTTCACATCAATTTCAACTTTCAGGCCCTGACAACGACAGCCATTCTTCCTGCACTCTGGGTAAGAAGCAACCCTGAATGGTCTCACTCTCCTCAGCCTCTACCCTAGAAGTGAAAATATGGGAATATAACTCTGGCTGGAGAGTTTGAAAAGCTTACGTTTGATTCGTCCCAATTCTGTCACCTTAAGCAAATCTCTTTACCACTCTGGCCTCAATTTCCTTCAGCTATAAAATTGATATCTTAAAACTTGCCCTGCTCACCTCCCAGGGCAGTTGAAAGGCCATGAAGGATTCATATAGATGTGTTTTCATACAAAATAAACTAGATGACACAGGCTAATATCCTTGAGAAAGTAGGATGTTCAGAGCCCTGAAAAATGTATTTGGACAGTGATTATGCTTGCAGAACTATATACAAATGACTGCTCTGGTCTTGAGCTGACAACATAGTTGATTTTTGAAATATTCCATACAACCCTGCTTACAACACATTGCCTCTTTAGGGAAATCTTTGGTTCTGACCCTAAGCCCCTTCTCAAGTTGTTGCTGCATTCTTTTGGGGTTTTGAGGCTGGCTCTGGTTGCTCAAGCAACATCTGGGAGCCTCTGGCTTGAAGGAAAATGACTAGCCAAGATCTTCTCTTAACCCTTTCCTTCCCTGTTTTTTTTTTTTTTTTTCTTTTAGGACACATTGTCAACTTTGTCTATGTTATTTCCAGGGTTCTGGATAAAAAGAGCGTCACCCTCCTATGTGAAGATGAGGCCTGAACTTTGGGTGATCTGGGTTGCTGAAATGGAGACAAAGAGTCTAAGGGTGTACATAGTCTTCACTTGCTTTTTGGGGACCAAATTTAGAATTCTGTACCCTAAAACTGCCTCCTTCATCATCTTCTGATGTGGATAGAGGAACACCGCCTATAGAGATCCCCCACTAGACTACCAGGATTCCAAAAATCTACCATTGGGAAGTATTACTTTGTGTTAAGCATTCATGGTTACAGAAGACTCTGATAGCCTTATCTTTCCCATCTCCCCTCAAGCTAGGTGCATATAACTGTGGTCAACTTGCTGGATCAACTTCCCTTTCGGTTTCTTCACCTCCAAGGGAGTGGTGTGGAGAAGGGAGCAGTAACCTAGATGGGTCCTGAGATCTCTCTTCAAGTTGTGAGTTTATCTCGCTAATGTGTACTTTAGCAGGGTCCATATTTATTAGGTATCCTCTTGGAGGAGTGTTTTCATGGAAGTTGGGAAGGGAGCATTACATTTAGGCTCACTACTCACTGAGGAGGCAGGCCTTATCTACTCAGTTGTTGAGGTGTCATGTTCCATTTATACTAGATAACAGTACTACATGGGGTACAAGTGGGATAAGGAAGTGATTCCCTAGCAGGTATTCAGCTCTATGCCTTTTTTAAAGTTCCCCGTGCACAATCTTCTCTCCTCTGTTTCCCCTTAACTTCTTTGGTCCCTTTACTGTTCCTCACTACTCTCCTTCCCAAATGATCCTTCCCACCATTCTTGCATTATTTAGCTTCCTGCCTATCACTTTTTGGCCACAAACATCTGAAATGAATACTCACAAATGTATTCAATTAAATTAGCTCAACAAAAGATGTCTTTCTAATTCCTGGGGGAAAAGCAAGCAAGGTAGAGAGGATGCAGATGTTGTAGAGTGATGCATTGTTCCCAGGGTCTTTAGAACTCAGTTGAAGTGTCCATGAGAATTCGGAGAGCTTGCCAACCTCAGTTGAAAATACACCCCTACACCTTACCTTTCTCTTCCCTTCCTTTCTGTTCCCTATTCTTGCTCCTTATAAAATCTCTTGCCCTCCTTTTCTTTGAAATAGACTGAGGCCTCCTTACCAGAGGGTGTCTTCTAAGAGGGGGTCAGAGCGAGGAACAGGAGGACTACTTTCCTCAGCATGGAAATAGCTCTCTCCTCCATCACACCCACTTTTTCCCTAGGTTAAGAGAAGGAAAGGAAATAATTTCCATTCCTATGCGTTCCTGGGTCTCCCCAAAGACAGAGGGTTACTGCCAAAAACAGTGAGTAGATGGTGAGTGGGTAGGCTGGCTGAGATGGAGCCCCTGCTAGCAGAGGGGCAGCAGTGTATAGAAGGCTGGGTCTTGGATTTGGAGTCCAGAGTCCTTCATATTTCCATGGGTGAAGATAAGGAGGAAGAGGGAAAAGAAAAAATAGGAGGTAGAGGGAGAGGGAAAGGGAAAGGGAGAGGGAGAGGAAGAGGGAGAGGGAAAGGGAGAGGGAGAGGGAGAGGGAGAGGGAGGTGGTGAGAGAGAGAGAGAGAGAGACAGAGACAGAGACAGAGAGAGAGAAAGGTATCCCATAGGATCCTATTCTTGCTTCTTAGAGATGGGGTTCAGGCCTGGCAAAGGTAAATGTGCAGAGAGAGAGGGAGCAATGGGGACTGTGGCATAGGAGTGCCTCTGTCTTTCTGCTGAGCATCAGGTGAGATGAGAATACCAGAAAATCAAATGAGGCCCAGACTTAGTGTCTCCATGAATCAAAAGTCAGGAGTGGAAAAGCAAAACCTTTAGTTGGAGGAACTGTTTATTTGGTCAGTTTCATGCCAAGAAGCTTGCCTGATTGTTTTCCACTGAAGCAATCAGGTGAATCAAGTTGACCAAAACTGACCAAAGTTCTGCTTAGTTTTAATGTCATGTAGACAATAACTTCTCCCTGCGCTCCAGTTTTCCTACAAGTAGTCTTATGTATAGTGGCTATTACTGACAAAATTGTTTCTAGGGTTAAGTTCTCTGGTTCTGGACAATCCTCTTTCCCTGCCCCCAACTCCAAAAAAGTTGCTCAAGCTGGAAGGGGTCTGTATTTCTCTTTTTTACCATTCTGGAAAGGGTAACAGGTTTACCTGCAATGTGGGAACTACTAACATGGATGGTCTGCACAAAGCATCCCTAGTGGAGCAGTACCCAAAGTTGGGACCGGACCTCAGTCCTTGCCAGCACCCAAAATCCTAAGTCCAGGCTAGCTAGATATCCTTTAAGTATTCTGGGTTCCATGGAGTTGGGTAGACTTCCCCTTTCCCTCCCACCTCCACTCAACCCCATCTTTCTCCTCCTCACCTTGGCCCTGATACTTTTATAATAAAGACTTATTTTTAACTCGCCATTGTGTGTTATTTAATCTGTATGCTCAAGTGGGTTTTTTTTTACTCCCTCTTGATTCTTAATTGTGTTACAATATAAGAAAATGTGTGATACATACAAGATAGAACCATGTAAGAGCCCCTGATTGGTGAACAGTAAGCACCACAAATGCCAGCTCTTCTCTAAACTCAGAATCAACCCTGTGTTCCTAGTTCAGGCATCATACCTAATAGACTGTGGGCTTTTTTTGGGATTTCCAGGTTGTTGCAAGAATTTATGCACTGCTACCCAGTCATTGAAAATGGACACTATGTAGAGGAAGGAGTAGGGAGTTGAACATCAAAATATAATGTTGACTACAATGATCTGTGATCCCTCCAGCACTGAGATTCTGAGTTAATTAACTTCATCACTCTGAGCTTCATTTTATTCACTTGTAAAATGGAGATAATTCTCCATGCCCTCCCAACCTCACAGAGCTATGAGGTCCTAGTTAGATGGTCATCCAGAGTAACCTGTCATGGCCAGATTGTCCCTGTTTTCTAATTGAGTGTTAGATGCTGAAAGTTGCTGGTTGATGTATTATATATGGAAGTCTCTGTGTATATAAAGGGTTAGAACCATTCCAGCTCCAGAACCATCATCCTCAATGGCATCATGTGCTCTGGGCCTGAGGAGGGGAGTGGATAAAAGAGGAACTTGTGGTCTAAGTCCTTGGCGTGGGGAAGGGTGTCTTACTTTATTCTAGGAGTTCCCAGCCAACCAGGAAATTGATTTTCAAGATCATTTCACTTAAACATCAGTTGGCTGCATAAATTCTACCCTACCCACAAAATATTTTTCAGCCCCCTGCCTAAACCTCTTTTACTGCCCCCCACCAGTACTTTCCATTTTCCATCCACAATCGTTTTTTGCTCCCATCACCCAGCTTTCTAAGCACCCCTCCTTCTCCACCCTGCCAGCAACCAGCTCACTCAAGGCCCCCATCCTTTGGACAGATTCCTGGAACTCACAACCCAGATGGAAGAGGCATGAAGAAAGATTCATTTACCCCAGGATTCTTGCCTGATTTGTTGCTGGGCTTCTGCCTGATTTTCAGTCATCTGCCCCCAATTTCATTCCGGAACCTGGCTAGGGCCAGGCCTCATTTTCCTGGCAGCCCAACTCCTCCCCCGCTTTCCTTCCATCCAGGCATTCAGCCACAGGCCAACTGGGGGTCAAGGATGACAGCTCATTGGAGGGGCCAAGCAGGTGGCCCTGGCCCACATTTGGCCCTAGGGAGCTTCTTGTTTTCTCCTAAACTTCCAAGAATCTCCATTCCCAGATGAAGCATGCTGTCATATCTTGGCAGATGACAAAACCTGTCCTCCTTTCCCTCTTCTGCCTGAGACTAAGCCTCTCTTTCCTGTGACCCACAATGTAGAAGATCCTGCTAGGAGCTGAACCAGGAAGCCTTGAGGGTCAACAAGAGTGCAGTTCTCTGTGCAAAGAGGAAAAGACTTCATTTCTGAATCTCCAAAGTAGCATGTTAATATCTCTGTTGAAAGAACCTGAGGGTGTCCACCACTCTAGCCCCGATCCTTGGGTCTTTGGATCTGCATATTCTAGAGAGAAAAGCCTGTGCCAGAATGTGAAGCCACTTCTTAGCAGACTAGATGTGGCAAATAAATATTCAGAAAATCATACAACCAAGCAGTACAGGTTCAGAAGGACAGCTTTCCAAACTGGTTCAAGGAAGCAAGGTCTGGCGCATACTTGTAATCCCAGCAACTTGGGAGGTTGGTATAGGAGGATCACAAGTTTAATCCCAGCCTCAGCAATTTAGAGAGCCCCATCTCAAAATAAAAAATGAAAACAGGTGGAATGCAGCTCAGTGGTAAAGTACCTCTGGGTTCAATCCCAGTACAAAAAAAAAGGGGGGGGGGGGGAGAAAGGAAGCCCAACTCTCTTACTCCTAAGTTGAGTGCTGCCCCTACATGTTTCTTTCCTGCAGAAACTGGAACCATGTGGATATCCTGTGGGTTATTCCCAGAAGGTAACCCCCTGTTCCCTCATCCTTCTGGGGGAAAATGGAGAGTAGGATGTGACTGGGAATTCCACTTTCGAGGAATAGGACTATTAGGTGAAACTAAATTTCTCAGCCACTGTGTGGCACCATTTACCCACTTTTCTGTGTACAGTTAATGGGAGGTGACTGTGTGCAAAGCAAACCACTTAAAAACCTGAAAACTTTTCAGGGATCTGGTTCTGACTTGCTTAACAATTGAATGAGGGTACTTGGACAAATCCCATAGCCTCTATGAGCCTTGGTTTCTCATTTTGTGAAATAGGAGGCAGATGAGGGTCACTCAAGTACCTTCCAGCTTCATAATCCTGCAAGTATTTGAGTGTACTCCCAACGGTCATCTGAATGATGCAACTTTGTGCCTTTGGGCCACACAGGGTGAGTATAGAAAAAAGTGCAAGGACCAGGGTATGTGTATAGTGCTGAGGATAAGGAGGGGCATCAGGAAAGCAGGAGGGCTTGGCAACACATGGACCTGGATTTCTCCTGACCCTCCCATAGTGCCAAGTAAAAGACGAGGGTGCCATTCATTTGCTGAGTAAACACAAACTGACCACGAACTTGGTGTCAGGCACTGTGTGATGGAAGTGAGGTTGGGGGGTAGGTGGGAGTGGAAGGGATGGTGGGTGGGGTACTAAGGTGAATAAACCCCAAAGTGTTTACCAACCAGTAGGGAAGTAGATAAGTAAACAAACAACCAGCACACAAGAGAGAATGGAGCCTGCACCAAATAGAAATACAAACTGCTGGATGTGGGGAAGAGAGAGGGGTAAATTGTGACATCAAGAAGATCTCAAAGAGGAGGAACCATTTTAACTGAGTTTTAAAAGATGAACAGATGTTTATGGGGTGGAGTTGGAGAAAGGGACATAAGGAGGGGGAGGGAAAGATAGTCTGGAAGATGGAGGATGGGTACATTTATGTTGTTTTGGGGAAATAGGGACTAGTCTGAGGTGAAGTGAAGGATGGAATGGGAGAAGAGTTTGCAAAAATGATTTGGGGTCAGATTCTGAGTTTATGGAGCCCTTTTTACATGCCCAGTTCTGTTCAGAGTGTAAAGGACAGGCTTCCAAAATGTGCAGAGTTTCAGTCCTTGGGAAAGGCAAGACCCACTCCCTCACGCATATACAAAGGTACAAAAGAAAAAATAAAATGAATGGGGCAGGCAAACCTGATTGGAAACATGGCACATCAAAGTATGTGAGAGCCTAGAAGGGCACCATGAGGGAGAATGTTCTTCCTGCAGTATGTATGTATTCCACTCTCCTACTCTCTTCTGAATCTCAGATGGTAGGAACTTAAAAGACCTGACCTATGAGGAACAGGAAGAGGCCCTGCTTCAAGGAAAGGAGAGCCATCCTAGGAGACCTGGCAAACAGCCCACTCTGTGACTACATTTGCAGGACTCCATCTCTAGTTTGTTTTCCAGTTAGACCTTACCAACCAGGGACAAAGCAAAAGGGCGAGGCCTCATAGGAGGAGCTGGTATCTGTGCGATTAGCATAACAAACTGGGTGGGATTTAGGTTAGACTTAAAGAAGGAAGAATTCTGTGTTCTGAGAAGTTCAAGAGATCTGGAAACCATGAGAGATTAGAATATGTTTGTTCAATAGCTGATAAGTGTCCACTTAATGCCATGCACATTGCTAGAAGAAGGAGTGCAAAGAGGGAGGTTGCACCTTGTTCCACCTTTTGGGAACTCACAGTTGAGATAGGTGTGCTAGACAGAATAATACCCCCACAAAAGAGGACCACATTCTTACCAGCAGTTATGGGTATATTATATTTCATGGCAAAGAGAAATGAAAGTTTCAGATGGAATTAAGGCTGCTAATCAGATGACCATAAAATAGGAAGATGATCCTGAATTATCCAGGTAGGTTGAATATCATCATGAGTCCTAAAAGTTGGAAGAAGACAGCAGAAAAGGCAATCAGAGGTGTAAAAAGGATTCAACCTTATGTTGCTGACTTTGAAAATGCAGGAAGGGGCCACAAGCCAAATGATGCAAGTTGCCACTAGAAGCTAGAAAAGGCAAAGAAACAGTTTTTCCCCTAGACCCTCCAGAAAAGAATAGAACCCTACCAACAACTTGATTTTAGCCCAGTGAGACTTGTGTTAGGCTTTTAATGACCCAGAAAAATGAATAAATGAATAAATTTATGTTATTTTCAGCAACAAAGTATGTGGCTTATTTTTGTTTGGTTGGTTCTTGGGGACTGAACCCAGGACCTCTTATATGCCAGGCAAGTATTCTACCACTGAACTATATCCCCAGCCCATTTTATTGAGACAGGATTCCACTATATTGCCAAGGCTGGCCTCGAACTTGTGATCCTCCTGCATCACGAGTAGCTGGAATTGTAAGCATGTGCCACCAAACCCAGCTGTGTGTGGCAATTTGTAACAGCAACAGTAAGAAAACTAATATAAGGGACACAAACATAATAATATTCTTGTGTGAAGAGACTTCTAGAAAAAAGAAGAAAAAGAAAGCGTGTTGTGAGAATGCAGAGGGCCAGGAACAGTGGCACACACATGTACTCCCTAAAACTTTGGAGGCTAAGGCAGGAGGATCACAAGTTCAAGGCCAGCCTCAACAACTTAGCAAGACCTTGTCTCAAAATTAAAAATAAGGGCTGGGGAGATAGCTCAGTTGGTAGAGTGCTCGCCTCACAAGCACTAAGGCCCTGAGTTCAATCCCCAGCACCGCAAAAAAAAAAATAAATTAATTAAAAATAAAATAAAAAGGTCTGGGGATGTAGTTCAGTGATAAAGCACCCTTGGGTTAAATTCCTAGTTATGGGTATATTATATTTCATGGCAAAGAGAGGGTGTGTGGAATATGCAGAGATCCAGAGGACAGGAACCTGTCTTGGAGGGAATGAATTAAGGAAGGTTACACAAAATAGTTGACAATAGAAATGGATATGGAAGGAAAAAAAGCTTCAGGAGATGGGACACTATCCTGTGTGCAAAAGTACCAGGCATGAAAGAGACTGGTAGATTTAGAGAATCAAGAAGCAAACGATCTGGAGAAGAGAAGGGGCAGGATATATAAAGAGAAAGGGGCTTGCAAGGGTGAGAGAGGAAACTGCTGCCTCTACCTTCTCCACTGAAAGTCCCAATTGCCCAAGTTATTGTCTGCCTTTCTTAACTGACTTAAGAACCCAACTCTGGGTATAGGCCAAGGAGTGGGATAGCTGGGTCAAATGGTGGTTCCATTCCAAGCTTTCTAAGGAATCTCCATACTGCTTTCCAGAGTGGCTGCACCAATTTGCAGCCCCACCAGCAATGTATGAGTGTACCTTTCTCCCCACATCCTCTCCAACACCTATTGTTGCTTGTATTCTTGATAATTGCCATTCTAATTGGGGTGAGATGGAATCTTAGTGTAGTTTTGATTTGCATTTCTCTTATTACTAGAGATGTTGATCATTTTTTCATATATCTGCTGATTGCTTGTACATCTTCTTCTGTGAAGTGTCTGTTCATTTCCTTAGCCCAAAGGACTTAAAATCAGCATACTACAGAGATACAGCCACATCAATGTTCATTGCTGCTCAATTCACCATAGCCAGATTGTTGAACCAACCTAGATGTCCTTCAATTGATGAATGGATAAAGAAACAGTGGCATATATATACAATGGAATATTACTCTGCCATAAAGAATGATAAAATTATGGCATTTGCAGGCAAATGGATGAAATTGGAGAATATCATACTAAGTGAGATAAGCCAATCTCAAAAAACCAAAGGACAAATGATCTCGCTGATAAGCAGATGATGACATATAATGGGTGGTGGGAGGGGTTAGTGTTAGGGTTAGTGTTAGGTTTAGGGTTAGGGTTAAGGAGGGTGGCAAGAATGGAGGAAGGAAGGACTGTATAGAGGGAAAAGAGGGATCAGAGGGGTGGGGGGGAAGGGAAAATAACAGAATGAATCAAACAGCATTACCCTATGTAAATTTATGATTACACAAATGGTATGCCTTTACTCCATGTACATACAGAGAAACAACATGTATCCCATTTGTTTACAATAAAAAAACACACAAAAAAAATTAAAACTCAATTACACAGTTTCGAAAACCAAAAAAAAAATCAATTGTTTTCTTTCTCTTTCTAATGCCCCCCCTTCTGGTTAAAAGATTACTTAAAACAATAAAAAAAAGTTTATATAAAAAAAAAAAAGAACCCAACTCTGTAGAACTGAAGTTCGCCACAGCAGAACTCAAAGATCCCCGGTACCCTACCTGTTCCCCCATTCTAGTCATGAAATCCACTAAGGGGATCACACCCTTCCACCAACCTCACAACAAGGCAGTGACCAAGAAGGAAGAGACAAGAGCCTGATTGCATGTCTTAAAACTCTCAGTCCATCTGGGGCATGGCTCTGAAGGATGGGCTGAAAAGGAAGAAGAGGTGAGGGTGATATTTTGTGGTAGGAATCTTCATTCCTTATAGAAATTTCTGGAGAGGCATGGGGGCTGGGCCAGGGGGTGGGGGTAGGGTCTATCTTGGAATTTAGAATCATCTGGGTGCTCCGTTGGCAAATTCTCTGTAGCAAAATAGGAAACTGACCCAACCCTGGGGAGGGGGTCCAGGAGGCAGGGGTGAGGCAGGATAGCAAGAGGAGGGGATGTTGTTTATGTCCCCTCAAAGGGATTTCAGACAAGGAGACCTCTCTCTTGTTCCTCTGCCCTTCCCCTTCTCCCATCCCTACCCCCATCCTTGGCACCAGGGCCTCTAGAGAAAAGGGAAGAAAATGAGTGGGCAGAAACAGCTGGATGCAGCCAGGAGCACATCTGGCCTCCCTGCTCCTCACTTCCCCCCTCCCCCAACACCATTTCCTCCTTTTCAGGTTTCTGATAGGGGGGTCTATAGTGGAGCTGGGGGGAGGGTGGGTAATTATAGTGGGGCTGGGTGGAGGTGGGGTGGGGGGGAGAGTGTTGTTCCAAATATTAGCTGGTCTTGTGAGGTGGCCTCTTTGCTGGAGCCTGACCACCTAACTTCCTGTTTTTCCTACAGCTGCCTTCTCCCCTCCCTCTTCTCTGGGCTGGAACTGAGCCGGGGAGGAAGGAGGAGCAGCAGAGTTGGCTAGGGTCGCTTTTCTGATTCCCTGCAGGCTGGGGGCCAGGACGGCCTCCCTAAACAAACAGGCGGGGGCACATATAGCCCTAGGTCCTGTTGCTGACTCTCAGCACTTGCTCCTCTGGTCACAGCAGGAACAAGAGGCTCCTGGAAAACCCCAGCTCCTCGCCAGCTCTTCCATGAGCACACCCTGGTCCCAGGGTCTGAGATTTCTCCATGCAGGAGCAGCCAGAAACTCCAGAGGCGGCGGCAACGCCGGACACACCACCCGCCCAACTGCCTCCAGGCCCACCGCCCAGCCAGCCGCCAGTCCCTTCACTGCCAGTGTTCGTGGACCATGCAAAACAACCAAGTGAGTAAGCAGGGACTGGCTGGGGGTGGGAGTGGGGGTTTCTGGGCTGGGGATATCTACCTGTGCATCTTTTTTTGCCCTCAGGGACAAACATGAGACAGGCGGGCTGCTTGTCAGGGGTAGAGAACACTGAAATGTTGATCCGAGTAGGTGTTTTGACAACTCCTGGTTTGCTCTTCTGTGCACTCCTGCCCTCTCTCTCTCCTCCACCCCTCCACTCTGTTCTTATCCCTCTCTCTTCCCAGGCAAGGAACTCATTAAGCCCAAAGCAATTTTAGGGCGCCCAGTAGAGAGACCTGCAGAGGCTGCTGCTGCTGCTGCTGCTGCTGCTGCTGCTGCTGCTGCTGAAGAGTGCCCGGGATCGGGCATCAGGGGAGTTGGAGTCAAAAACCATCGCTGTCAGGTCTGCCGGCCCCCCAGCCAGTTCCTCAAGTCAGGCACTTCCTACTCCCTGTGGAGGCCTAGGGATCTCTAAGGCCCTCCAGCTTCCCCTGCCACCTCCATCTTCATTCCTCATTCCTAGTACTTAGCCTCCCTTTGTGGATCCTCTTTTTATTCCCCAACCAACCCCATCTCACCCTACCCACGTCCCTAATTTTCAAAGTGACATTAGAGGATTAAGGAAGGTCCCTGTCCCCATCTTGATCATTTAGTCTGCAATTGCCTGTCTGTGACTTACCCTGCTGTATACTGAGGCACAATTGTTCCCTCAGAGCCACCAGAAGTCTCCCAAGAACCCCTGAAAAACATCTATTTCTAGGCTAGACTGGTTTTTCTCCTGGAACTGCTGGGCCCAGGAGAGACTCTGGCTAGTCACTGGGACTACACCTGAGAATTTTCTGTCCTCCTGTTTCCTGAAGACACAGGAGGAAGAGGCATCCCCAGCTCTCTATCTGGGGCAAGCCTCTCGTGGGTACCTGGGTTGCCACATCACTTCTGTGGCCCTCAGCCCCCTCCCTGCCCCAGCCAAGCTGGGGAAGGGAGAGGAAGGCAGGAGGACCCTGTCCTAACCCCTGTCATCCCTCCTCTTGCCAGCGGATCCGAGCCAGCCGAGAAGCAGGCTCACGATTTGCCATGGAGGGCTTGGATGATAAACTGATCCTGAACGTGGGGGGCATGCGCCATGAGACCTACATCAGCACCGTGCGGGCCTTTCCAGGCACCCGCCTCTACAAGCTGACCGAGCCACCCCCGCCTGGCAGTCCAGCTGCTCAGGGTCCACCGGTCCGAGAGTTTTTCTTTGACCGTAATCCTGAGCTCTTTAGCTATGTGCTGGGCTACTACCGTACTAGGCAGCTGCACTGCCCCAATGACGTTTGTCGGGATGTCCTAGAGGAGGAGCTGGCTTATTGGGGCCTGGCGGAAGCGCCTTTAGCACCTTGCTGCTGGCTCAAGCTAAGTGGCAGGGAGACCCGAACCCAGGACTTCCTCTCCTGGGAGGCCTGTGAGAATGCCAACTTGGATGAAGTCTTCTGCTGAACCCCATGGAAGGCCAGGGACTGCGGAATGCTTGGAAGCCATGGCTCTGGGTGCTTCTTGATCAACCTCAGTCTTCCCTAGGGGCTAAGGTAACTCATTAACAATGTGTGTGGGCACCTTGTTAGACACTTTTAGTCACAAAAGGCCTGGCCCTGCCGAGTTGCCACAATGACTGTGCACTTGTCATGGTGCTTGAGGCCTGAATTTACAGAAACCCCTAGGAAAATTTGAGGGGGTTTTCCAAAAAGGGAGAGAAAAAGGGTGAAAGTGTAGGTAGGATGTGGGGATGGCTGGTAAATGAGATTTCTGATATGTGTCTTTTTTCCCCAGTGCCTTTCCTTGATCTCCACACTTTTTGCTGTGTGTGCCCTGGTCATCTTCTTCCAGGAGACGGAGGTTCAGCTGGATTACTTCTCTGCCAACTTCACTCCTATGGGACATGGGGTGGGGGTAGGGGGAAGTCAGCAGCAGCAGCAGCAGCAAAACAATGGTCTTGTTTACCGCCGTGCCCCCCACCTACTCTACCTGGAACTGCTCTGTTCCCTTTGGTTTGGAACTGAGCTCTTTGCACGGGCCATTTCCTGCCCTGATAAGGTGCGCTTCCTGTGTAGCCCCCTCAACCTGGCTGACATCTTCTGTTTGTTCCCTGTGCTAGTGGAATTGGTGGTGGGTGACAAGGCCGAACGGCAGCCCCGACTTAGCCTCACCCTTGGGGCCATTCGTTCTCTCTATGTCCTCAAGCTGGTTCGTCTCCTGGGCTTTCTTGAAAAGTCCCTGGCCCTGAGAGTCCTGGTTCATACCCTCCATTCCTCCTGGAAAGAGGTGTGTGCCTTTCTCCTGATTTGGGTGGCTGAAATTTTATTCTTTGGCTCACTCTTCCTCTATGGGGAGCTTTTGGGCATGTCAGCCCCAGGACAGAGTGAGCTCCACTTTGGAGACATCTTTACCTGTCTCTGGTGGACTGTCATAACTCTTACCACTGTTGGCTATGGAGATGTCTACCCACTCTCTGCTATGGGCCAGCTCACTGCTGCTGTCACAGCCACCGTGGGCATGTGCACTGGTGTCTTGCTGGTGCCTGTCCTCCTGGTCCGCTTCCAGCGTTATTATGCTGTAGCCCTGGCTCGTCAGAAACTAAGGCCCAGTGGGATTCTATAATAGGTCCATTGGTCAAGAGGGGTGGATCCCATCTTCCTGCACTTCCTCTTGCCACTTTTTGGTTATAGATTAGGATTTCTGGCTTTGGATTTGGCAAAGAATCCTTCAGGAGAAGCCCCAGGTCATGGCAATTCCTACTAGTCAGGATCAGATAAACTTCACCTGTAGGTCAGACTTCTCATTCCCATCAAGGGGGTACCCTAGAAGAAGGGCTTAGGTACAAGGCTAGCTAGGCCTCAGATTCCCCTGCCCCACCCTAGGCTCTTCTCTGAATCACAGAATGACCAGGAAGGATAGAATTTAGTTCTTCCTGGATTGGTGCTACATCCCCCTCTCAACCAGTTCTCCCTTCATATTCACTCATCCCTGTCCCCCAACGGACCCTAGTTTAGATGGGGGACTTTTGAATGATGATAGCCATAGTCTATCAAGATTGGTTGCCTGTGTGATTGGCTGTGGGTAGAAATGTTAATTGTGAATATCTGACAGCAACTGGTTATGGGTATTGATGATAACTGGTACCTTCAGTGCCCAGGTATAGCCAGATTGTAGCATTGTTCTCCATACTGCTCCTGGGACAAATGTTCTCTAGAGGCATAAGGAGGACTTTGAAGAGTCTCAGAGACTCCAAGCAGATGTGGGTCAGCCATGTCTGAACCTGAAGCACTCTTAACTCCATGACCTCCTTCTCATCCCATTATATCCTTGCCCAATCCTGCCCCATCCCCTCTTCTCCCCATCTCTGATTTTTTCATAATATTTTAGATATAGTATTAGCCATCATTAATCACAATATATTAGTCAATATTAACCACAGTATTTCAGTCATGATAACAGTATGTAGTCACTAATAGACATGAAATGTTATAATTGCATATTGTTTGGACAGGAATGAGGAAACCGGGATTGTGGACAAGAGTAGACAAGCGATTTCCTCTTCCAGATTTTTTCTTATCCTTTTTACTTTACTCATCTACAATTCTTTTTTTTTCCCAAATACTTTTCAGTACCCACAACGGGTCTACCTCCAATCCTTGCTGCTATTGAATATTCTCACCTTCCAACCTCTTCCTCTTCTTTTTTTTTTTTTTTACTACCTGTGTGCTCTTCCCTCCTGGCTTTTCTCGTGGTGTTCCCCACCATGCACCTCTCTTGGAACTGGCTTCCAGAGGGACAGAGGGACCTACATAAGTCTAACTTCAAATCAAGCAACTGGGCTGTCTGAAGAAATACCCCAGGCAACTAGGCAGAGCTGGGAGGTTGAATTGAGTCCTCACTGTTGCTAAAGCTGTGAGCATAATTCTGTTTACAAACTTTTAATAAAATATCTTTTGATGTTTCCATTCCAGGATTGTCTGTTTTCTTTTTTCCCTGGGGGGAGTCTTGTGGGTATCAGCAGGGTGGAGTGGTGCAATAATGACAAGACCATTTAGGCAAATTACTGATAGGGTAAAAAAGCAGTTTGCTGCCTTCATTGTATCTGATCCTCACAATAAAACTGTTTTTAATCACAGACACCTGGATTGGGAGAGAAAAACTTTTTGTTTGTATTAGGAACAGGTTGAGGAAGGGAAGAAAACTGATCCAGGAGTTCAGAATAGAGTCCTGGCAATCCTCTTAGGACATGCTTGTAGAAACCTTGGGTACTTATATGAGGTGGGAGACTGTTAGGGGAGGGGTTTCCATTTAACAGAGCACTGAAAGGGAATCAGGATCATGGCAAAACATCAAAGACAATATTTATATTCTTACTGCCTAGAAGTGGAAGATGATGGAGCAATTTGCAGCTTTCAGAGACTGTTCTAGTCCACTGCCCTTAAGGTACAGATGGGGAAAATGAAGTCTAGATATTGAGGTGATTTTTTCCCCAAGGGCAAAAAAGGAAAATGTGATAGAGCTGGGAGTTCAGTCACCTCAGAGAAATTGTGCATCAATCTTTATCAGCATCAGAGGTGAATGATTAGAATTTACAACCAAATTAGGCAAGACTGCACCCTGTTGCAGGTAGTGCAATGGTGGCAGTGTATGAGGGGATGGAAAAGAGGCTAGGATGTTATGCAGAGTCTTGGAGCTTGAGTGAGTAAAGTGGGATGTTAGAGTAGGGAGACAGGAGCATAGAATACCACAGAACATTATAAAAAGAACCAGGTAGAATGTCAGGACTGGGGAAAACCTGGAATCTTATCAAATCCAATCCCCTCCTAATTGGGGTGGGGAAACTGAGGTCTCAAAAGAGGCTGGTTTATATGCTGACATGGTTTATACACCAAGTCAGGAGCAGAAATAGGGTTGTATTCACCCCTGTCACACTGGAAGAACCACTATTTCCTGTTGTTTTCCTCCATTGCATCTTGCCTGGACAGTTACAACTTTAACCAAAAGGCAAGGGAGGAGGACAGCTTAAAGATTCATGGCCTGTCTAGTACTTGTATTATGAAACACTGTAGGATGTCAGTGATGAAAGGCTTAGTTTGTGATTGTTTTCTATGGACAGAACTCTATAACTGAATCCATCCTAAGCCTCCAGCACATAATGCCCTGCAAGACTTAGCTCACAAATCCCCTAGACCTTAAGGCCTTTTCTGAATACTGAGAATTACCCAGTAATTTGTCTCTTTCTCGTGATTAGCTTCTCACTCCAGTACTAAGATTACCTCTTCTCCCCAGCAGGAATTGCCCTTCTTCTGGGGAGGGCAGGAACAAGATGGATGTTATAGTTTAGACAAGTGTCTCCCAAGGCTTGGTCATCAGCCTGTGGTGCTTAAGGAGGCAGTGGAAACTTTAGGAGGCAGGGCCTAGTGGAGGGAAATTAGGTCATTGGAAACATGTTCTTGAAGGGAATTTGGGGACTCCAACCTCTCCTTTCTCCTCTCCCACTTCCTGGCCATGATGAAGTGACCAACTTATTCAGTCACATGTTCCCACCATGATGTATAGCATTACCAGAGTACCAAAGAAATGAACCAAATGACCACAGACTGAAACCTCCAATACTGTGAGCCCAAATTAACTTTTCTTCCTTCTAAATTGATTATCACAGCAACTGAAAGCTGGGTAATACAATGGGGATGCTAAAACATACCTTTAACTTGAGTAGATTCTGCTATATATTAAGAAGAGTTCTTTCCTCACATATGAACTCCTCAGGCATGAGCTAACTTGTTCCGTGACCCACTCTCACAGTACAGTCACACTCAACCCCAAATATTCATCCTCATTCTCCTTAACCCTACTGACTCTACTCTCTGGATAGCTCTGGAAATCCTCCTGTTTCTGGTGCTGTGTGGGAAGCGTCAGTTTTCAAGCACATGTTTCCCATCTGGATCCCTCTCATTAGGAGAGACTGGAAAGTTTGTGGGCTAACCCCATTCTATATCTGACTCTATCTTGTGATGCACCCGATTGTCTTGTCTGTCTTCCTCCTGTCTCAGCTCTTTAACAGTTGCCTCAGCTGGTTGTCTAGATCAGTCTGCATTTTCAGCTCAGACCAATAGAGGGCAACCACGGCCAGTTTATGAGAAATTATTTTGGGTGTGGCCTCTCCACTTTCCTTTCAGTGCTTGTAAAATTCTAGTACCACAAGCCCTCTGCATCAAAGTGTGTGCCTAGATAACTTATATTCAGCTACCCTCATAATAAAGAGAGAAATTGAGGCCCAGAAAAGGAGTGAAACCAGCCTAAATTCAGACAATGATTCACTCTGTGGCAGGCAGTTAGGGTGAGAATCCAGATTTTCTGAATCCCAGTTCAAAACTCCTGAAATACACAGCTAATCATCTGATCCAAAAGCCTCTTTTTTATATTGGTGGAAACTGAGGTTCAGGAAATAAATTGTCTAAGATTGTATAGTTGTGACAGAAATAACACTTGAACCCAGGTCTTCTGAATCCTAGTCCAGGACTCTTGAAGCATAGCATTAGACATCTAGTTCATTCTGTCTTTTACAGATGATAAGGGCTCAGAGAGGGATTGTCATTTGACTGAAGTCACAGTAAATTAGTGACAGAGCTATAGACTGAGGCTAGCTATTAGAACTAGGATTGAATAGGAATTGGGACTCTGATTTCTGGTCTTCCAGAAACCCCAATGACTTAGAGATCTCCCCTATTCAAATTGCAGAATTAAATAGCAGAGGTGGGGTGTGGTCCTACTTAAGCCCTTTTGTCATCAAGGAAGTTGGAATCTGGGGCACACAGTATGTATATGTGTGTAGTGAGGTGTCTGCCTACCCCTCTTCTGCACTCCCTCCACAGGGGAAAAAAAAAAAACTCTGAACAAAAGGCTCACCTCATTTCTCCCCTTTCAAGGCCTCCCAGCTTTGAGAGTGAGAGGATGACTCACTCGGCGCCCACAGTCGCCGCTGCAGAGAACATAATTGCTAGCTGGGACATCACCATAGCACCCAGCCATCACATTTGCAGAGCTCTGTCTTGTTTTTGTCAAGCTCTTTCCTATCCTTTTTTTTTTTTTCACTGCTACTTCTCCAAGCCCCAGGGAGCCAGATGAGACATACACCATACCCCGTCTTTTATAAAAAAGAAAATGATTTATGCCAAGGGTGGGGGTGAGGGGGAGTCTGAGCAAGTTTAGAAGAGACTGAGATTAAATCTCTTGATTCTTTTATTTCCAAGTTTCTAGAGTGTTTTGCATAAATACCCAGAGCCTCAGAAGAGGCATCAGTGTCCCCCAAGTACCTCATGGCATTGCCCTATTTCATCTATTAATCACTTGGCTGGGGCCAGACACTGGATTGGGTTTTCACTGGAGACAAAGAAGACTCAGACTCTGTCCTTAAGTATCACAATCTACATATTGATTAGGTCATCACCACACCCAGTGGCCATCCTCACTTTCTCTTCTTCTCTTGGCAAAGTGACCTCAACAATGCCTTTCAGCTGGTGGCATTGAATCAGTTTTGTATTTTTTTTTCAGAGAATTTGATTGAATCAGAAGACCAGCCTTCTCCTTCCAGTTCTTCAGTTACTTGACTGTATAGCAATAATAGATCAGTCCTTTCTTATCTGTGGACCTAGTTTTGCATCTGCAAAATGATGAGGTGTGAGGCAGAGTGGGAATATAGTTACTAAGAACCATTGACTTAGATCATCTAGGAGATGAAGACCCTTTGTTGATCTGTTGGCAGTAACCTATTCTGGGTGAAAGACTGGAGGGTAGGAGCCCAGCAGGCTCTACTATGAGACACTTCATTCCTGCCTACCTTACTCCTCAGCTCTGTGAACCATTCCTGAGGGGTGGAGGACTTTGAATTTCCTGAGGACCTCAGAGGGACCCCCATTTCTACTTCTGCTCACCAACAATATTCAGGAAGCACCAGAATTATTTTGGATGGGAAGCCATTCAGTCGATTCTAGGGTTGAGGGTAGATCAGAGAGATAGAATCAGAAACAGAAAAGAGAAAAGCATAATAGGCAGAGAGATTGGGGGTGGGGAGAGATAGGAGGGCAAGAAGGAAAGACCATAGAGACAAAAAGAAAGGATAGAGACAGAACATAGAGAAACAGACAAAAACAGACAGGAAGACAGGGAGAGAGAGAGAGGGAGAGATAGAAGAAGGAAACAGATATGGGAGAAGGGAAAATAGGAGGCAGAAGGGAAGAAAGCTGAGAGAGAGGGAGGGAGGAGGGAGGGGAGAGAGAGAGAGAGAGAGAGAGAGAGACCAAATTCCAGACAGCCTTATGACAGGAGTTGCATAAAATCCTACATCTTGAAATAATGGAATCCAAAACTGAAAGAATTAAAATCAAGGTCAGAGAGGGTTTGACACTTATTCATAGTCACACAGCAAGCTTATGGTAGTATAAAAACTCAAACCTATGACTAGACTAAGGTAGCTTAGTACAGGTAGGTCTGAGAGTCCACAGGCCTGGAGTTCGTCAGTGTTTCTTTGTAGGACTGCAGGCAACGTGCAATGTCTGCCCCAGATGAGACACTAGCATTCAAGGAGTTCTGTCCTCTTCCCCCTATTAACCCTCTCCTGAGGACAAGACATCCATGCCTGTTAAGGCTGACTGAGGTAAGTTCAGTTTCTGTAACACAATGTTTTATGGACATTAGTAGCAGACTTCATGGAGGATGGTACCTTTTTGGGTAGGGCCTTGAAGGCTAAAAACATCAGACAAATTTCCAATGACAACATGTAGTCATCCTTCTTTAAAAATTAAAGCAACACAGGCAAATCTAAAGTGGGTAAATTTTGATAGGTGCAGAAGGAAGTGGTCTGCTCAAGGGAATACTACGGGGGGGTGGGCAGAAGAGCTGGGAGAGGACATGGATGGGTAGGGAGCTGGGCAAGGTACCTTCTGCCTTTGAAGGGAAAGGAAAGTGAAAAGGAGCATGGGAACCCCAGATTTTTGTCACCCTATGAATTTCAGGTATCTGGGTTGGCTTGTGCTATGGGGAATGAAGGGGAGGATTTTGAGCTGTGATGAAGCAGGAATAAGGCTGAGCTCTAAAACGTTTTCCTCTTGCAGGCAACTCAAATGAATATGGATTAGAGGAAAGATACTGACACCAGGAGCCCTGATAAAAGATCTTTGTTATAGTCCAAAACAACAGGTAATAAGAATCTAATGTGGTGTGGTGGGGGTGGGTATGGATGGAGGGTTTGGAAAGGTGACTTTCTAAGACTTCTATAGATAAAAAACTTTAAAGCTTTGATTAGTACTATTGGTGGGGTAGGAAGGAGAGAGATGAGCAAGGTGTCAGAATGCACGCCCACAACTCCCACACAGCTACCTGTCTTTTCCTAGCTTCTGATTGGAGTGTGTGTGTGTGTGTGTGTGTGTGTGGTGTGTATGTGTGTCTTTTTTTCTGTGTGTCTGCTGCTCAGAGAGTATATGCGTGCATTATTTCGTGTCTTCAATGTGCGTGTGTAGCCTCCTGCGTATGCATCTGCGTATGGATGTGCGTCTCCAAGCGTCTTAATGCGTCTGTACCTTGCTGTGTGCGTGTTTTCCCTAATCCATGCTGCGGTTTAAATTGATTGGCTAAAGGAATGACTTCACCATTGCCTTGTGCGTCTTTAGGTGCGGGAATAAGCATCCTTTTTCCCCAAACGTGTCTCTGAATTCTGTTTGCTAATCTAGGCTGTGATGAATTTGATTGGTTAAAAGAGCTATTTCAATTGACTGTGCTCCATGGCACCGCTACGGCTCGAAATCCAATTACTGCTGGCTGCAGGATTACCATAATGCGTTTGGCTGATTTTCAGACAATAATTTAGGACCTCGCCATTTCTCTATGCAAATCTACCTAGCTAAATGAGACCGGAACCTGGGGAGGGTTTTTTTTTTTTGTTTTTTTGTTTTTTGTTTTTTTGTCTTTGCAAACAAAACTGTGGCCCAATGAGAACACTCGGCTGCCTTGTGAAGGGAGACTGCAGGGGGCTAAAAACCCCAAAGGATCCCACAGCTTGATTATGATTTGATTCTACTTAGAGACAGAGGCATGGAGACCACACAGGCTTCAGGTCTCTTATAGAAATCATACCATCTCTTTCATTTCCTTTCCATTCCAACCTGTGAAATAGGAGTGTTTTCATCATGTTTTCCTCTCATCCTCAGTAGCCACCAGTTCTACCAACCATACTGGGTTCTCAATTAATATTTGTTGTCTTGAATGAATTATAGCTGTTTAAACCAAGGCCCAGAGAGAAAGAATTTATCTTAACTCTCACAGAGGAATTAGAGCTCAAACCCCAGTTTTGAATATCCTGTCAGTAACTCTTGCAACTATATCATCCTGCCTTAGGATATTTCAGATTCAGACCTCTGGCAGTAGATGGCTTATACTGCTCTGATCAACTGTGTGATTTGAGTTCAGTCCCTTTTCCTCTCTGGGTCTCAGCACTCTCACCTGCACCATGGAGAGATCTGACTACAAGGTCATGAAAGTACCTTTACAGTTGTTTGTAAGAGTTTGTGACAAGCACTGGGAACATAAACCAGTGGACCTTTAGGTGGGGTGCTAAAAGGAGGAAGCAGTTAGGGCCTACTCCAAAGCTGTGTGTCACACTCTCCTCCCTCTACCCTGGCTCCAAATCTCCATTAAGAGAAGTAAAATTATTTTCCGGTTTGGGAAATCTTTCTCTGACCCATAAGACTTTGGACCTCTGTGAAGTGGGATAGCATGTCCGGTCAGCCACTCTAATGCCTTATAGGGCTACAAAGTCCTAAGTGTTGGCTGGGAAGATGGGGAATAGTTGGCCTGGAGAAATTTCTCAGTTCCGGAGGATCTAACCCTGGTGGGGAAGAGGGTGACTGCCACTCAGCTCTGGGTAGGTTGGCAGGGCTGGGCTGAGCTGGTGTGTTCTGGAAAGGCCAGGAATGATGTCATGGGACGCTTTGGGCTGCAACAACAGGAAACCACCGAGTGTTTACATTGGCTCTCAGAACCCAGGCGGCCTGTTTTTTCTACACTTCCTCAGTCTATCTGTTTCCTCTGATTCAAATACTATGAAGAGGGACTCACTGCACAGGCTAGGGAAAGCGGAAGGGAGGCCCAAGAAGAAAGAGCCTCCTTCCCAGTCCAGAGGGGAGATGATTGGGGGGGAAGGCTGGATTACCCTAGCTGGGACCCTGCCAAGGACAGACCTTAGAGGAGGGGAAGTAAGGCAGTGGGATGTACTCCGAACACTACACAGAAAGGAAACTTCAGAATTCTCCCTAAGACCCGGTTTTAAACTTGGAAACCATTTTTATCTCCTCAAATCCAAATAGTTACTGAGTCTTGTGAATTGAATGAGTGGATTCATGTACAAAATGTTGTGCAGTACATGTCTGTGTTGTGGTATGATACAAGGATGGAAAAGTCAGTTCTTGCCCTCAAGAAATTGACAATAGAGTGATAGAGTAGTAATGAGATATCTCCCATCTGTTCTATTCCCTTCATCCTTGGGGCTGTTGTCCTAGATCAAGACCTCCCATCCTTTCCATCTGCATGCAACCTTCTTAATGGGTCTCCCTGTTTCCAGTATTTTCCCTTACATGCCTCCATCATATTATACTAGATTAACTGATTCACTTCCTCAGCCCACTCTTCCAATCCAGTCTCATAGGCTGTATGGCAGGGTGGCTCAGAGTGTGTCTTGGTCCCAGGAAGATCTGAGTTTTAATGCCTACGTTACCACTCACTAATGCTTATGTGACAGTTGACAGTGGCCTTGCCTGTCCAAATACGTATTTTCTAGCCTCATCTTCCTCCTGGCAAAATGAGGATAGTGGATATGGGAAAATAAAATGTAATAACGTATGTATAGTGCCCAGCACAGAGTTAACAATAAATGATAGCTCTAATTATTATCTCTCACATGGTGATATCTTTCTACTTCAACATTTTTATGCCATTAAAAACAGGATCCTGTGCTATAAAGATTGTTGTAACTGGTAGGGAGTTTAGAGTTCATAGAAGTGCCCAATCACCGTATGGAGGATTGTGAGGGGAAAACTGTGCCTAAGATTACAAGGAAAATGAATTCCAGAGCCACAACTGGAATACTTTACATATATTAACTCATCTCAGCCTTGTGACTCTTAAGGTAGGTACTAATATGAACTCATATAATGGAAGAACAAAAGGCTCAGATAGGTATATGACTTGTCCAAGGTCACACAGCTGGAATTGAGAGATCCAGAATGTGAATCTAAATAGACTCACCCCAAACTGTTGAGCACTTGAAATGTGGATAGTGTGTATATGAAATTTAATTTCCAATATGATTTTTATTTTAATGAATCTGAAGTTAAAATTTAATAGCCACTTGAAGCTAGTGGCTATCATTTTGGACAGTACAGTTCTAGGCTAGACGGCTTCTCCAGACTCCAGGAGGATATAAAATATATCTAATAAACTTTCATGTCATGATAGTGCCCAGTACTGTGCACAGAACATCTACTATTATGTTACAATTCATCTGAATTAAGAGTCTCTTGTGGTCTAGGCAAGAAAGGAGCATACAACATGCTAGTCAAAGTCGAGAGGAAACAAAAGAGAACGGATTAGAGAGATCATTACCATCAAAACTATCATCTTCTTCACTGTTATCACAGTTAAATTAATAAGTAAATACATACTCTGTGCCAGACAACTACTCTTAGTGTATCACCTGAATTAATTTATTGAATCCTTACAACAACTTTATGAAATAGGCATAGATACTACTATCTTCCCATTTTTCAGGTGAGGGACACAGACACAGAAATTTCAAGTGACTACTAGTTTGCAGACCTAGGATATAAGCCAAGGCAGGTGGTTTTAGAATCCAAATCTTAATCATTACTCTATATTAAAGAAAGTAGCATTTATGGGATCAGTGTGAGTTATAAATGGGGACTAAGAGCAGACAAAGATGACTTATGTGCTCCTTGGTCAGGGAACTTTGGGCATAGAGTAGGACATTGATCCAACTAGAAAAACTGAAGGAGAAGAGAAAATATTCAGGGAGCAATATGAAATTCTTATTTGACTCATGGTAGGATTTGGTGCATGTGGGGGATCCAGGGGGACGTCTGTGGGTTTGGAACTCATAGAAGTGTGTAGGGCTAGAAATAAAACATTGGAAGTCATCAACATAAAGATGGTAACTGAAGCCACAGGAAAAGAAGTGATTTCCTGAGAAGTGTGTAGTGTAATACACTACAATCAGGAAATTCTATGTATCGACATAAAGGAGAGATTCTCTGGTAGTTGTTGATATAGAACAAATAGAACAAATACTCCTTTCCAAGGTGACTACAGATTGGCAAGAAATAAAGAGAACAACAACAACAAAAAAAAAAAAAAACAGAAAAGCACTGAACTAAACATCTTTTTTCCCAAACCTGATCTTCCCCAATCAACTCTAGCTCAGTAGATGACTTTACCATCAACACAACTGGAAAAATGCAGACTAGGTGTCATCTTTGACCTTTGTATCTCCTTTACCTCTCATACCCAACTTTCTATCAAGGTCTGTTGTATTTCCTGTCAAAATTTATCCTGAAAGGGGATCAGGGAGAAGAAGGAGGAGAGGGAAAGAGGAAGAGCTAGGGACTGAAACAGAGCAAATTATATTTCATGCATGTATGTATGTCAAATGTATAGTTATGTATAACTATAATGCTCTAATAAAATATTTTTCAAAACTAATAAAACTTTATCCTGAGTGTAATCTCTGATCCTGACCTTCTACCACCATCAGCCTGGTCAAGCCATCATTATACCTTGCCTTTCTGAATGAAGTAGCCTCCTTCATGGTTTCTCTGCTTCTATCCTTACCTTCCTACAGTCAATTCTCAACCCAATATCCAGAGAGATCATGTTAAAACAAAAATCAGTGCTTGCCACTCCTCAACGTTTTCCCATGTTTTTTTCCAGCATACTCAGGATCTATAATCCTATTAAAGATGCCTCAGATGCTCTCTTGGACTCCACACTCTGTTTAATATCTCCATTTGGATGTCTCTCCTACTAGGTCTCCTTTCTTCCACTTTCTATCCTACAACCCATTCTTCACAAGAAAGCCAGAAGTACCTTCAGAAAAACACAGGTTATGTCATTCCTCTTCCTAAAAACCACCAGTGTCATCTTATCACACTATGACCACTAACCAAATTCTCTGCCATGGCATGCAAGGGCCCACATGAACTGGCTTCTGTCAATCTCTCCAAATCCATCTCCTTCACTCTTTCCTTTTCTCAGCTACTCTAAACCATTTTTCTGATCTTCAAATAGTCCAAGATCTTAATACTTTCCTCACTTTCACCTAATTCACTTCTTCCTTAGGACTCATATAGACTTTGGGAGACTTTTTTCCAGTTCCTAGACTAGAAAATGTATTCTGTGTGTTACTCTCACAGCACCTTCACCCTTCCCTCATAACATTCACCAAAAGCTCAATTATTGGTGTGAACATCAATTCAATGACTGGATGGTGTCATGAGGACTTATTGCCTGTCTTATAACTCACATGTCTCACACAGTGCCTGGAATATAGTATCAATTTATTTGTCATTTATTCTTTCTTTCATTTTCTTTTCTTCTCTTTTTCTTTCTTTCTTTTTTTTTTTTAATCAGGGATTGAACCCAGGGTCAATAAACCACCGAGTCTCCTCAGCCCTTTTTAAATGTATTTTAACTTTAAAAATTTATTTTGAGTCAGGGCCTTGCTAAGTTGCTTAGGGCCTTGCTAAATTGCTGGTGGCTGAACTTGCAATTCTCCAGCCTCAGCTCCTGAGCTACTAGGATTACAGGCATGGACCACCATGCCCAGCATCATTCACATTTTATAAAAGAATTTACTATGTACAAGCAATGTACTAGGAAATTTAGGTTACAAAACAGACATGATAGCCTTGCCCTTGCAGAGCTTATTTTAGTGGGACACATACTGAGTGACAGGTATTACATATGGTATTTATTGGATTTGTCATCTTAAACTCAATAAATCTGTTAGTTATTCACCTATTCAATCAATATTCGTTGATTATTTTCAATGGACCAGGCACTTTGCATCCTCATTTAATCTGTGAAACAGCCCGTGAAAGAGATATCATCATAAGCCCCATCTCTGTGACAGTTATTGAGGTCAAAGAGCTTTTAGCAATTTGCCTTAGGTCATACAACTAGCAAGGAGTCAAGTGCAGGTAGTTTGACCACAAAACCCACCAGCTTACTCATCACACTACAACACAAAGCTTTTGACAACTCAATTCTGGGCTTAAAATGATACATAGAAACCCTTGCATGGCCCTAACCCAAAGGGAGACCTTGAGAAAATTTAGTCACACAAAATTTCTCAGCCTAGACTGGCCTGATATAGCCCCTTTGCATCTCCATTCCTTATGGTGATAGAGCTAACCAGTATCTTTTTGACAGATGGGGGAAATAGAAACACAGGGTCAGGGAGGGAGTTGTCTAATGGCATATTGGCAGTGAAGAAAGATCCTGATTTCCCTTGTTTTCTTTAGATCATGGAGAAGGCAGTGGCAGCTATAGAAAAGTAATCAATTGTCAATCATAAACCTAGATTACTGGAGAAAGCCCCCACTTCCTTACCTTTGTCTGAATCCAGGAGGTCATTGCTATGCCATATCACTTCTTGCCCTCATCTCCAATTCCTCCTTACTTACCCTGGGAAGAAAGTGTAGAAAACAGGGGACAGGAGAGATGCTTTGTGGAAGGCAAGCATAGCTCTATCAGATTGTCCTTCTTTAGCTCTGTCTGCACAGTCACCTGTGCTATGCAATTACAAGTACCACAGTTTGGGGAGACAGGGCAGTGGAGGATTGTAAATTCCTGGGTATGGCCTATGTGGGTCCTGTTAGAGGATATGAGACTGTGTATGGCATCTGTATATGAGTGAAATGGAGACATCTTAGTATGAAAACAGGGAAGTCCTGAGAGAGAGGGATAAGGAGGGGGATGTGGCAGGATGAGTGAAGAATCTCTGTGCCCAGTTTTGTTGCTGGAACACAGTTGTGACTGTATTCTTGAGAGGTGTGTTCATACTTGGGGTGGGTAAAAGGCATAGCTTATTATATGTGTGGCCCAGGAAGACTGTGTGTGGTGTGTGTGTGTGTGTGTGTGTGGTGTGTTTATGAAGTGTTAGGGATGGGGAAGTTGTGAGTGTCAGTGTCCTGTAAAGTCTGTTTGCATGTGCATGCCAGTTTCTATGTTGTATGCAGGGAACAAAAAACAGAGGCAGTTTGTGTGAGGGAGATATTAGGTGTGAGATATGCGAGAGAAGCCTGGGGTGAAGCATGCAGTTCTGAGGGTTTTAGGGAGTGCACTGAGGTGAAGTGTTGGCAAAGGGCATGGTACACAGATTGTGTAGGGTGCACATGAACTGTGTGATGGTCTAGGGATTTCAGGCACCCTCAGTGACCTCAGCCATGGCTGAACTTCAGCTTCTCTGCTGAAAAATGAGTATGATCCCTGCCCACACACAGGGTTGTATGAAAATTTAGTGAGTTAATCCTTGGAAAGTGTTCTGAATACAGATATTCAAGAAATGGTTATTACCATTATTTTCACTGTGAAACATGTCACCAGCACCTGTGACCAAGTAGAGGCTTATTAAATGTTTGCCAAACTGAGGAATAAATGATTTGGTTTTTTTCCTCCTTGTCACCAAATACCCAATTCATAACTGAACTGGGTCCTGGATTGGTCCATTACTTTGTCCATGTTGAATCTTGGAGTTGTGGCTACAGAGTTCATGGTGGGAGAGAGTGGAGAATGGAAAACCAATCGACAAATCTGACCAAAAAACAAGGGAAAGACAGTTCTGAGAACTCTCCATGCAAACAAGAAATGAAGTCAAGGAAAGCAGAAGGCAGTGAGGTACCAGGGCCTAAGGGAATATGGTGAAGAATTAGGAACATCTAGCTTTCCAATGCCTTTTTGCTCTGGACTCTGTTATTTCAAGGCAGTTCTTGAGTTTGAGGCTTGACCTGCCCAGGAGAAGGCAAAATTGGCTTCCTAGGGAGCAGAGGGAAGGGGAGGGTCAGAGACTGCTTGAAGAGGAGATGTCCATTACCATGGACTGATAATATGTGAAGTACCTACTAGTTCTACAATCTAGATATCCAGGGTCTGGACCCAGATTTCCTCCAAGCCAGGGATTTAGCAAGTGGTCACAGAGGACAGAAGACACAGTGCCAGGACCACAATAGTATTGAGACTAAAAACTAGGTTTCCTGACTCATCTGTCTCCTCTCACTAGAATGTTCTTTACTATTGATTCCCCAGTACCTAGAATAGTACCTAGCATGGAGTAGGTCCTATAATGATTATAGTAAATTATAGCATTAGAAGCAGTGCTATTGTAGCTATAGCATGAAATTTTCCAATTTAACCATTTTAAGCATTCTAACAGTGGTATTAATTACTTTAATAGTGTTGCACAACCATTTACCACTTATCTCCTTTCTGAAGCTCTTTCATCATCCCAGATGGAAAACCCTGTAGCCACTGAGCAATAACTCCTCACTCCCTGCCTCCCCCTCACTCCACCCCTGGCAAGCATAATCTACTTGTCTCAGAATTTGCCTAATCTGGGTATTCATATAGGTGGAATCATACAATATTTTGCTCTTTTGTTTCTGACTTATTTCATCATCAGCATAATGTTTTCAAGGCTCACCATATTGTATCATGTATCAGAACTTCACTCCTTTTTGTCTGGGTGGTACTAGGGATGAACCAGGAACACTCTACCACTAAGCTACATCCCCAGTCCTTTTTAAACTTTGAGAAAGTATCTCACTACTTTGCCTAGGCTGGTCTCCAACTTGTGATCCTTCTGCCCAGCATCCTGAGTAGCTATGTGTGCCACCAGGTCATGCAGAAATTCTTCATTTGATGGCTAAATAATATTCCATTGTATGTACAATATAAACATATTTTCTTTATCCATTCATCTTTTCATGGACACTGGAATTGCTTCCATACTTTGTCTATTGTGAATAATTTTGCATGGAGAATTGCTATACAAGCATCTGTTTGAGTTTGTGTTTATAATTCTTTGGGGTACCTACCAAGGAGTAGAATTGCTGTATCATAGATAAGCATCTATATTAATTTTTGAGGAACTATTAACTATTTTCCATAGGAGCTGTAATATTTTACATTCTCACCAACAATGTACAAGGGACAGAATTTCTTTTCTTTCTATTTATTTATTCATTTGTGTGTGTGTGTGTGTGTGTGTGTGTGTGTGTGTGTGTGCGCGCACTTGGAATTGAACCCAGGGCATTCTATCACTGAGTTACATTCCCAATTCTTTTTATTATTTAATTTTACTTTGAAACAGAGTCTCAATAACTTGCCAAGGCTGGCCTTGAATTTGTGATCCTCTTGCTTCAGCTTTCCTAATTCCTGGATTATAGGTGTGCATCAATATGCCCATCAGGGATAGAATTTCTCCACAAAATTGCCACCACTTACTTTCTATTCCTCTTAAGTTTTTAATATTTATTCTATTTTATTATTTCTTTTTGAGATGCAGTCTCACTATGTTGCTCAGGCTGGCCTCAAACTTGCAACCTTCCCGTCTCAGCCTCTTGAGTTGCTGGGATTACAGGTGCGCACCACCACACTCTGTTCTTTATTTAATTGTGGTAAAATATGCATAATATAAAGTCTACAATCTTAACATCTTTTAATATACAGTTCAGTAGTGCTGAGTATATTAAAATTAGTGTGCAGCCCATCTCCAGAAATGTTTTCATCTTGCAAAACTAAAATTCTATACTCATGGAACAACTCCCCATTTTTTCCCTTCTCCCAATCCCTGTAAGCCATCATTCTTTCTTTCTTAATGAATTCAATTACTCTAAGTACCTCATATAAATGAAATTATACAGTATTTGTCTTTTAAAAAATGTGTTTTTTTGCAGAGCTGGGGGAAAGAAGCCAGGGCCTTACACATAATAAGCAAGTGTTCCACAGTGAGCTATATCCCTAGCTCTAATATTTGTCTTTGTGTGACTGGCTTATTTCATGTGGCATAAGGTGTTCAAGATTCATTCATGTGGTAGCATGTGTCAGAATTAATTCATTTTTTGAGGCTGAATAATATCTCTTCCTATGTATGTACTACATTTTGTTTTATCATTCACTCCACTGATGGACACTAGGATTTGTTTCTGCCTTTTGGCTATTGTGAATAATGTTTTTATGATCATGTGTGCACAAATATGTCTTTTCAATTATTTTGAAAATAGAAGTAAATTGCCAGTTTACACAATAATTTAATTTTTAATTTTTTGAGGAACTATCTGTTTTCCAAAGTAGTTATACCATTCGACAGTCCCAACAATAATACACAGAAGTTCCAACTTTTCCACGTCCTCATTCCTTTATTTTGGGTTATAGTCATCCTAGTGGTTGTGGAGTAATATTACTTTGTGGTTTGGGTTTGCATTTCCCTAATGATCAATGATATTGAGCATATTTACTTGTGCTTAATTGACATATCATATTTTCTTTGATTAAATGTCTGTTTAAGTAATTTGTCCATTTTAAAAATTGGGCTATGCTATGGTTTGAATGAACTTCCTCAAAATCACATGTTGGAAACTTAATTTCAATATAACAGATGCCTCATATGGAAATGAGGAATATCTTAATGGAAACTGAAGTAAATGCATTCTTGTTATGAAGTGACACAGGATTTGGTTGAATTGTGTCCATCCCTAAGGGCTTCATGGGAGGTAAACTTTAAGAATAATGAACTAGTTGGGCATGGTGGAACATGTCTGTAATCCCAGCAACTCAGAAGGCTGAGGCAGGAGAATTGTGAGTTAAAGGCCAGCCTCAGAAATTTAGGGATACTCTGTCTCAAAATTTAATAAAAAAGTAAAAAGGGCAGGGGATGCTTCTCAGTGGTAGAGTGCCTCTGTATTCCATTACCAAGTACTGGAAAAAAACATTTAAAAGGGATGATGAACTACAATATCTTATCTGGTTGAAGAAACTTTTAAGCACAATATTTAAGGAGTTTTTAAGGCACAATATTTAAGGCTTCTTTTAACTGCAGACAATAAAATTAGAAAAGGGAAATAATGTAAAGTTTTAATTTATAATTAAAAATGAAACTGAATTATAAAAATTTTTATAATTCTCAGTTGATCATGTAAAGAATAAAAAATGAGTTTGGGAGAGAATAGTAAGAATATGGCAAGCAGCTAACTATGATTAGTTTGCTAAGATTAGTTTGCTTAATATGGATAGAAGGGAAGCCAAATTCTATTCATCATGACAAGAGGAGAATAACACTAAAGTCATCTCAGAGATCTTCAAGGCAAACTAGAACCTTGAGGGCAAGATTGAAAGACAGGTACCCTTGTGACCTCAGCATATGCTGCTGTGCACTGCCTCACATAACCGCTTCCTGAATTCCACTGCAGTGCTCCTCCATCACCCCAGGAGTGGCTCAAGGGGTCCCAAGTGCAACTAGGGCTGCATCTTTGTAAATTGCAAATAGCAATTATTAGCAACATTCATGTGGCATTAATCCTGCAGGCATATGGATTGTTTAGGTTGTGGGGCATGGTAGTTCTGCCTAGATTCTAATGGATGTTGCAGATAGCCTAGGTACCCAAGTGGAGAATTATCACAGTGCCAGAGCAACTGAAACAAACCCCAACTATGGTAATACCAAGCAGAACAGTAGGGTCAGAACCAGCTTAGAAAACTTGAGAACTGTGGAGTTATCAACATGTAACATCAGTCTGGAAGAGTTACAGGCACAAAAGTCCACCCTGTGAGAGCTGATGCATGGACTGAGCCCAGCAGGGTTATGGGAGCAGGGAGCCTGAGGCCTTGTGGCCCAACCCCTGCCCCTATGTGTCTAGAAGGTAACACATGAAGTCACAGATTCTCCTGGAGTCTTAATATTTAGTTGTTTGTGCTGGACACAGTGGCAACACACCTAGTAATCCCAGCAACTCAGGAGGCGAAGGCAAGAGAATCACAAGTTGAAGGCCAGTCTCTGCAATTTAGGGTGACACTGTTTCAAAACAGAAAGTAGCAGGGCCTGGTGGTACATACCTGTAATCCCAGTGGCTCAGGAGGCTGAGGCAGTAGAATCTCGAGTTCAAAGCCAGGCCTCAGCAAAAGTGAGGCACTAAGCAACTCAGCGAGACCCTGTCTCTAAATAAAATACAAAATAGGGCTGGGTATATAGCTAAGTGGTGGAGTGCCCCTGAATTCAAAGCCTGGTACCACCCCTGCCCAAAAGAAAAGAAAGAAAAAAGAAACAGAAAATAAAAATGACTGGGGGCTGGGTGTGATGATGCATGCCTGTAATCCTAGTGGCTTGGGAGGCTGAGGCTGAAGGATTGCAAGTTCATTGCTAGTCTCACCAACTTAGTGAGGCCCTAAGCAATTTAGTGAGACCCTATCAAAATTAAAAAAAAAATAGAAAATACAAAGGGCTGGGGATGTGGCTCAGTGGTTAAGTGCCCCTGGGTTCAATCTCTGGGCACTAATTCCCCCCCAAAATGACTGGGATGTAGTTCAGTGGTACAGCATACTTCGGTTCAATCCCCAGTACCAGAGAGAGAAAAGGTCATTTGCCCTCTTGAATTTTGGCCTTATTTGGACCCCACTACCCCTTTACTCTTTTCATTGCTCCCTTTTGGAACAGGAATGTCTATTCGAGCCTGTCAGATCATTGTAATTTGGAACTAGATATTTTATTCCACAGACTCACAGCTAGAGGGAATTAGCCTCAGGATGAATCATGTCTCGAAACTCACCCATATCTAATTGTGTGTGTGTGCGTGTGCGTGTGTGTGGTGTGTGTGTGTGTGTGTGTGTGTGTTTCTGGCACTGGGGATTAATCCCGGGGTGCTCTATCACTGACTACACCCCCAGAACTTTTTAATTTTTATTTAAGGCAAGGTCTCACTCAGTTGCCCAGATTGGCCTCAAACCTTGCCATCCTCCTGCCTCAGTCTTCCAAGTTTCTGGGACTATAGGCATGCATTACCATGCCCAACTAGACCCATATCTAATTTAGATGTGACTCTGGTCTTTGGATTTCTGAGTTGGTGCTGGACTGTTAAGATTTTGGAATATTAGAATGGAATGCACATATTTTGCCTGTTAGAAGGCAGTAAGTTTTGAGGGAAATTATAGAATGCTGTGGTTTGAGTGTGACCTAAAAAAAAAAAAAAAAACAGGTGTGGGAAACTAATCCCTGCTGCAACAGCATTTACTGGGAGGTGGGACCTAATGAGAAGTATTGAGGCCATGAAGGCTCTGCCCTCATGAATGGGTAGGTACTGTTATTGTGGGAGTGGGTTTGTTATAAGAGGGTGAGTTGGGTTCTCTTTTATCTTTCATACTCTCATTTTCTGCTATGTGATGATGTAGCAAGGAAACACCAGCCAAATGCTGGCTTCTCAATATTGAACTTCTCAGCCTCCACAACTGTAAGCCAATAAATTTCTAGTTTTAGAATTCACCTACCCTTGGATATTCAAAGCAGTACAAAGACAAGTAAGAGATTGTTCGTCTGTTATTATAGAGCTTGAGGAATTCTTTATATATTCTGAATATTTGCTATAGTATGGATTTTTAGTATCCTCCGAAGGTTCACATGGTAAAGGCTTTGTTCCCAGTGAGATGCTATTCAGAGGGGTGAAAACTTTAAGAAGTGAGATCCAATGGTCATTGAATGTGGGATAACAACCTTTTACTCTTCCACTGTTTGTTTGTTAGGTTTGGTTGTGTCCCGTCCATGAGGTGAAAAATTTTGATCTGTTACATGTTCCTGCCATGATGTACTGCCACAGACCCAGAGCAATAGACCTTAGTGATCATAGACTGAAACATCTAAAACTATGAACCAAAACAAACCTTCTTATTTCATATTTATTTATGTTACTGAAGATTGAACTGAAGCGTGCTTAACCACTGAGTTACATCCTTAACTCCTCCTTTTTTAAAATTTGAGACAGAATCTCACTAAGTTGCAGATGCTGGCCTCAAACTTGTGATCCTCCTGTGTTAGCCTCCTGAATCACTGGGATTATAGTAATGTATCTCCACCCCCAGCAACCTTTTCTCTTTTAAATTGATCATCTCAGGTATTTTTAATAGTGACGAAAAGGTAACACATTAACCCTTGTCACTTATTTTATTATGAATGTTGTCTTTTCAGTTTTTCTTGATATTATATTATTTTCCATATTTTAATTGATGCATTATAATTGTACATAATGATGGAGTTTCTTGTTACAGATTTGTACATGTGTACAATATAACAATATAATTTGACCAAAATCATTTCCTAGTATTTTTCCTTTCCCTCCCTTCCTCCCTCCCTCTGGTCTTTTTCTCTACTGACACTTTGATTTTCATGAAATTTCCCCTCCACAAAAACCTTTCTTTTCCTTTTCCCTCTCTAACTTCTATATATGAGAGAAAACATAAGAAACTTTGACTTTTTTATTTTGGTTTATTTCACTTTACATAATGTTCTGAAGTTCCATTCATTTTCCTGCAAATGCCATAATCTTATTCTTTTTGGTTTTTTGGGGGTGGGGCACTAGGGATTGAACTCAGCACCACTTGACCACTGAGTCACATCCCCAGTCCTATTTTGTATTTTATTTAGAGACAGGGTCTCCCTGAGTTGCTTAGGGCCTCGCTTTTGCTGAGGCTGGCTTTGAACTCATGATCCTCCTGTCTCAGCCTCTGAGCTGTTGGGATTACAGGCGCACGCCACCTTGCCCAGCTTTGTTTTGTTTTGGTTTGGTTTTTTTGGTACTGGGGATTGAATCTAGGGGTTCTTAACCACTGAGCCACATCCCCAGTCCTTTTTATTTTGAGACAGGGTTTCACTAAGTTACCTAGGGCCTCACTAAGTTCCTGAGGCTGACTTTGAATTTGAGACTCCTCCTGCCTTGGCCTCCCAAACCACAGGGATTACAGATGTGTGTGACCATGCCTGGCTTTATTCTTCTTTATGACCGAATAAAACTCCATTTTGTATATATAACACATTTTCTTTCTTGATAATATTCTTCATTACATAGAAGTCTTAAATTTTGAGGAAGTCCAATTTATCTATTGTTTTCCTTTCTTAAATTTGGTCTCCTTTCTAAGAATCCATTGTCAAATCCAAGACCAAGAAGATTTGAACTTGTGTTTTCTAAGACTATAGTTATAATTCTTATATTTAGATTACTGATCCATTTTGACTTGATTTTTATACGTGACATATCACTAAGTTGCTCAGGCTGGCCTCAAACATGTGATCCTCCTGCCTAGAATTCCTGAGTCACTGAGCTTACAGGTATGTACCACCAGGCCTGGTCATAGTTGAGGATTTTCACATCTAAATTTATAAGGAATATTGGGCTTATTTTTCTTTACTTTAGATGTCCTTATATGGCCTTTGTATCAGGGTAAGGTTGGCTTCATAGAATGAGTTGGAAAGTGTTCCTTCCTCTTTCTTTCTTTCTTTTTTTTTTTTTTTTTTGGAAGAGTTTGAAAAGAATTGGCATTAATTCTTTAAATGTTTGACAGAATTTATCAGTAAAGCCATCTTGTTCTGAACTTTCCTTTGTTGTGATTTTTTTAACATCAATTCAATCTCTTTACTCATTATAGGTATGTTAAGGTTTTATATTTTATCTTGAGTCATGTTAAGGTTTTACATTTTATCTTGAGTCACCTTATGTGTTTTTAGAAATGTATCCATTTCAAAAAAATGTGTCCTTTTCCTGTAGGTTATTTAATTTTTTGTATACACTCATTCATAGTATTATAATCCTTTTTATTTTTCAAGTTTGTTAGCAACGTATCTCCTTTCATTTCTGATTTTACTTATATGTATATTCTCTTTTTTTCAGTCTAGTTGGAAGTTTGTCAATTCTGTTGAGTTTTTCAACAACTTTAGGTTTTGTTGATATATCTGTTGGTTTTGCATTCTCTGTTTAATCTCTGGCCTTTTTATTTCCTTCTTTTGATAGATTTGGTTTTAGTGTACTCTTATTATTCATAAACATGAAATTAGGTTATTGATTTGAGTTATTTTAATGTAGGTATTTACAGCTCTAGATTTCCCTCTGATTGGTTCATTTCATCTTATTTTGGTATGTTGTTTTCATTTTCATTCATCTCTAAGTATGTTCTAATTTCCATTGTGATTTCTTTTGTGACCCATTGGTTAAGACCATGTTGTTTAATTTCCATATATTTTTTAAAGTTTATAGTTTTCTTTTTATCCCATTGATTATTTGCTTCATTCCATTTGAAATTTAAAAGATATGTTGTTTAGAGTGTGTTTCATGTGTGCAGGAGAAGAATGTATTTGTGGTTGTTATTGGGTGGAGACTTCTGAATATTTCTGTTAACTATTAATAATGCTACTTAAATCCTCTGTTTATTACTTTCTTCTGTCTAGATATTGTATCCATTATTGAAATTAGGTCATTGAGTCTTTCATTATTACTGTAGAACTGTGCATTTGTCCCTTTAATTCTTATTTATTTCATATTTTTGGTTTTTAATTGTTTGGTGCAAATGTTTTAATTATCATATATTCTTTGTGTGTGTGTGGTACTGAGGATCAATCCCAGATTCTTGTATATGCTAGCTATACAAGCAATCTATCACTGAACTACATCCCCAGCCTTTTTTTTTAAGATTGTTGTTGTTATTTTATTTTAAGACAGTCTTGTTCAGGTGCCCAGGCTAGTTGTATACTTGTAATCCTCTTGTCTCAGCCTCTTGAATAGCTTGGATTATAGGCCTGCACCACACCTGGTTGATTATTATATTCTTTATGAATTGGTCCTTTTATCAAAATATAATTTCTTTTTTGTCTGTCATAATGGGTTTTAAATTATTGTCTATTTTTCAATATATTTGTATAGCCACCTAGTTATATTTTGGTCTTTATGTGCATGGAATGTGTTCTTCTATCCTTTCATGTTTGATGTACTTGTATCTTGCATCTTGAAAATAAAGTGTGTGTCTGGTAGAATATGTATAAATCATGTATTTAGAAAAATTCTGCCAATCTCTTCCTTTTTATTGGATAGCTTATGAATTTAAATTTAAAGTAGTTATTGTTAAGTAAAAAGTTACTTTTACCTTTTGGTTTTGTGTTTTTTGTATTATTTTTATTCCTTTTTATAATGATATCTTTATTGTTATTAAAATTTAAATTACATATTTTCCCAATTTACTTTAGTTCTTTCCCAATGCTTTCTTTTAGCTCTTTGAACATATGTAATACCGTTTCTTTTAAGACTTTGTCTAGAAAGCCAGAGCGTATACCTGTAACCATGGTAACTTGTGAGGCTGAGGCAAGAGGATTGCAAGTTTGAGGCCACCCTTAGCAACTTAGTGAGACCTTGTCTCAAAACAGGGCAGAAGACATACCTCAGTGATATTGCACCCCTGGGTTCAATCCCTAGCACTTCAAGTAATAATAATAATCATAATAATAATAATAATACGTTGTCTAGTAAGTACAGTATTTGGACTTCCTCAGGAATGGCTTCTACACATTGCTTTGTTTTGTTTTTGAGACAGAATCTTGTTATGTTCCCCAGATTGAGCTCAAACTCTTGGATTTAAGCAATCCTCCTGCCTTAGCCTCCCCAAACAGGGAATACAGGTATGCACTACCACATCCAGGCGATATTTAATTATTTAATTGCTATACCATAAATTCATCCACTTTCCCTTCCTTCCTTCCTTCCTTCCTTCCTTTCTTCCTTCCTTCCTTCCTTCCTTCTGTGTTGCTGGTGATTGAACCTAGGGCCACGCTACTCAAGTGCCTTACCATTGGCCACATCTCCAATTTCCAACCCTTTTAAAGTATACAATTCTGTGGTTTTCAGTATATTCATGCAGTTGTGCAACCATTACCACTATTTAAATTTAGAACACTTTCATTACCCTAAAAAGAAACTTGTTCCCTTTACTAGTCACTCTCATTCCCATCACTCCCCCTTCCCTAGCCATAGACAACCACTAGTCTTAGTCTATGAATTTGTCTTTTCTAACTATCTCAAATAAATTGCATCACAAATTATGTGTTTTCTTTTTTTACTAACTTCTCTCACTTAGTGTAATTTTTCCGTGATACATCCATGTCATAGCATGTATAAATAGTTCATTGTTTTAAAAAACATTTTTAATTGCTTGACTGAGGATGCAGCTCAATGATAGAGTGCATCTTTAACATATGTAAGGTCCTGGGATTGATCCTCAGCACCACAAAAAAAAAAAAAAAAAAACTCTGAAGTGTAAATATTGAGATAATGGTTAATATGGTTGCATTTCTAAGAAATAATACAGAGATCCTCAACAATTGTTCACAGTTACCCACAATAATAACATCTTGCACAATTGTGATACAATATCACAACAAGGATATTGACTTTGATACATTCAAAATACAGATTATTTCTATCACCACAATGTTCCATAATATTATCTTAGTATAGTCACCCACCTCTATCCTGTCCTGCCCCATTCTTTATTCCTGACAACTACCAATCTGTTTTTTATATACAAATGGTTCCCAATTTATGATGGTTTGATCTAACATTTTTTTAACTTTATAATGGTGTGATGTGATATGTATTCATAATATGTATTCAGTAATACTTCAGATTTTGAATTTTGATCTTTTCCTGGGCTAGTATAATACTCTCATGCTGCTTGGTAGTGGCAATGAGCCTAAGCTTCCAGACAGCTACATGATCACAAGGGGGAACAACAGATTTTCTACAGTGTTCTGTGTTGCTAAGGTATTATATTTGGTAGCTTAGGTAGATTAAATTCATTTTAACTTATGACATTATGGATTTATTGGAATATAACCCCTTTATAAATCGAGGAGTATCTGTATATAATTTGATCATTTCAAAAATGTTATATCAATGGAGTCTTACAGTATGTAAATTTTGGTATGAGTGTTTTTCACTCAGGATAATTCTTTGGAGGTTGATCTGAATTGCTGTGTGTAAATAGGTCATTCCTTTTTATTGCCGAGAACTATTTCATGTTATTGATGTACCACAGTACATCAATAAAAGGACGTTTGGGTAGTTTACAGGTTGGGGCAATTACGAGTATAGCTATGAAGAACATTCATGTACAAAATACATTTAGTCCATTTTCAAGAGTCTCCATAGAATTAATAGTTCCACCATTGCCCAAACATCCAAATCAAAGCCTCATATAAGACTCAAGACCATGTGATCCTTTAAAGATGAAAAGAAAGTTACATATAATTTATATACAATGCACAGAGTAACGTTTCCATTCCAGAAAGGAGAAATATGGCATAGAAAGAAAAGATGGAACCAAAACAAGACTGAAAGTCAACTGGGCAAACATTAGGTCCTGAAACTCCACCTCCAACCTTTGGGACACACTTATGGGCAGCCATTTGAATCTCACATGGCCTTGTGAATTGCAGCTTACCTGGCCTCTCTCTTAGATTGACTCTGTCTGCAGTCAACACTTTTCCTTCCTTAGCACAGATTCCACATTACTGGCATCTCTTAAACCCAGGTGACTCCAATACAGTTCCAGCTTCCTTCTCACAGCTTCCTACATTGCCCTCTCATGTGCTACCCACAGATTCATGAGACCCTGTTACACCCTGCCTGACCGTCCAGGCCTTTTGAAGCCTCCATATCTTCTAAATCTAGGACCCTGAATTCCTGAAAAACCAGCACCACATGGATGATGCCCAGGTCTGCTGCCAACTTGATCAGTGGTCTCTGAGTGCCTGGGCAGCTGAGCATAGTATACCAAATCCCTGGGAAATAATTTCTTAGACACCTCTGTGTGAGCAGGGTGCCCCCAAGGTCTCTTAAATGTGTTTTCATTTTTATACCCTTGAGTTTGTGATGAGGGTTGTCTTGCTGATTGTTGAGATGCCCTCAAGGTATCTCTCCTGTTGTCTCTGGGCAAAGTACTTAGTTTCTCTTTAGTAATTTTTTCAGCAACCACTACTTTCCTGGCACCAATTTTACACTTGTTTCTTTGGTAGTCAAAATTCAAGTTTTTCAAATATTTCCTCTCTGCTGTTTTGTTCATGTTTTGCACAATAAATCTGGATAAATGCTATCAGTAATACCCATGCCACCTTTTGAATGCTGTGCTGTCTTTACAGTTCCTGCAAGAGATTAAATGACCCATCACCTTTAAATTCAGTCTTACAGAAAGTCTCAAGACATGGGTAAAATATAGACTAGTTCTTTTTCACAATGTAATGTGAATAATGTTACTAGTTCAATTCCCAATATAGTCCTCATTCCCCTCTGAAACTTTATGAGCAGTTTTTATGGTCTGCAGTCCTTTATGCATTCTTGTCTTCTCAGTTGCCTCCAGAATCACCCATTAAGTTTTACTTAAAACATTCTAAGAACTCTCCAGCCTACACCTCCAAACTTTCCTAAATTCCTCCCACAAAACAGTTCCAAAGGCTTCTGACAGTTAATTATAGCAACCACCCCATTTCTTCACACCAATTTTTGTATTCTATCAGTCTTCAGCATGCACGTTAGCAGGTTTAGTCCCTCAAGCTTGGGCTTTCCAACCCCCTGAAGCATGAGTCAATAAGCTCTTATTCTTTATAAATTACTCAGTCTGTAGTATTCTGTTATAGTAGCAAAAAATGGACTAAGACATGCTGGACTATGCTGTAGTTGGAGACAGAAGGAGAAAAAAGAAGAATGAGGAGGAGAGGGAGGAAGAGGAGGAGAAAGAGGAGGAGGAAGAGGAGTAACTACTGAATTTTGTTTTCCACAATGTCTTCATCATTTTGCATTCCCAGAATAAGGTCTGAATCATTCAGTTTCTTTACATCCTTCATTGACTCACTTTCTTCACATCCTTGCTATTATCACTGTTCTTTATTTAAGCCATTCTAGTAAGTGTGTAGTTGTGCCGTACTCTGTGACCTGAGTTACTTTATAACTTCAAGGGGACTAATGTGAGAGTTCATATGTGTAAAGTGTTTGGCACAATTAGAAATGTTAACTATGATTATTATATAGCTGCAGATGACATGGTCCTCATTCTGAAAACTGTCATCATCTCAAGGAGGACAAAGATATGAAAGCAAATAATGTTAATCCTGATTGCTAAGTGGAGGAGTCATGATTCAGAAATTATGGGACCTCAGGAAAAATTTCACAGTAGAGCTGATACTCAGCAAAGACTAGAAGAATAAGTTAGTTTAGCAAAGTAAAAAGAGAGCTGGCATGGATGCACTTCAGGCAGAAATTATAGATAGATTATATTATAGTAACCAGAAGAAGCTTAAAATGGCTATAGGTCAGCTATGGACATATGAGTAGGGAGAAACCAGGCAAGAGGCTGTGGAAGAGGTGGTGAGAGATCAAACAAAGACTCACATGCTACAAAATGGGGTTAGGACTTCACCCCATCAGCAGTGGAAAGCATAGAATGCTCAAGAGTGTCTTTGGCCAGTGAAGGGACTTTGGTGGCACCATTCATTTCCTAGGGTTTCCTGCTCAGATGCTTGTTGATTCCTTCCTCAGTCCCTGTTGGGCTCTATATGCTCTTTTTCCAAGGGTTTCTATTACCAAAAGCTTGTTACATATTAGGCATATTTATAATTCCTCTCTAACCCATCACCAAAAAAAAAAAAAAAACCCAAACATAGCCACAAACAATTAATCACATATCAGTTCTTATTAAGACAATAAATGCAGACTTCCTTTCTTTTACTCCTTGCTCCCATTGACCCTGATTTCCCCAGGCCTCCCACAGTTTTTTTGTATTTCTGCTTTTGTTCCTGATCTAGTGAAATTCAGAAAATGCTACACTAGGAATTGGGGGTGTAGAATCTTAGCTCAGTGGTAATATTCTCTTAAAATGCTCAAGGCCATAGACTCATTTTCCAGCACCACAAAAAGACAAAAAAAAAATAGCCTTGGACCGAACAGTACACTTGCATACCAGGCCTGGTCTGCCATAGACTGACTTACCTTGGGCAAGCCTCTTCTCTGAGTCTTCATCTGTACCAAAAAAGCATGTTGACCTTAATGTCCCAACATTCTCTAAAACTTTTTGCAATGGAAGGAACTCTTTTCATACTTGTACTTTCTAACAGCACATTCTCATGCAAACCTCATGGATATTAGTTCCATTTTTTTAAAAAGGGGTTGGGAATAGAGTTCAGTTGGAGGACAAATGTTTAACACCACAAAAAAGTCTGAGTTTCAGAAGGATGAATTCATGCGCTCAAAGTCACAAAACAATTTCATGTAAGAGTTGAACTTTAAACCTACATGATTTGATGACTTACCACCAGACCACTCACTCTTTCTTCACCCTTTTGACCAACTTCTTTCATTCAACTCCTTGCTTTCTCCAACTGACTCCCCCATAACTCTCCCATATCAAAGGAAATATTTTTGCTAAATTTTTCTACTTTTGTCCCGGGATCCAAGAATATTTGGCCTGTCAAAGGTCCTGAGAAGCATACAAAACAACAACAACAACAAAAACAATCCAGGAAGGAAACAGGTCCTTCCCATTGTCATACACTGCCACCCAGGGCCATGGCAGCAGTGCCAGGTAAATACTTCAGAAAGAAATGGTAAACAGATTGGGATGTCCCTGACCAAATGTAATTCAAAATTAATAAAAAAGCAATTAGTCAATGAAATCAGGTGAAGAAATACATTGTTCTTATATCTCTCATGACAACTAATTTAAAGTGTTTAAAAATATCAAATAGGAAAACATTCTCAATTTGAAGGGCTGTTTTTTGTGCACTTCCTTTTTTGCAGTAGTAGGGATCAAACCTAGGACCCCATGCATGCTGAATAAGTATTCCATCACTGACTTAGAGACCCAGCCCTGTGTACTTGTTTTGAAACTATGTCTATATATCTGCAGTACATGGTGGGTATGAATAACTGATGATACCACTGATGAAAATATGGGGGCTACTTGGGCTTACTGCCATTCTTACTTGGGACCTATGTCATAGCCTTTGGTGTTCCTGGAGGCATTGGACTTCAGAGAGACCACACCCAGAGCCTAGCCCAGGCCACCAGCCTCAGGATGTTGGCTTGATATGAGGATCTTGGGTGGTGGGAAATGCTGGGGAGTGATATTGACCAAATTATATCGTTATATTTTGTGCATTCATGATTATATAACAACAAGTTCCATCATTATGCACAACTATAATGCACCAATAAAAATGTGGAGAAAACAAAAAAGGATCCAGGATGGGCAAGGGACAAAGGCTCTCTTTCTTTTCTGGCTTTTTCTGGCTCTACTCTCCCTTGCTCTTTGCCTCTCACTCTATCCATCTTCCTTTCTGTTTTTCTCTGATTTTATCTTGTCCTCTGTATTCCTCTCTATCTTTGAGTCTTTCTTCTTTTTTTGCCCAGTATCTCGAACTCTGCCTTACCTTTTCTGCTTGTCTCCCTGCCACTCTCTTTCCTTTTCTCTTTTTCTCATATTCCATTGTCTCTTCCGTTTTTTCATGAGCTACACGGGTGTGCGTAATCTTCTCCCTATGTCTCATTTTAGAATGTCTCATTGTAAAACTCACAGGGACCTTCAGGAAGAAATAGCTGCTCTCTCTGCAGAGAAGTTAGGGGTGGAGATTTAGGGCTAAATTTGAACATTTTAGTTAGGAAGGAGGGAAAACTGGCTTATTCAGTCAGGGGATTGGAGCCTGGGGTGGGAACTTGGCAAAGTCTAAAAGTTCCAACGTTCAGTCTGTGTCCTGGCCCTACACTCTCTGACTGAAGCCTTGAGGCTATTTTTAGAAGCTTTCAAAATATCCCAGAAGGCAGAATCTACCCACTCCATTGAGCCTGGGATGCTGGAGGATTCATTGAAGGTAGAATAACTGAGGCCTGTCCTATAACCTTCCTCGTTTCCACTAGCCACTGGGAAAACTGCCCCAGATTTGAGTACCATGGAGGAGAGGAAAGGTAGCAGCAGATGATGAACCAGTCACAGAATGGGAAGGGGTGAATAAAGTGCCTCAAATCCAAGATCCCAAAGCATCCTAGAAGGGATTCTAGAGGTCGGCTAGTCTTGCTCCCTCAGTATTTATACGTGAAGACTAGAGAGGGCACTATTAATATCTTTCCAGAAAGAAGGCAGAGGGAAAAAAAAAGAATCTCTTAAAACCATCCCCTTCACCTCTGCCCTAGTTTCTGGTTTCTCTGCCTCCAGTCTCTCACTGACAATCTAGTTTCCACCCTGGCCAGAGAAACCTATCATATTTTTGGGTGTGGTGGAAGTGGAAAGGCAAATTTAACCATTTTACTTCCACTTAGAGTCTTCAATAGATCCTCGGTACCTACTGAATAAAATCCCAAATCCCTTAGCTGGAGGGCAAACCTGTTTGTGATTTTGCCCCCACTTACCTTTACAAACTTCCTTGACTTGATGTATTTTCCTTTGGGACCTTCAAACTCTGACATTCTCCTAACCCAAACTTACATTCCCTCATTTCTCTCTCTCTCTCTCTCTCTCTCTCTCTCTCTCTCTCTCTCTCTCTCTCTCTCTCTCCCTCCCTCCCTCCCTCTCCCTCTCTCTCCAATTTTTTTAAGCTAACACATGCCTTTGGGTAGAAATTCAAACCATCAAACAGTACAATAAAATAAAAAGTAAAACTCCTCAAGTTTTCCAGGCCCTATTCCCATCCAAAGATAACTATCTCCCCAAACATCTCTTTCACAGTGATTCAGTCATAAAGGGCCTCCCTGCTGTTCCTAAAACATATGACCTCCCAACGAAGGACTTTGCCCTTGTTACTTTCTCTCTCTGGAATGATCTTTCCCCAGATATCTTGCTTCTTCCCTCAGTGTCTTCAGGTCTCTACTTAATTGTTGCCTTCTTGGTGAGGTCTTCCTTGACTTACCTTATCTAAGTTTGCAACTTCTGCCACAACTCTTAACTCCTTCCTTGCTTTATCACCTAGCATTTATCATCACCTAACATACTATATATTAGACTGATTTACTTGTTTATTGTCTGTCTCATTCAGTAGGACATATGTTCTATGAGGGCAGTGGTTTTTCATCATATATATCTCCTTGATGCATGATTGAACATATGCTACATAATGGGCTTTAAATATTATATTGAATGTCCCTCCTTCCTCCATTCTTGCCCCCCTCCCACCCCCATTATGTGTCATCATCCGCTTATCAGTGAGATCATTCATCCTTTGGTTTTTTGAGATTGGCTTATCTCACTTAGCATGATATTCAACAGTAATTAACCACAAATTCTCTTAGGTAGTTCAGAATGTTTCTGGATTTTATTCTGATTAATTCATTTGTTTCTTCTTCCTTTGTTAAAATAAAATTTTGTAATTTATATATACTCTCACACTTCTGGTTGTTCCTTCTGCCTAGCATGAACTTTTCCCCTCCCTTGTCTCTGTGGAAAATTCCATCTTTTTGTGAAATCCTTTCTGTTACTCCAAGTCTGGATTAGATGTCCTCCTACATTCACTCACAGTCCTACTGCTATTGGATTTATTATCTCATACCTGGATCCTCAATTTACATATCTCTTTCCTATAAACTATAAGTAACCCGAGGGACCAGGAATTATTAATGGTGGTATCTATGCCTAGTATAGTCTCTAGCATTTATTAGGAGCAACCATAATTGAACAGATGTGGATTTTAATCCAGTTTTGCCACTTCCAAACTGTGTGACCTTGGACAAGTCACTGTATCTCTTGAATCTTGGTTTCCTACCCTGTAATATAGACATCATGATACTCACCACATGGAGTTGTAGGAGATGAAATGACTGCATTGTATAATGTGCTGCAACAGCCAGGTGTGGTAGCCTACACTTGCAATCCCAATGACTCAGGAGACCCAGGCAGGAGGACCACAAGTTCAAGGCCAGCCTCAGCAACTTAATGATACCTTGTCACAAAAAATTAAACTAAAAGGACTGGGGCTATAGCTCAGTGGTAAAGTGAACCTGCATACAATCCCCAGCACCAAAGAAAGTGTTGTAAGAGATGTATAGACCTCTAGCAACTTCACTTGCCCCTCATGAGGGAAATAGGACAACAAATAAGCCTCCTTTTCAGGAGAGCCAACAGAGGTACTGAGATGTAAAAGTACACTTTCCAAGGTGACAGGGTAATTAAGTGGCAGAGCCAGCATCCAAATCTGAATCTGCCATATTAGAAGCTTATCCTCTACCTGGGAAGTAGAAACAGCATAGATTCCAGTGCTTCTGGCTCCTAAGCCATTATTTTTGTAATGTGCATTACTCTCAGAGAAGACTGGCATCTCCTGGACAGCATGGCCTGCTTCTCTGAGGGAAGCAGAGTACAGGTCCAGCCCCTTCTTAGCCCCAGGATGCTTGGCTATGTCAGCTTCTTAAACATTGAGAAAGAGGCAGTCCATTTTGTGTGAGGTTGGAAGGAGAAGAAATGTAAAAGCTTTCTTCTAGGATGGACAGCTGAAGGCTAGGCCTTCTTTAAGGGAAGTTCTGAGAGGGAAGATCATAAGAACTGCTGTACATAGTGCCTACTGTTTGCCAGTCATTCTCTCCTGTGTCTATTAATTCAGGTAATAATCATCTACTGAACACCTACTCTCCAGGTGCTGTCCTGGATGCTGGAGGAGCAGCAGTGAATGAGACCAGAGGGAGAGGTCAAAAGTAGCCAACAGGTGATAACTACAAAGAGCTCATGGTAGTCCTTCACTTTATGGACAGGAAATTGTAACTTAGAGTGTGGATATGAATTGCCCACACCACACGGTTTGTATTGGGATCCAAAATGCAGATTTGTTCAAGTTTATTTTTTAAAATTTCACTTTTTTACATTACTAGGGATTAGGGATTAAATCCAGGAACTCTTGACCTCTGAGCTTCATCTCCAGCTTTTTTTTTTTTTTAATTTTGAGACAGGAGATTACAAAATGTAAAGTAGTCTAGGCTGGCCTCAAACTTGTGATGCTCCTGCCTCAGGCTCCCAAGTCTCTGGGATTACAGGCATGAATGACAACACGCAATTTTGTTCAACCTTAAACCTGGCACTTGGCTAGGGATACAACTCAGTAGTGGAGCACTTTGCCTAGCATGTTTGAAGCCCTGGGTTTGAAAAAACAATACTGAAAAAATAGACAAGAACAAAACAAAACAAATCTGGTATTATTTTGGCTACACTGCTCCACCTCTCTGAATTGACTGCCTCCAAATCATTTTCTTCTGTTACTTTCAGCCTTCACAATGTCACCACTAGAAAGGTCCACTAATGTGGTAAACAGTTACTTCTTTGAGAATTCCCTGTTAATATATCAGGACAGCATACCTGGGGCCTAATATTAGCATATTTCAGTTTACAATTTTAATCTAGCAGTCACCTAGCAGGAAGCATAGGGGAGTAGGTAACAGATGGTAAGTTTCCACGGGGTTTAAATGTACTAGAAGAAATTATAGGAGCTGGGGTTGTAGGTCAGTGGTATAGTGCTTGATTAGCATGTGCAAGGTCCTGGGTTCCATTTCCAGCACCATAAGAAATCTGTAAAAGAAGAAATATAAACTACTAACAGCATAAAAAGATAATCTTGGGCTGGGGTTGGACACTCAGTAGTAGAGTGCTTGCCTAGCATGTATGATGCACTGGGTTTGATTCTCAGTACTGCATATAAACAAAACAAAACAAAGGTCCATTGACAACTAAAAGATTTTTTAAAAAATAAAAGATACTCAATCTCAGTAGTAATTAAATAATAAAATAAATACAGAGATTTTGTTTTTCAGTCTAGCATATTGGCAGAGTTAAATAACTGATGATACCTGGTGTTGGTGGGCATGTGCAGAGAAAAGTACTTGCATGCATTTTAAGTGAGTAATGAATTGTGCATTAGAAAAATCTCGCTGAAGGTTGTTTGAACAGAGGTATCAAAATTCATTTTTTTATCCTGTGGCCCACTGAGGAATAAATGTGGATGAGTGTATAAAGATACATGCATAAGGTGATTCATCACAATGTTTTTTTGACAGTGCAAAATTGAAAACAACCCAAGTGTCCTTTGATAACAGAATGGGTAAATAAACTAAAATATATCCATGCAATGAAACACTATGAAGCCACTTGAAATGGTGAAATAGACCTATATTAGTTGATACAGAAATGCCCAAAAAATACAATTGAGTAAAAACAAATTATAAGTCCGCATGTAAATTGTGGTGTGTGTGTGTGTGTGTGTGTGTGTGCATGCACATACATGTATATTATCCTAGACAATATTAATAGAAACATCATTTCTAGAAGAAGGGAGATAACCATTCATTTCTACATTAGGCAGTTCTCCAGGGTCCAGCTTGGGCACAGCATATTAAAAGGTACAAAGATAAGTGACAAATTGGAGTCTGTCCAGATGGAAGTAATTAGGCTGGGAGGGAGTGGAACCAACTCAGGGAAACAGTTGAAGGAGCTGGAGCCAGAGAGCATTGAAATCCCAGGGAAATTTATTTTGATTTAAATAAAAGAAACTCTTTGCATGACCCAGGTCTCCATGATCAAATAGGCTATCTATCTAGGGATGAGGAGTGAGCTTCTCACTCTGGAAGTGTGTAAGGAGAGGGCCAGGGAGTCAGTTGGGCGAGCCCTAAGTCCCTTTCCTTCTAGCTTTGGAGACTTTCAGACTTGAGAAAGGTTGTCTACTTGTACTGGCTGCCTGAAGTTGACGGAAAAGGGAAGGGCAGGGGGCCCTAGGGAATAAAGCCCATTGGGACCTTCAATGAGCTACAGCAAAGGCCACAGTCAGAAGGGTTTTCTACTCCCAACCTCTTGAAAAGATTACCCACCTCCCTGCTCTACCAGCCCCTCCCTCTCCCATTGCCTCTGACTTGTGGAAATGACAGGACTACTAGCTGTGGAGTTTGGAACTAACCCTCCTCTTCCCTCCTGAGTCAGAGTTTAAATTGGCTCCACTATTAGGCTGAATAGGTAGGCGGTTAAGTAGATGGTGTGGTTCCAAGGGCACTAGACGTACCCCCCTGTTTCAAGATACCTCCTCAAGGTCTGATTTTTCATTAGTGCTCTATCCTTTGAATCTTGAATGCTTTCCAAAATTCCTTTGCAAAAATGCCAATAATTCCGGGAAGGGGATCACCTTAAGCTGCCAGGAAAAGGGAGGGGTGGGGAAGGGCTCTGCATTCTGTGAGGGCCTCTTCTGAGTGTCTAGGGGAAGTTTTGTAGGCTGGGCAAGGAAGGAGGGGAGGAGGTTTTCTATCCAGGGGCCTCAAGTACTCTGTGGTTAAAGCTTAGAATAGCTAGACTCAGTAGTTCCTAGGCCTGCCCACACATTAGAATCACCCAGAGCATTTATAAAAAAATATTGATGCCCAGACTTCACTCAAGCCAGAAGGTTCAAATTTAATTGGTTTGGGGTGGGATCTGGGCATAGTTATTTTTGTAAAATTTCCCAGGTGATTCTAATGTTCAGCCAGGACTGTGAACCACTAAATGAAGAGAAGCCCAGACAGATGCAATTTAACCTGAAGGAGAAGAAATAGGGCCTGGGTTAGCTTCTTGATCCCGCATAAGGCAGGACCCACAGAGAAGGGATGGTACTACTCCCCTGCTCCCCAAGTACAACCCCCTGCCTCAAAGGTGATTGAGAGTTAGTTAATTTCCTGGTTTTAAAATTTCAACTTCCCACATCCATGGAAAACTGGAAAGATTGGTCATCCTACAGAGGGTGACTCTAAGTATTTAAATCTTAAGTCATCTGAGCTCTGATTGGGATAACTACCTTTTCCCCTCTCTCAGTTTTCTCATCTGTAAAATGGGATTAGTCTTTAAACTCTCATTCTGACTCTATCTCTTACTGCTATAAAATGAAATAACATTAGTGAAAGGGCTCAGTGATCTGTGAAGCACTGAGCACACTTCTGGGTGGAATGTTATAAATAATAAGCAAAACCTCCCAGGCTGAAAAGGTCACAAGATGATTGCCAGTTAAATCTGCAAAGTCCACTGTAGTGGCACTTGGCTTTCATTTATTCTTTTCTTCTCTTCTATAGGTTCCTTTACCTCTCCCCCAACTTTAAAAAACATTCTAGGATATCAGTGGGTCTGGGGATGTGGCTCAGTGGCGGAGTGGCAGGTTCCATCCTTAGCACCATAAATAAATAAATGAATAAACAGATAATTCTAGGATAAGAGGGATCAAAGGGATAACAGACAATTTTCAATACTATCACACCATCAAATAGATAGATGGAAACCTACAGGGTAAAATAATGGATCCAAGACCATACAGTTCATTATGGGCAGAACTGGGGTTCAAACTCAACATACCTTAAATCTTTGCCCCTTCACTACAGAGTTGTGTATTACTTCCTAAGCACTGTTCTGACCCCCATAAGTCCATATGTCCTTTTGGTGGCATTGTATTTAACATACCCCACAAACATTCTCTCAATAGAAGAGAAAAGGGACTGTTGAAGCTCAGTGTGCTGGAGTTTAATTCAGCCTGGGAAACTGGCTATGGTCAGGGAGAACTTCCCAGATGAGATGATCTGAGACTAGAAGAAAAGTAGTAGTCCTCTAGGTAAACAGAGGGGGACCAATGGAGGAAAGCCATTCTAGGCAGTGGGAACACTGTACAATGGCCTACAGGAGTAAGAACGCATGGCTTTTTCAGTCCATTCCAGTAATTGGTATGACTGAAAGGCAGGGCATGGGTAGACAGGTAGGAGATGAAACGGATCATATTTGTCCTGCTAAGGATTTTGAACTTTAGCCTGCAGGTGTCAGAACACCACTGAAAGGTTTTAAACTAAGGTCAGATATTTGATGCTATTTAACCACTTGTAACTCCAGGGCAAACAGAGGATTAACAAAAACAATGGGAAAGTTACAGCACACCCTCAATCTCAGAACACGAGTAACACACTACTGGCCCAAACCTCTGAATACTGGAGCTGACGCCTAACCCTGACTCATCCTTGGGATACTGGGCTGGGAGGAGGCCCAGCACCACCTCCTCATGTCTGGGCTGAGTCTAGGCTGAGCCATGTAGACTCTGGGCCTGGGCTGGCAGGCCTTCAGGCCATCCCTCCCAGAATGTGCTTCCCAGGTTTCTCTGGGCAGAATCCTAGGACACCTCAATGCTGACAGGGACCAATACCCTGAGATCACTGTTGTGGTTCTTGTTCCCATATGTATCAGTGCCTTTTTTTTCTGTCTTTCCTCTGGGCTTCATATAATGATCCCCTGTACTTCCAGGTCCCCATAACAGAGTTCTCTTTCCTTCTGGCCCATGGAGTTTCCCTGAATTATGTTCATGAGGGAAATGGGTATCCAAAGCATTGTGGCAGCACAGAGAAGGAAGGAAATTTGGGTGAGTTGTGAGGCTGAGGGTACAGTAGCTACACAGAAAAAATGACACTTGACTTGGTTTGTGAAGGGTGAGTAGGAGGTGGTCAGGTGGAAAAAGATTATAAAACTGAGAAACAGAAGGCTTGAAGGCACAGAACTTTGAACTTACATGGAAATGCTTAATGACTCCAATAAAGAGAACATTTATGGTGGGATAAGGAGAACAGGGATGGGGAGGAGAAGACTTGAGAAAAGACTACTCAAGTGGCTCCTGAGAATCACCACCTTGATAGTTCATGGGTATCTCAAATTTACCATATCTAAAAACTACACCATCTTCTCCCTACTTCTACAAACAAGTCCCCTCCTAATATTCCAAATCTCTGAGTCCTATTTATTCTACCTCCTTTAATCTGGCTCCAATTTATTCTTTTCTCTCCATTCCTGATGCAACTGTCCAAATCTATAGCTGAAAAGTGAGCATCTCTGGGTTAAATCCTCAGTACAAAACAAAACAAAACAAAAATTCTAATATGATACACAAAGCCATTGATTAACTTACCACCTCTCATTCACTTGTACTGATTGAGCACCAACTATATTAAATGCCAGACAGTTCTTGTTCTCATGGAGTTCATTGGGCCACTTATAGAGATAAACATTAATCAACTCAATACTCAAATAAACGTATACTTATAAACTCTGGTAAATTCTCTTGAAGAAGGGTGGTCAGAACTTTAAAGACATGGCAAGGGTTCTGATATATGGCAGGTTTTAGAAAGTTCCACAAAAATTGATATTTTATTTAAAGAAAGGATTAACCAAGTAAATGGTGGGAGTAGGGAAGCATGTGCCTCCTGCAAAATAAATAATATGTAAAGGTCTTTGTGGGGGATGGGTTGGAAGAAGCATGAAACATTTGAGAAACAGAAAGAAAGGTAATGTGACTGGGAGGCAAACACCAATAGGCAGAGTTGGTTGAGACATACGCTAGAGAAATAGGGAGGAACCAGATCATAAGATGATTTCCAAGACCATGACAAAGATTCTCTGTTCTTCATCAGAAGAGCAAAAAGAAGGAGCCATTGAATTCTTTTAAGTTGGAGAGTGACACGATCAGATTTGCATATTGAAAAGATTCCTCTGACTGCTTTGCAGAGAATGGGTTGGATGAGAGCCAGAAAAGATTGGTGAAATCAGTTATGAACCTGCTGCAGTTATCCATATAACTAGACTAGAACCAAGGTATTGAGAATGGAGATGGAGAGAATCAGGCAGTTTTGAGAGTTGTTTAGGAGGCTCAGTGGTAGGACTTGGCAATAGGATGAAATGGGGGTGAGTGGGGAATAAGGAGGTATTAAGAATGATTCTTAGGTTTCTGGAAGGAGATAGGTTTGAGAGGGAAGATCAGAGGAATTTTTGGAAATGCTGAGGTGGAGGCATCTGTGAGTTGGAACGTATATGCTACATGGACCTAGTGCTCCAGCTTCATCAATCTGCTTTCAGATCTTTACATTTCCAAGATCTCTATTGCTTTTTTGATATTTAGATGCTGTTCCTTCTGCCTAATGCACCATCTTCATTTATTCCCCCAAGCCTCTCATTTCTCCTTCCCAGGAGAAAAGCATCTTTGTACATTTATGCTGCAATAACAAAATACCTCAGATTGAGTAACTTATAAAAAACAGAAAATTATTTTTCACAGTTCTAGAAGTTGGGAAGTTTAAGATCATAGTGCCAGCAAGTTAAGTGTCTGGTGAGGGCCTGGTCTCTACCTTTATGATAGCACCTTTAATGCTCTGTTCTCACAGACAGAGAGGATGGAAGGGCAAAAAGGAACCTAATTAATTCCCTCTATCTCTCTTATAGAGTTACTAATCACACTCATAAGGGGGGCCCTATGACTTAATCACCTAAATGTCCCTCCTCTTATTATTGTTCGTGGGTCATTATGTTTCAACATGACTTTTGGAGGGAATGCAAACATTCAAACCACAAAGGAATAACTAGGGGAAAGTCTCCAAGGTGTGAATAAGCAACACGTGTGTGTGTGTGTGTGTGTGTGTGTGTGTGTGTGTGTGAATGTACAAGAGCCAAGAGAGTATAGTAGTTGAAAGTGTGGGACTGGAGGTGTAACTAAGTGGTAAAGCACAGGTTTAGTATGCATGAGGTCCTGGGTTCAGTACCTAGCAACATAAACAAAACAAAAAGTGTAGACTCTGAATCAGAGCACCTGGGCTCATATCATATCATCTTCAGGGACCAATGACCTTGGACAAGTTACTCTTTCTTGGCTTCAGCTTCTTCCTCTGTAACACAGGGATGACAATGATAAACTTAGATTTGAAGTTGTTAGGATTAAAAGAAATAATTATGAATATCAATTACTCACACATAAAAGCACTCAATATTGATCATAGATATTTTTGTTGAGTTTTTATGGAAATTTGGAAGGGTGGACAAGGTCAATGAATATACCAATCAGACTAGAGAAATTCAGTGGGATTATTTTTTTCCACTTGCTTTTGTTCATTTGTTAGTTTGTTTTGAAATGGAGTCTGGCTATTTTGCCTAGGCAAGCCTTGAACTCCTGGGCTCAAGCAATTCTGCCTCAGTCTCCTAAGTACAGGTGTGTGCCACCAAGCACAGCTTCAGTTGCACTTAGAGGAAGAGATGTATCTGGAAATAAAAGGCAGGGCCTGGCTGTGGACAGGAGAGAGTGCCAAAGATCACACTGCCCATATATTAGTGAGTGAGCTTTCAGACCTAGGTCAGGATGCCAAATCCTGTGACCTTTCAACTTAATTTACTGCTTATATTCACGAGGAAGAAAATGGAGGGAAAATGGTTGCTAAAATGCAGGGTATATTACTTCAGCAGGGAGAAGGTAGAGTGTTCAGGATGTGGTCTCTAGGTCCAATATGCAAGCTTGTGTTTAAGGAAGCAGTGGATGTATGTGGTAGTTAAAAAAAACAACAACGAAAACATTACTGAGTTTGCTGTCTAGAGAACAGGATTCCAGTTCCAGCTCTTATACTCACTGGTTGTGTGGCCTTGGGCAGGTTTTTATGTTCTCTTAGCCATTTTGTAGAAGGGCTAGGAATCTGTACACAGTCAAAGCAAGAAGCAAATGAGCTAATACAAAATAACATGTGGGAAAACAGACTGTCACTGCTACCATCCACAAATAACATATGAGTAAGCTCCTGGCACTGCACATGGCACATACCAGGTGCTATAGGAAAGATTTTTGGATGAACAGCAGCATCTGTATATATATATGTGTGTGTGTGTGTGTGTGTGTGTGTGTGTGTGTGTGTGAGAGAGAGAGAGAGAGAGAGAGAGAGAGAGAGAGAGAGAGAGAGTGAGAGAAGGAGAATGTGTGTACATTCTTGTGTGGATAGATAAATGGAGTCCAGATGACACTTTCTGAAAAATAAAAGATGTAGCTGAGAAATAAATGATGTAGGTTCCAGGTTCTCTCTCCTTTCAGTTGCTGACTGGGGAGGTATTGGCCTCCCTTGCCCTGAGCCCCTTAGAAAAAATACCACTCTATATTGAGGGACATTTTGGAGGGTTATGTATAAGGTTTCCTCATTTATCCCTACCAAACAATATTATTTGAAATCATATTTTGTGCCAAGTGGTGGGGCTATGGAGGTGAGCAGAAAAGATATTATTCCTGGCTTCACAAAATCATGGTGTAGCTGGGAATGGTGGCATACACCTGTAGTTCCAAATACTTTGAAGGCTTAGGCAGGAAGATCAAGTTCAAGATCCTAGGCAACTTAGGGAGACCCCATTTTAAAATAAAAAGTAAAAAAGGTTTGGGGTGTAGTTCAGTGCTTAAGCACCCCCAGGTTCAATCCTTAGTACCAATTAATTAGTTAATTAATCAAAAAGCAAAAAACCAAATTGTGGTCTCAAACCAGACATGGTGGTGCACATCTGTATTCCCAGCTACTCAGGAAGCTGAGACAGGAGAATTTCAAGTTTGAGATCAGCCTGTGCAATTTAACTGAGACCCTGTCTCAAAATAGAAAAAAAAAAGGGCTGGAGGTGTAGCTCAGTGGTAGAGTACTTGCCTAGCATATGTAAAGTCCTGAGATCAACCTCAGTACAGAAAAAAATAATCACAGTCTAAGGGGGACAAGGGGTGGTGGGAAATATTTTTCTGTGACTATTGTTAAAATTATTATAAACTTAGTGGCTTAACACAATTCTTTTTTACAATGCTGGAGGCCAAAAGTCTAAAACAAGTCAGAAGAGCTGAGTTCCTTCTGGAAGTAGTAGGGAAGATTTCATTTCCTTATCTTTTCCAGTTTCTTGAGACTGCCTGTATTCCTTGGCTTGTGGCCTCTCCTCCTTCAAAGCCAGCAGTGACAGATCAAGTTATAACATCACATTACTCTGATCTCCTCTTCTGCCTCTCTCTTCCACTTTTCCATTTTTGGGGAAAGTGGGATGGGGTCTTGCTATGTAGTCCAGGTTGGCCTTGAATGTCTGCCTTCAAACAATACTCCTACATTAGCCCCTGGAATAGCTGGGATTAAAAGAGCACACGACTGTACCCAACTTCACTCTTCCACTTATAAAGACCTGTTATTATTTTAAACCCACTTTGGCGATCCAGGATAACATCCCAATCTTTAGGTCATCTGATTAGCCACCTTAATTCCAACTGCAAACTTAATTCAACTTTATAATGTAATATAACATATTCATAGGTTCTTAAAATTAGGATGTGGATGTCTTTGAGGGACCAGTATTCTACCTACTGCACAGAGGTAGATATTAAACAAGTAAATACATAGATAAAATACTCTTTTGCAAACAATAATAAGTGCTGTGAACAAAACAAAAAAAATTGGAAGGGAGATTTTGAGGGGGTACTGGGGATTGTACCCAGGGGTATTTAACCACTAAGCCACATACTCAGTCCTTTTTATTATTTTTATTTTGAGACAGGATCTTTCTAAGTTGCTTTAGGACCTCACTAAATTGCTGAAGTTGGGTTTGAATTTGTGATCCTTCTGCCTCTGCCTCCTGAGTTGCTGGAATTACAGGTGTGCCACCACTTCTGCAAGAAACAAATCTTTGAGATTGAGAATAAAGATTATTTTGGTGGTGAGGGCATTCTTAGAATGACCAAAGAGAGAAGTAATATTTAAACTGAGACCTGAAGTAAGGGAAGAAGTCACCTATGCAAATGTCAGAGGAAGAATTTTCCAGAAAAAGTGAACCAGAGTCAGGTGCCATGGTACATGCCTATAATCCCAGTGACTTTGAAGACCCAGGCAGGAGGACTGCAAGTTTGAGGCCAGCCTGGGCAACTTAGCAAGACCCTGTTTCAAAATAAAATATAAAAAAAGCTGGGGATATAGCTCAGCAGTAGAGAGTCCTGGGTTCAATCCCTAGTATGAGAAGAAAAAATTTTAAAAAAGAGTGGACCGGGCAGAAGGAGCAGCATCTTCAAAGGTATAACACTGTGCAGGAAGGAGAAGCAACCCAATTCTACCATTGCCTAGAAAGTGGGAGAGCTCAGGTGGCAGAAAACTTTGCCATAGTAGAATAGATGATGAATGAGTAAATGTAATGAGGTAAAGGTGTCTATCATTACCTACATTTTTATTCCCAGTGAAGTCTATGAGGTCAGAGCCTGGAGATTGGAAGCATCTCCCCTAGGTCATCAGACAAGTTCAGGTCCCCCAGGGTGTGCTGCGCCTATTCAGGTCCCAGGATGAGGGATGTAACTAGAATGTGGAGCACCAGAGAGCTGGTGCAATTGCAGCACAGGGACACTGCCAGCCAGTGGGTGGATCCAGACAGAGGTCTTTGCCCAGGCAGCCAGGATGATTTCATCTCTATGGCAAGCATCATCAATCAGGAGACCTGACACTGGGCAAGTTTCTAGGAGATGAAAAGAAAATGTAAACCACAGCCCTTTCCTTCAGGAGCTTTTGCTGGAGATCTGGATCTGATTTCACAGGAGGAAGATCTCCCCTATTTCTAGATCAACTTCTGGACAAGAGAAGCCCACATTTCTCCTGGGTCTTAGATCATGCTGTGTGTTATGTACAGGTTGACTCTCAGTGGAGAGACCTACCAGACAGCTTCTGTACCTTTTTTCCCCTCCCTAAAAATCTCTTGGCTTCATTTTCAGATTTATTCCAAGCAACAGAACTATAGGATCATTTGTCTCTTTTTACTAACTTGTTTGATTTTTTATTATTCTTGCATCTGGAGGCCCAGTGGAAAGAACACTTGCCTAGGAGTCAGGAGAACTGAATTTTTCCCTGAGCAAGTTCATTCACCACTCTTAGCCATAGTTTCCTCACATGTAAAGAGGGAACATGTAGCTTAGATGATGTTAAAGGCGTGACATTTTAGGATTCTGTTTTCACTCTTTTACAAGGATATAGTAGAGGTGGAGTTAGGCAGTTATGAAGGAATATTCTCTAAGATTCAGTGGTTCTGTTAGTTAAACACAAGGTGGCCTCTCTTTTGTCAAACATTCAGATACATAGAATAAATGGCTGGACATCACTGGAGTCAGTCATCTGGAAGCACATTTAAGTCTTTGTTGAACTGAGGAAAGTAGAGTCAGAACTCTTGGCCTCCAATCCCAAGGCCTTTGAGAAGGAGAAGCAGAAGAGTTGGGAGTGGTATGTGTGTATGAGGAGGAAACTTGGAACAGTCCCACTTCTTTCCCTGTAGCATTACACTGCCAGCACCACATCCTCTGGAGTCACTGGGGAGGCCCATGAACCCATGATGTGGCTGGCTTGAGGCACACTTCAAACCCTGAGGAGGGCCTTGCATTTTCCCCACCAAGACACAGCCACATATGGACTCACATCTGCATGTACACATGGTTGGGTGGAATATAAAACAGTACTTTTGGCTCAGTGGGAAGTAGCGGAAAGGCTCTTAAAATATAGTTAGGGATGTTTGAGAACTGTATTTCTCATCTAAAAGAATATTAGTATTCTTTCTAGTCTGAGTCTACAGTTTAAGGAATGAGAAAAATTATTTTAGGAAGGTGGGCTATGGAAGGAAGAAGCCTATTTGGAAATACACATTAGGCCCAACAATACACTACAAACAAATTGACACAATCAGGCAAGCATGGGAGCATATGGACAACATCCACATTGCTAAACAAAGGTACATCTGGGATCAGGAAGACATTGGAGCTTATATTTACACATAACTATGATCCCTCTTTTTTCCATGTGTAAGCACGTATGGTTTGTGAAACACTTCTCACAGGTAACCTTATATATCCTCTTGACAACAATCCTGGGAGGTGGCTAATAGTATTACCTCAAATTTTACAGGTGGGGAAACTGAAGTTTGGGTTAATCAACTGATTTTCCTAAAGTTATCAAACTAATAAATGGCAAAACTAAAACTAAAACTAGGTCTTCTGCTTTCCACATATGCTTATAACCCCCAGTACTGAGGATTGAATCCAGAGGCCCTCTACCCCTGAGCCACTCCCTTGGCCCTTTTTATTTTTTATGTTTAGATGGAGTCTATCTAAGTTGTTCAAGCTGGCCTTAAACTTGCAATGCTCCTGCCTCAGCCTCCTGAATTGCTCGGATTACAGGTGTCTGCCACTGCACCTGGTTCCAGGTACACTTTTTCTCTCTCTCTTATACACACAGAAAAATTTGATGCAGCTACTTCCATAAAGGTATATAAAGGCATATACATAGCTGGGCATGGTGGCACACACCTATAATCCCAGCAGCTCAGGAGACTGAGGTTGGAGGATCACAAATGCAAACGAAGCCTCAGCAACTTAGCGAGGCTCTGAGCAATTTAGCGAGACCCTGTCTCAAAACAAAATATAAAACCAGCTGGGGATGTGGCTCAGTGGTTAAGTGCCTCTAAGTTCAATCCCCAGTACCCTCCCAAAGGCATATACATAAGGATAAAATATGTATACCTCCAGCATCAGGAGTTGTGGGACTGTGCTGTCATGGAGGTCTCAGTAATGGGTGTTCAAAGCCACGGGCCATCCTTCTTTCTATTTCTTGTCCAATCACTTATGTGAAGCTTTCTCACAGCATTGAGGTGAGAGCTATATATCCTGAGTAAATTTTCTACTGACCCTGCTGAGGTGAAGCCTTTGATCCCCATAACTCAACACTTAAAATGCAAGTACACATTTCACTAATATGTTCTCTCTCTCACCAGATAGTAAGCTCTGTGAAGGTAGGAACTTCTGTCTTTTCATGTCTATATAGACAGAACCTAGTACAGTGCCTAGTGTAAGCATACACACAAAATTTTGTTGAATGGATGAAGTAAATGGAAATGAATGAATAGATGAATAATAAAGACAAATGGCCTGACTTCAAGTCCTTATTTGTAGTGTGATCACAGCCAAGTGACTTCACTTCTTTGATCCTCAGTTACCTTATCTGTCAAATATAGACTGACACATACTCTGTTTACCTAAGCGGTTCTTCGGAGTGAATGACATAATGATTTGAGAGGGTTTTGTTTGTTTGTTTTTGTACTGGGATGAACCCAGGGTGTTTAACCACTTGGTCATATTTCTAGCCCTTTTTATTTAGGTATTTTTAGTTTGAGACATGGTTTGATAAGTTGCTTAGGGCCTTGCTAAATTGCTGGGGCTTGTCTTGAACTTGCTATCCTCCTGCCTTAGCTTCCTTGGATTACAGGCATGCACCACCACACCCAGCTCACTTGAAGGTTTTTTTACATAGTTGTTTCATGGATTCTCAGAACATAGGAATCTCTCCTTCAACTTCTCAGAGTGTGTGGTCATCCAATTTTTGTTCACACACCTCCAATTATGAGGACCTCAGTGCTCTCTGAGTGGCTCTCTCCAGTTTGTGGCAATTTCTGCCATAAGAACTTTTTTCCTTGTGTTGCACTGTGGTTATCTCTCACTGGTGCTAAATTCATCTCTTGGCATTCAAAAATCCAAAGAGATATATAACATTCTATATATCTTCTCAATGTTGAACAGCTCAAGATTCTTCAATTATCCTAATTCCTTGCCCCCTCCCCAGCCATCTCACATCTCACAACACTGTGGACAGACATCAGTGTGTGTGTGTGTGTGTGTGTGTATACACGTGCACGCATGTCCCTTAAAGTTGGGCATCCATAGCAGGATATAGTTCTTAAAACAACATTTGACCAGGGCACAAGAATGCAGAACTGCCCCCTTTATTCTTTATACAAATACCTTCTAGGTTTGATTAACTCTCCTAGCAGCCATAACCCATTGCTAACATTTATGGAATTTACTATCAAGAAAAACCTCAGAAATTATTTATCCATGCTCCTGCTAGACCACATCTTTTCCATTTTTTCCTCATAAGGTTGGCTGATTGGACTCAAGCAAAATCTTTACATTTGTTCCCCTTTTAAGCTTTTCCATTATTTGTGCTTGCCATAAACTTTTTGGATCCTGATTTTGTTGCTCAACCAATATGTATTCTCTCCTGGATTATTTTTATCTTTCCTTTCTTCCTTTTCCTCCTCTTTCTTTTCCTCTTCTTCTACCTCTCCCTCTTTCTCTTTCTTTTTTTATTGTTTTACATTTTTGCAAAAGTAATTTATGCTCACTGTAAAAATCAAAGAATAGAAACATATACATTAAGAAGTAAAAATTCTCCTTTTAGTCTCTTTCTCCATCTGCAAAGATAACTATTGTTATCAGCTTTCTCCTTTTCTGTTTTTTCTTTTTTTTTTCTTTTTATTTTCTTGATACTGGGGATTGAACCAGGGATGCTTTACCACTGAGCTACATCCCAAGCCCTTTTATTGTTTTTATTTTGAGACAGTGTCTCATTAAGTTGCTTAGGGCCTAAGTGGTTGAGACCGTTCTTGAACTTGTGATCCTCTGCCTCAGATTCCTAAGTTTCTGGGATTACAGGGGTGCACCACTGTGCCTGACTCTCCTTTTCTGGGAATTTATAAAAGTGTCTAAAAACATGGGTTTTTTAAACCAAAGGACGAATGATCTCGCTGATAAGTGGATGATGACATATAATGGGAGGTGGGAGGGATTAGTGTTAGGGTTAGGGTTAGGTTTAGGGTTAGGGTTAAGGAGGGTGGCAAGAATGGAGGAAGGAAGGACTGTATAGAGGGAAAAGAGGGGTGAAAGGGGTAGGGGGGAAATAACAGAATGAATCAGACAACATTACCCTATGTAAATTTATGATTACACAAATGGTATGCCTTTACTCCATGTACAGAGAAATAACATGTATCCCATTCGTTTACAATAAAAAAAATGGGTTTTTTAAATTGATAAATGGGATCATTCTATTCATATTGCTCTGTGACTTAACAGTGGATCAAAAACCTTATTTTCATGGTAGCTCATGTTTTCAAAAGGCAGAACTGCATCCTGTTGTTTGAATTGAACCCAGAATCTCATAAATGCTAGACAAGTGTTCCAACAATGAGCTACATCTCCAGCCCTACCATAATACACTTAATCAGTTCCCAAGTAATAGTTAATTAGGTTGTTTCCTTTATTTATTGTAGTATTATAGTGAATGGCCTCGTAAATACTTTTTTTTGTGCACAATACAGTGTTCCTCTAAGGTAAACTTGGAGCAAAGCTGGCATAGTGTGTGTGTGTGTGTGTGTGTGTGTGTGTGTGTGTGTGTTGTGTGTGTGTTGTTCTGGTTGTGATTTGGGCAAGAAGGAATATTAGATAGGAGGCTCGGTTTCATTGGTCTTGTAGGGGAAACTGAGGTTCTCAGTGAATCTGGATATAATAGAAGTTGATAAGCCCATAGGACTGGAAATGATAACAGCAGATCTTTCATCTTCTCTGGTCTAGCTGAGAAATCTGGCCTGAGCTCCCAAGGATAGACCTGAATGGAACATAATGACATATACAACATATGCCATTGCTGTAGCAGCTACAGAACCTGGAATGAAGGAAAAAAAGAACAGTAGTTAACAAGAGAGCACTATGAACTTACTAAAGGTGCTAAAGGAGTTGGGGCAGGCAGAGAGCACAAGGAGGGAGGAGCGACTGAGGGAGGGCTTCATGCTGGAACTGAGGCCCAGGAGGACCAGACAAGAGCGAGCACACTGCATTGCTGCGTGTGGTGAGAGTAGCCTGGCTAGAGGGCAAGGCCTGTGCTGAGGATCTATACCAGGAAGAGAGGGCTGGGGAGGGAAGTGTGTGTATGTTGGGGCCTGGCTTGCCTGCCAACTGAGCCCAGGTGAAGGCTGCCTGTCTGAAGATCACCATGGTGACCACGTGGAGGATGGCTGGGGCAGGGCAGTCTGGAGGCAGGGAGACCAGGGAGGAGGCTGTTCAACAGTTCAGGCCAGAATCTGTGACAGGGTTGACCTAGGGCACTGGCAGGGGAGATGAGAGGGAGAGAAGCTGGGAAGGACAGACAGACAGAGAGCAGGGCTTGGTGACCGATGGCAAGGGTCAGGCAGAGGGGAATTAAAGATGATAACATTGTGCACACAACAGACGGTGCTGACAACAAAACCACCAACAGATACAGAGCCGCTGGGGAGCAAGAGGACGAGCCTTCCTCATGGAGTCTCGCATAGAAGCTAGCACCTACCAGGCACCCAGGTCCTACTGGACAGTTGGGCAGGGTGGAGGGATGGGGAGTGTCCTTCTAGGTGTATGGAGTGTGAACTGTGCATGGTTCATGGGCAGACCACATGTCCAGGGGGCTGTTTTTTCTCCCAGCACCCAAGGATTGGTCACATATGCATGGCCACTGCACTGTGGGGGCAGGGCTGGGGGCTAATGACTTGACTGAGACAGTATCTCTGCAGGGCCAATTCTGTACTCCAAGAGGACCCTGGTTCAAACTGAATTGATATTGGTTGGCTCGGGGAAGTTCTTGAAAAGCTTCCAGCTTTATTAGAGGAAAAGCTAGAGTAACTCTCTGCCCTCTCACTGTGGTCCATTAGTGTGATTAATAATAAATATTCCCAGGCACTCGATACTGGCAAGAAGCCTTATCACCACTGTTTGTTATTACCCACCCACTATCTCCAGCTGTCCAGTCTGACTACTCAGGTGCAGGGGTGATACAATCTCAAAAGACATCTCCTCCCTTGTGTATGCCTGGTACAGCTCAGGACTGAGAAGGTCACAGGTTTGGACTGATGGAAAGGTGAACTTCAGACTGACAGGACCTGGGCCCAGATCCCTGTCCCACTGTCTACAAACCATGTGACTTTTGGATAAGTCACTTCACTGCTCAGAACCTTGATGTTATGATATCATTGTTATCTCTATAGATTCTTGTGAAGGATATATGAGGTTAGATTTTGAAATGATCTTCCTAATGCTCATCACATGGTAAGTGGCTCATTAATATTATCTTTTTTCCTTTCACCCAAATTTTGTTTTTTTTCCCCAAGAAGTGAGTAGAAGGCTGAGAATGGTTAAAAGTAAGATTTCTCTTGCTTCAGTTTATACTTTCAGTTATACTGTATCATGAGGAGATCTCTTTTTTAAAGCATATTCTTAAGTCTATTCTTTTTTTTTTTTTTTTTTTTTTTTTGGTACTAGGGATTGAACCCAGGGGAGCCACATCCCTAGCCCTTTTTAAAATATTTTATTTAGAGTTAGGGTCTCACTAAGTTGCATAGGGCCTCTATAAGTTGCTGAGGCTGGCTTTGAACTCTTGATCCTCCTCTCTCTGCCTCCTGAGCTGCTGGGATTACAGGCATGCACCACTGTGCCTGGCCTTATGTCTATTCTTAAAGTCTATTCTTTTGTTTGAGTAAGAGGCACAAATTGGGCTACTGACCTAGGGGAATAAAGAGAGCAAAATGATAGACATCAATACCAACATTAAGAAGAATGACTTTATGACATTTGCCAATAAATGGATGGATCTGGAGACTATCATGCTAAGTAAATCATGCTAAGTCAATCTCCCCACCAAAACAATGTTTTCTCTGATATGTGTAAGTTAACCCACAATAATGGGGGAAGTAAAAAAAAAAAAAAAAAAAAGAAGTTCAGTGGAGCAGACAGGGGAATGAAGAAAAGTGAGAGGGAATAGAAAAAGGAAAGTCAGTGGAAAGAATCTGACATAACATTCCTATGTACATATATTAATGTGCCACAGTGAATCTCACCATTGTGTACATCCACAAGAAATTAATTTAAAAAAATAACTATGCGTAAATGACAGAAAATCAGTAGAGGGGAGAAAGCAAGGGTGCGGGGAAGGAAGGGGATGGAAAGGTACTGGGGACTGAATTAGAACAAGATATATTCCATGCTTTTACAGTTATATCAAAATGAATTCTACTATCATGTATAACTAAAAAGAACCAATAAAATTTGAAAAAAAGACTGACATAAAGCTGATGTCTGTCCTCATCTCTACCTGACACACTTCTCTTCTAAGAATGAGAAGAATAGCCTCAGATGCTTAGTTCATCCCTTCCCTGAGGATCAACAAATGCGCTGAATAAAGCTCAAGAGATATAATTTAGACATAAGGAAGAAATTCCCAACAATGATGAAAATGATAAGCAGCTCTCAAAAAGTTCTTAATGATGGGTAACTTTCAATTATGCCAGCAGTCCAGTGGATTGGGTGGGGGATTTTTTTCATCAAAGTATCCTGGGATTCAGGACTGCTTCCCACCCAGATCCTTTGTGGTATTGCGTGTCCTGCACTGCACTGTGTCCTCTGAGAGAAGAATACCATTTAGAATGCAGATGCTTCTTTACTGCACTGAACTTAGATCTAGGGTGTGAATGATATATGTGCAGGTGATTACAAGTCCAATTTCATTTCTTTCTTGAGCTTGGCATAGGCTTTCACATAAATCAACCTTAGGATGTTCTTATTTGCCATTCCCTTGACTTTTATGCTCAGACTTGCTGCAGCTCTGGAACAATCTCAGACCCCAAGGATTCCTGAGCCTTCTCAATTGGACCCCAAATCTGGCCACCTAGAGTCCAGGTCAAATCATATTTTTTTATTGTATCTCCTGCCATCTGATTCTGATAGCCCCAGTTTACTTGGACTTCAGCTATAGAATGTCCCTGCTCCCTCCTCTGCTCTTACTGGCTCCCACCTAGCTTTACTGTTTGAAAAAGGCTTGCCTGTTCTTCAACTTTCCAAATTCAGCTCATCTAAAACCCCAAATGTCTTCATACCTCTTTCTTCTCCTAGGGTATCAAACCTTTGTGCAGATAGTTAGCCTTTATCCCCATGTCTTTCTCTCTACAGTCAAGGGCAAAACCTTCATCATTCATAAACTTAATGGTGGGAACTAAACTGGCCCCAGGAATATTGATCTAACTTTCAAGTGACATAAGATCATAGTGGGAGGAGAGAACAAAAGTTACACATAGGCTTGGGGTAGTAGACAAAGAGGTAGGAAACAAAGGTGTATTTCATTGGCCATCTTGAGAAAGAGCACTGCAGCTGCCTCTGTTTTGCTTTACAGACATGGGGAAAACTGAGATGAGTCCTTTCTAGCCAGAGGGTTTCTATTTTTTAAATTATGATCAGGTCTAATCCCAAAATCTATTAATTAAACATATTTTTAAAAGATTATCCTTATAATCCTTTAAGAAGATCAAATCATAATTTTTATTTTTTATTATTATTCCAGTTTATTTATTTGTTTTTAGTCAGAGCTTTTCAAATCTAACTTCCAAGCAATGTTAAGTTTTTCAACCATAATCACCATAACCAACTTTGTTCTAGTGAAGTGAGCAGGGGACACCTACTTACCTGGTTCTAACATTCTTGCTTGCACTATTGCAAGAACTGTTTTTTTTTTTTTTTTGGTACTAGGAATTGAATCCAGTGGCACTTTACCACTGGGGCTACATTCCCAGTTCTACTTCCTCCTCCTCCTCCTCTTCTTCTTATTTTGTTACAGGGCCTTCCTAAATTGCTGATGCTGGCTTTGAGCTTGCAATCCTCCTGCCTCAGCCACTCTAGTTATTGGGATTACAGGTGTGTGACAGCATACCTGGCTACAAAAACTTTTTGACTGAAATCTTTTTCTCCTTTATTACCTTATTCTTTATACCAGTTGTCAAACCTTGGGTAAATCCTTTCTGATCCTCAGTTCTTATGACCTGGAGTGAGGGCTGAACTAAACAGTGTCTCATAATCTGTGCTCTCCCTCTATTTCCCATCCTTCTCTTTTCCTGAGATCCAAACCCACCCTTCTCCCTTAGTCCCTCTTTCCACTTACTTTGCTAGCTCCCTCACCTTTTAACACCCACTCACACTTGGACTCCTGTACCCCCTTTCCCATTTGATAGTGTGTTTAGTTGCTTGACACTCTACCTAACTCTTTGTGTGTATGTGTGTGTGTGTGTGTGTGTGTGTGTGTGTGTGCGCATGCACACACAGAGGTGGGAGTTGGCATGGAAGGTGGGAATGACACATAGGGAGTTTCCACTTTCTAGAAAGTTGGAGTCTCCAATCAAGTTCTCCTTTCCCTTTAGGCATTTAGCTTAGTGCCAGACTCCTGTGGATTCTAGGTGAACACAAATGAAGGAATCAGTGAGTTACTTGAGTTTCTGGGGAAAAAAGGGTCATGACAGTATCAAGGAGTGTGATTGGTTACCATTGTAACCTTGTTTCTGAGACTTTCTGGTAAGTGCTGGTCTTCTTCAAATGATCAGCTTAGATGGTCTTGGTGGGAAATTTTGTTTATCCTAGAATCCATTAATTAATCTTGGCATCAGTGAGAGAAACTGAGGCAAATTGACTCTGTACACTGTTCAGTTGGGAAAACAGGAAGAGGGAATAAAACTGCTGGTTTCTGAATGCAAATGCAAGCCTTTTGCAACCCTAATAGGCTGATCTATTGTCTTAAGCACTCTACTTCCTTTTCCATCGTTTTATTATGACTGAATGAGAAAGGACCCTAGAAGCCCAGGAGTTCAATCCTTTGTTGTAGGAGGGGAAACTTAAGACCAGCGAGGAGTAGATACTTAGCTAAGACCACACAGAGGTCACTGAGTTAACTACAAGCTAGGTGTCCTGATCATCCCTCTCAAATGTTCTTTCCACTGTCCCACACTGAGGTGTGTGGTACCCGACTTCACAAAAGAAACAAAACAAAACAAAACATGCCTCTGCATGATTGCCAGTGGAGAGGAGAATGAAGGGCTATGGCCAGTTACTTCAAACTAAAACTCAGACTTAACCAGGTGACCAACTACAGGCTAGAGCACTGCTGTCCAAGGACTCTGTGACCTTGACAAGACGTACAAGTGGAGTTCGTGGTCACTCCCAGAGGAACTGGAATACAGGGGTGCATCTCACCTGAGGAAATTATAGCTTCATCAAAAAGCGAACATTTTGGGGAGGGACTAAAGAAAGAAGACACTGATTTGAGGAGAGCGGCGACTGTGATATGGAAGAACAAATGTAAATCAAATACAGATGTGGAAAAAAGGTTCTTATGAAAATGAAGACCTAGGAGAGATAGAGAGGAAATATGAGTCCTACAGAAGAGAATAGTGTTGCCAGAAATAAGGCATTTTAGTCAAAAGAAATTTCTTGGGGACATAGGATCTTCAGACCTCTGAGAAACTGTTAAAGCTGTTGGAGGGTATGTTGTGGTTCCAGGGACAGAGCTGAGACCCATCAAAGGAGGTCACACAGAAAGAGTTCAGAGACGACCAAGAGGAACTTTCTAAGAGGTAGCGTTGCGTTGAGGGAACAGTTAGCTTTGATAAGTAGTGAGTTCCCCATCAGTGAAAAGTTGCAGTCAAAGGCTGCCTAAGCATCTGCCAGGGTGCGGCCCAAGACCCGCTCTGGTTGAGTGGGGGCGGGGCCGGATGGCCGGGACAGGGAACGCTAGGGACTGTGAGGGAGATGGGAGAGAAACGGGCCTGGTAGGGGGTGAGAGCCCCATTTGGGCTGCCGAGGCACAGCCTGGCCCCCCACGTGGCCAGTGTGGCTGGACTGGGCAGGGCCCGGCTGGGCGGGGCGAGGCCAGCGGCCGGCGGGGAGGCGGGGAGGCGGGCGCAAGGGCGGGGAGCGGCGCGGAAGCCGGGCCACATAAAGGAGCGGGCGGCGCAACGGGGGTGGCTCTTTCCTGGGTGGGGTTTGTGAAGTCGTGGCCCGTTAGCAGGAAGCCGAGCAGTCGCCCCGACGCTAGAGAGGGACCCAATCCGAGCCCCCGGCCCCCGGAGACTGAGCCGTGGGTACTACGTGCTCAGCGCTGCCCGACAGTTTCTAGCCAAACTTCCTCAACTCTGCCGCCTTTGCCGCCACCATGCCCAAGACGGTGAGTGCTGGGGGGTGGGCGCTGTAGACAGTCTGGGGTACTAGTTGACCCTCGTAGCTCTATGTTGATGTCTGTGGGCTTGGCCGGTCACCGGCCTGCCTTGGGACGCCGCGCCCTCCGCCATGGCCCGAGGTGGGGAGGAAACCTGGTCCTGGTCTGGAGCGCCCTAGTGGGTGAGGGGATGTCCAGGCTAGAAGTGTGGTCAGGGCGGGGCCGGCCCCTTTCTCAGGTTCTAGTTCCCAGAGTCTGGGATGTGACAGTGGGGAAGGTTTCTTTGGTGGCTCAGAGGTCCCCCTTTCCCGGAAGGGCCCTAGACTCAAGGCAGAGGACTCAAGTTGCAAGGAGTACACTTCCCAGAGCCCAGGAATTGGCGCCTTTCTGGGACAAGGCTGCCACTTTTCTAGAGGAGCCATGAGAACAGAGAAGCAAGGAGTAGAGAGGGAGCTGCTCAGGGCGGATCCCGCACCCCCCACTCACCTTTCCCACAGCCACCCAGGGTGGCTTCAGCTGTTTCCCACTGGGAGGTGAGAAAACAGATGTAGAGGGACTCATCATCCACATAATCCCCTTTTACCCCGGAGTGCCAACATTTCACTAGGCACCAGTCTGAGGAGAGGCCTACCCAGTCTACTGGGAGAGAGGACTACCCAGTCTACTGGGAGAGAGGACCAGTTTCTCCCTTCTCTTCACCTGCCAAATCCCTGCCCTTCCCCTTACTTAATGCCTCTCTATCCCCTCCTGACTTCCCTGTGAGGTGTGGGTTCTCTCCAATGGGACTTCACCTTTATAGATTGGTGGTTGATTTTGGGATCTGGTCTCCACCCCACTGACTGTTGTGAGAAGAGCAGAAGCCTCTTGGGAGTGGGGCCTAGGGGGGCCGGATGCCCAGGAGGGAGGGGCGGGGGAGGGGTGTGCCTGACTAATGAGCTCTGCTTGCTTTTGTGCAAGTCATGCCAAATGGCTGCTGAGGCCCTTCCCTTGTTCAGGAAGGCTCCGTGACCACCTTGGCTTGAGTCTCTTAGGTCAAGCAGCTTATTGGGCTGGCCTAGAAGGCACAGTGCTCCCATACCTATCTGCTGGGACTGCTTGAGCATTGTTGATTGGAGATACTGACTAGTAACCTTGAGAAGGGTTGAGGGCCCCTGGGATGAGAGAAGAGTAGGGGACCCAGTTCTTTGGGTGCATGCTGAGGTGATTGCCAGATTGCTGTATTCCAGTCTCACTGCCAAGTCATTTTTGCCTTTCCAGAACCCTGTCCTTCAGAAACACCAAGTTTTCAACAATTATATGCTTTCACCATCTCTTTTGAATTGCCTGTGGTTTTATGACATGGGACTTTTCCACATTTTCTAACCAAACCCCTCTCCCTACAAAGTAAGAGAGAGTGATTTTGCAAAAGGATGGGAGAAAATCCACTGTCTGCCAACACAGAGGACTACAAAGATCCTCCAAGAAGTCTCTCTTTTTGGTCTATCTCAGTCTGTTGATTCTTGCCTCTTCTTAAAGTGTGTTTTTGCCCAAACACTTTGGTTTAGACTCTACGTTGTGGCCCCTATTCTCTAGTAGTATATCTCATCCTCAATTCTGAGACATCTAACTTTAAACATAACTTGATGGGTCTGGAAGTCAGCTCAAAATTGCATTAACTAGCCCATCTTTCTGAAATGTGGAAAAAGACAGTGCGCTGGCTGATCCTTTCCCTGAATATGGAGAGAGAGGAATGTTTGGGGTCAGGCCTGGGGTGCTGAAAGTACCTGAATACTAGATATTTTATGCATATTGACTGAAGATTGAATCAAGTTGGTAGGAGAGGGCTGAATTTTGATAGACTGGAAGGACCAGAGAGTCTCCCATGCTGTTAAACTTAAGAAATGGCTTTTTTTTTTTCTTGGAAAACAATTATATCATGCCTGTTAAGACCATATAATCTTTTTTTTTAACAGTTTTCCAAAGTATTTATTCTATTTCTATTCCCAGTAGCAGTGTCTAAGGGTCCTGGTGTTCCATATCCTTGCCAATACAGACATACCTTGTATTGCACTTTATTGCATTTCACGGGTAAGACCATAGAATCTTAACTTGAAAGGGACTTTGGAGACTGTCCAGTATAATCCTCTTTTTCAAAAAAATATTAAGAATATTTAGGCCTACAGGAAAGCACCTTACTTAAGTGCACATGGTATTGAGCCATGATTGGGTTCTAGGCTCCCTAATGCTCATCCCGTTGACCCACTGGTATGGCCCATTGATTGATTCTTGAAGTTTGTGTTCACTTTCTTGGAGAAAGCAAATTGCCCACTGTTCTTAAGGCTTTACCATCACAAGATGAAAGGAAGTAGGTAATTTGGGAAAAAGTGACGAATATTGGCATTTGCATGGTCTCTTGGTAAGATTTGGGAGTGTCACAAGGTGCCTCCTATTACTTTTCTTATTCCTCATCCCAAGACTGAGCCATCCAGGGGCACACCCTAGTTCACTGAATACCAGCCAGTAACTTTAATGAAGAGGGGAAAATTCCCTTTTCTCTCCATTCCTTCTCCACTGGTGTGCTTTAGGCTATTTCTGGAGTATGACAGATAGAGAAGGGTAGTGGAAAAAATCAAACCCATTCATTCATGTGAACCATGTCTCTGGTCTCTCCAGGGCCAGTTTCACTTTTAGAGCTAATTGTTTCTCCTAGTTAAGCCAGCCTCCCTTAAATGTGTTAAAACATGCACCTCACCCTCTTGCCATTCTTGGACTCTGCTTCTGTTGCTAGTTTCCTGAGTCTGCTGTAGTAGCCAAAATGGAGAAGCTTATTAACTGTCATCTAGGATTTCTGGTGATTGTAGAAAATTATGAGTAAAAATGTTTTTCCCCTCCCATTTAACATTTTTTTTCACAAAAATCAGAAACATTTTGGGATTCTCTTGGATTCCCTAGAAAAGATTATTTTGAATTTTTATGATGTTCTTGAAGTTTTTGGTTCTCTCCTTATGATTTATTAAATGTTGAAGTTTAAAACACTTTCCACAAATATCAAGTCCAACCCTTCTCATTGTACAGATGGGGAACTTGAAACTCATGATAGGGAAGGACTAACCTAGACGATACAGCATGTCAGTGGCAATGCTAGGACCTGAGTCTAGTTTTTAGAGGGCCAATTCTTCATAAGATCTCTTTGATTTGCTGGAGTTTTAGCCCTAGATCAACAGGTCAAGGTCATGGAGTGGTCATTTGATGGTATCATCCTTGTGAGCAGACATAGAGCACAGCTCCTTGAAGTATTTGAGAACTTCTCAGTCTGCATTCAGCTAAACTTTAACAGGGGCTATGTAGACTATTTATTCTCCTTCCATTCCTAACATTACTTGAGCCACTCAGGTGGCACTAAAGTGGTACTTGGTAAATAGGAGGCAGAATCTAAGTCTTTCAACCCTTGAACCAGACCTACCTATGGACTTCAGGGTGGAGCAAGTGATCAGGAATGGAGGGTGTATGAGAGAGGCTTCTGCCTCTAATTTTTTTCATGTTTAATTCACTGCACACTTTGTAAAAGTGTAGATTATAATGACCCATCTTTGGAATTTTTGAAGGCTTGTCTTTGAAGAGCCTTCAGGGTAGGCAAGGGCTGGTGGGGCAAGAGGGCCCTTGTGGGACCCTCAAAGACACCAACTAATCTATCTACATTCTCATGTTAGGCTTGGGGAGGGAATGTTGCTCTGTGAGTCAGTGGTATTGACCATGAATGTGCTAACTTTCCATTTTTTACTAGATGCTTGTAACTAACTTTTGTTAAGGATGGCATTCCTCTCTCTTGCCTCCTCTTCTCATGCAATTGCTTTATTGAATGGTGGAGCTGGAAGAGACATTTAGAGGTCATCTGGTCTATCCCTTTTGCCTCTAAACCTAGTTCTCTTTGGATGAGATGATATGACAACTACAATTATTCTGAACTCTGTTCCAATAGTGTTGCTTGGCAACGGCTTCTCTTAGGTCCCTTTGTGTATTCCTGGGAGTCACATTCCTACTGGAATTTCTAGACTCAGTGTCCCTGGAGGGGAGAAAATCTGGCTACCAATGCTATCAGGGTTGGGCCTTTCAAGGACAGAATTGCTCTGATCTTCAAAGATAGACCTGAGTCAGTTGCTGATCTTTCTAAAATAGAATTGGATTTATCATGTGCCTCTTTCTTAACTCAATCTTTTCTCCCTGCTACCCTACCTCATTCTTTTGCCCTGAAACGAAACACATACATGCATGCATGAACACACACACACACACCAGAGTACAAAGGTGGTCTCCTTTGGGGAGTCTATTGGTCAAATGATGTGGTTGGTCTTTTTATGATTGACTGGCTTTGCTCTTCTTCCCTCCTCCCATTTCATGCTTGATAGAGCCGAAAAACTTTTTAATTCCAGGTTCCAATGTGTGGTATAGGAACTGTCACTTGGGAGGGTTAGAACAGGATTATGTGAATTTGAAAGGTATGTGCTGGGAAATGGAAAGTAAAACTATATTGAAAATTTTTCTTTTTTCATCTAAGATCCTTATTCTTGTCTTCTGTAAAGAGATCCAAATGAAGTAGGCCCTTTCTTAAGTCCTTTCTTCAGGCCCTCAGTGTCTCTAGTAATAGGTAAAAACTCAAGGGACCCATCTAGTAATGATGTTCTTGAGAGCCTTGATGATACCCCTTGGGTCTTCTGTGTGTATCTTCATTTCCTCAGACATTCTTTCCTGAAAGTTTGAGCAACTTCTATGTACCAGGCAGTGCTAGGGATACAAAGTTGAACAGAGTTTGCCAAAATGTATCTTGTTTCCCTAAACTTCTGGAGTGCTATTTCTTTCAGTGCTCAAGTTCAGAGAGTTTCTAATTTGGGAGTTAATTTGTTTCATTAGTAGATCTGACAAGAATACTCTTGGATCTTTCTTCTCAAGTCCTTGAAGGGGAAAGAACTGTGTCTTACTGAGGAAAGAAAGAAACCCAGAGAAACTATAAACTGTATAGGTTTCCCTGCCTTTCTTCTCACTTTTCCCAGGGACTACCTGAGGGCAGGGTAGACCTCCCTTACTGTTCTGCTGAAAGGCCAGGGAGATACTAGGTCATTTTTCAAATTTCTTTCTAACCAGATGAGAGTGGTAGTTAGATACATTGGTAGATACTGAGAAGCTAGAGGGCATAAACAAAGCTGAGGACTAGCTGTGTGGAGTGCAACTTTTCAAATGACTTTGGTACTTAGAGTAGCCCAGAGCTTCCCAGCCTTAACTTTTGTTTAGGTGGTTGTTTTGGATGGTAAGGGTTTCTCACCATTCAGAGGTATTTTGAGCCACAGGACATTTAAGTTGGCCTTAAACTTCCAGTTTAGCCTGTATGTTTGCAATGAGGACATCAAGGCACAGAAAAGGGAAGAGATTTGAGTGAACTGGTAATAGGGTCAGGATTAAATCCAACTTACCCAGCTGCCAGTGTAGGGGAGGAACTTTTAATACCTGCCTTCTAAAAGGTGCTCACTCCAGGGAGTTCTGTTTTCTCCCTCTGTGCTGGGGTTGAGTTGACCATAATGGTCATGGAAAGAGCAAGCCCTGAGTGTCTAGAGGTGACCTCAGGGGCTTCTTTATATGGAGATGGTTCAGGCTTTGGTTTTAGGAACTCTTTTTAGCATTCCCTAGGAAGGTGTTTTGCTTTGGCTGTAAAGGGTAGAGGAAACAGATGTGTAGGCTGAAGAAAGGGAGAGGAGACCTGCTGTATTTTCTTGGTAGAGGGCAGGCCATGCTGTCCTAAGTCTGTAGGGAGTAGAGTTATATATTCTCTGTATTCATAGCCAGAGGGGTAAGTTAGCTTGTTAGTGGTTACATAAATTGGTAATAGTATTGAAAGAAGAACTTGACTTTCTTAATTCCCAAGTTAGTGATCTCCCTTTGGACTTGGCTGCCTTGGAAGAAAACTCTTTTTACCCAGAGGGCATAGACTTCCAGAGAATTGACTCCATGGTGATTACATTAACATGATGGCTGCAATGGAGTTCCCCTAAATACCTTCTGCTGTGGCAGGTTTCAGCGAGTGGGTGATTCAGTTCTTCTGGGACCTCAGAATGACTTTTTTTCTCTTCCTGCCTGCCCCTCACCCAAATTCCCCACTTTCTCTTTGCCCTTTTTAGTTTAGAGCTCTGACCTCTGAATTCTGACTTAGTATTCCACACTTGACCTATCCCTTGAGTTAGGAGAACATTATGGTACTTTCCTTTCCAATTTGGTGACAATATTTGCTGTCATAGAAACCATTTGGATACATGAGTCTCCTGTCCTCAAATCTCCCCACTAAATTTGAGGTGCTTGTAGCCCAGGTCAGAGGTAGGTAGCTAGCAAAAAAATGGACTTTCCAGGCCTTCATAGAAGGGGAGAATACAATAGTATTGAAAAGCACAGACTGTAGAACCAGACTGCTTGAATTCAAATACCAAATATGTGACTAGCTGTGTAGCCTCGGGCAAGTTACTTAATATCTTTTTCCTTTCCTTTCCTTTCCTTCCCATCATTTCTCTTCCCCTCTTTCTAAAGTTCTTTTCTTTCTTTCTTTTTTTTTTGAGATGGGGGTCTCTCAGTGTTATCCAGGCTCATCTCAAACTCCTGGGCTCAAGTGATTGATCCTCTTGCTTTAGCCTCCAGAGTAACGGGGACTGTAGGTATAGAACATTGTGTCTGGCTAAGTTACTAATTCCTGTGCTTTATTTTTCTCAAAAGTGAAGATAATCATAATTCTTGTCTTGTAGGGTTGTTGTGAGGATTAAATGAGGCAATTTGTATAAAGTGCTTATGATGGTGCCTATCATATAATAATGCTATACAAATGTTAGTTATATTTATTATTATAATTGGTATAATTGTTATATATAGATACAATGTTGATATAATTATTGGTGATGCAAATAAATGATTTATTATTTATTTATTTAAAAATTTTTAGTTGTAACTGGATACAATACTTTTACTTATTTTTATGTGGTGCTGAGGGTTGAACCCCATGTCTCACACATGCTAGGCTAGTGCCCTACCACTGAGCTACAACCACAGCCCCATGATTTGTTATTTCTTATGTCCAACCTCTGCTAGATAAGATGAGTAAGAAAGAAAGCAGGAAACTGCATTCTCTTCTTTCTTTTTTTGTTTCTTTTTTGTATGGGGGGATTTGGTTTTAAAGGCACTTGAAACCACTGAGTCACATGCCCAGCCCTTTTTATTTTTTATGTTGAGACAGGGTCTTACTAAATTGCTTAGGGCCTCAATAAGTTGCTGAGGCTTTCCTTGAATTTAGCAATCCTGTCCTCCTGCCTCAGCCTCCTGGTCACCAGGATTACAGGCATGAGTCACTGTGCCTGGCTCAGGAAGTGATATTCCTATCATATATTGAGTGACTTCTATGTGCTTTCACTGTAGAGGATATAAAGAAATGAATAGAGGATACAATTGCTGCATTCAAAGATCTACTTAAATGGGAATTTAGGGTTAACCCAATTAAAAACAGTTTGAGGCAAATATATGCATAGGATTGTCTACAGATTTTGATAAGGAAGGGGTTTACTAGGACATTAACAAGGCCTTAAAGGATGTTTACACTTGGGGGCATTGACATTCTGGGTGGAAAAGTGATGTGGATTTGGTACATGGATATGACACAGGTGAACCTAGATTAGTTCCCTCATGAAAGTGAATTTATCTGAAATGCAGGCTTAAGGTGCTGATTCTATCAAAGGGAGCCACAGAGATGTATATGGATGCATATACTAAGTTGTCGGTGTCTTTCAAGAATTATTTAGAGCCAATATTATCTTTTCTTAAATGGCAGACCTTCTGTAAAGGTCTGTGGGTTCGTCCATACAGAAGAATGAAAGTATTTCATTTGCAGGAAAATAGATGGAACTTGAGAGCATCATGTTAAGCAAAATAAGCCAAACTCAGAAAGTCATGGGTCATGTTTTTTCTCACATATGTGGAAACTTGAGCAGAAAAAAGAAAAGAGAAATGGGGGGATGTATCATGAAAGTCAAAGGGAGACCAGTAGAGTAGAGGAAAGGGGCAAGGGGAAGGGAGAAGGGAAGGGAAAGAGGAAATACTTGGAACATATATTGACCAAATAACATTATATCTTGTGCATATATAAATATGTAACAACAAATCCCACTATTTTGCATAATTATAACGCATCAATAAAATATGTAAAAAATGTTTAAATTTTTTTAAAGTCTGTGGGGAAGACTGTACCTTGGATTTTCCAGGATTGTGTGAATTAATTTTTATAAATCTGTTTTCTTTAACCTGGCACAGTGGTGCATGCCTATAATCAACAAGTCTCAGCTTGGGAGATTGAAACTGGAGGGTCACAAATTCAAGGCCAATCTCCGTAACTGAGCGAGGTCCTAAGCAACTTGGTGAGACCATCTCAAAATAAAAAAATTAAAAGGGCTGAGGTTGTGGCTCAGTAGTTAAGCACTCCTATATTGAATCCCTGGTACCAAAAAAAAAACAGAAAGAAAAACAAACAAACAAAAAATAACAACAAGAAAAACAAAAACAAACCAAAATACCAAAACAAATATGTTGTCTTTCTTGTCCAAGTAGGTATGTGAAAGGGTCCTTCCTTCATGCTTCCATATGAGCGAAATCAAGCAACAGAGCTCATAGAGGACTCTGTTTAGGTCAGCACACTAGAAACAACTTTCACTTCTCCCTATGACTTTTCTATGAGATCGGGTATTTGGGAAAAGGTGGAGATGGGAGAAAGGATTTTCAGTGTGTGGTGGTGACAGCTGAAGAACTATGGCACTTTTTGGCCAGGGACCAGCTGTGGCATTTGTGTCTTGAACCTGGAGACACGGTCTTTTGGGTGATTTTGAAAACACAGATTTGGTTGTGCCTGATGAGAGAGACCCCAGAGTTGTTGCTCCTTTCAATGGACTTGTAGCATAAGGGAAGGGTTTTCATGATGCCTAGGCTACTACTACGGTGAATGACTCAGTTTTTGCTTAGGAGTACTGTTTTGCCAGGGAGCTCCTGGGATTGATGACTCACCTCCATCCCAGGAACATTCTACCTCTGAGCTACACCTCCAGTCTTTTAAAATTTCTTTTGAGATAGGGTTTCACAAAGTTTCCCAGTCTGGCTTCAGATTTGTGATCTTATTGCCTTAGTCTTCCAAGTAGCTGGAATTACAGGACATGCACCATCACAGTAGGATTGGTGACTCTGAAGGCTGACAATTCATCCCATACCTGGCCACACTTTTATCTTGTGGGAATTTGCTAGATACTTTGTGTGCTCAGGACATTGATCAAGGCCAAATGAGAATAGATGAGGTGTGGGCATTTGGTCATACAAAACCAAGTATAAACTGAGTGTGATGGCTCATTCCTGTAATCCCAACAACTCAGGAGGCTGGAGCAGGAGGATTGCAAGTTTGAGGCCAACCTCAGCAATTTAGTGAGACCCTGTCATAAATAAAAATAAATAAATAAATAAAAAGGCTTGACTTAGTGGTAGAGTACCTTCAAGTTCAACCTCCAATACAAAAACCAAAAAATAAACAAACAAAAACAACAACAACAAAAATCATATAATCTGAGGAAGGGGGAAGAAGGCTTATCTGTCAGGTTTGGTCAGCATTTTCTTTTCTGTCTTTAGTTCTGGCTTCCCCTAAATACCTGGGAAAAATCAAGTCTTCTTTTTCTTTTTCTTTTTTCTTTTTTTTTTTTTTTTGGTACTGGGGATTGAACCCGGGGGTACTTAACCACTGAGCCACGTCCCCAGCCCTTTTTTACTTTTTATTTTGAGACAGTGTCTCACTAAGTTGCCGAGGGCCTTGCTGGTTTGCTGAGGCTGGCTTTGAACTTGTTATCCTCCTGTCTCAGCCTCCAAAGCTTCTGGGATTATAGCTGGGTACCACCACGCCCGGCAAGTTTTATTTTTCTTGAGTTAAGTATATTTAGATAGTTCCTGACCTAACTTTTTTGGTCTAATTTGCCCCTCCCCTACACCAATCCTTTTTCAGAAGTCTCAGCCTGGGTGTTTGATGAAGTATACTGAGAGGCTCTTTCGTATTTCTTGTAATCTTTATCTGAGATTGACTAATCTGTGGTATGGAGTTAGAGGGCCGGTGTCAAGGTAAACAGGCAATGTGGTATCATTAGTTAAATTGTACAGTCTTTGCTATCTATAAGGGTTTAAAGTGAGCTAAACTCCTCTTTAAACATCATTGTAGATACTTGTGAGGGACTGACTAACCCAGAGAAGTTTCCTTACTGAAAACAAAAGTCACGTGACCACTTTGCCTTTGAATTTTCCATTTCCCCTACATGAAAATATCAGCAGTGTTAGACATATGTAGATGTAGTAGAGAAAAACCCCTTTTCTTAGGTTCCTTACTCACCTTGGTGCCTGGACCATGGTGGATCTAGCCTCTGCTTGATGAGAACAGAACACCAGCCGTTTTGTTTAAGGGTTACATGATATTTCTGTTATGGGTACTTGGAGAGCTGTTTGAGGAGGGCCTGAGGTGGGTCTAGGAAAAATCTAGCCTAGTTTTCTCTCGCTCTGCCATAGCTTGGGCATTTTCCTAAGGTTGGGAGTTTGCCTCCTGGCCTTAATCCAGTTGCCAGAGGAAACCGATGACTAAAGGCTTCCTCCCTACGACGTCAGCTTCTGGAACCTTTCCTGATGATTCCCTACCAGTCAAGTCTGCCTTATTTGGCTATTTTTCTCCCCCCTCAAATGGCCCCCTCACCTCAACTAGTCCCCTCTTCTCCTGCAGTACAGGGAACGCCTTCTTCAAGTTTATGCAATGCTACCTGCAATCTTTTCTCCATGGTTAGAGCCCTAACAGGGGGAGGAGTGGGGAAGGAGAGAGAAAGATGAGTGCTCTGGAATGACTGTGATTTCCCCACCCTGCTTTCTTATCTCTTCTTGTTTTCTTGACCCTGCATGGTCACCCCTCTCTAGCTTCTTACCTAGATTTCTGACAATCTAGGAGTGGTCTTGCTTGGCCTGAAAAGGCTCAGAGTGTGGGAGCTGGGTGGGGCCTAGGGCTCTCAACATCTAAAACTATTCTTTGGAGTAGGTAAAGACTTCTAGTTGGTAAGACCAGTTCTTGGCATGTGCCTGTTCTATACCTAGCACTCTCACTTGGATTTCCTGAAAGGGCCTAGTCCAAGGATCCCTATCACAGTCCCAAGCTTAGAAGAGTTGAACTTTTGATGTTTCAAGCTTGGAGCACTTATCTGATATCTTTTTTAAAAAAATACATTTTAGTAGAAATGGTTCAGTGGAAAGAATAATGGAATGAATCAGTATATCTGATTTTTGGTCTCTGCCTGTGTGACTTTGGACACATTATTTTTATGAACCTTAGTTTCCTTATCTGTGAAATGGAGACACTGTCTTTTTCTGACATTCTGATAAGTTTTGCTCAGTCTTTAAGAGAGGCTCTTGGAAAGAGTGTAACAGCAGAGAGCAGTGACTGGAGAAATTGCTATTCTCCCTTTTAGAATGGCATCAAGGGTGTTATTTTCACCCCAGCTATCAATATATAAGCAGTCCCATTTATTTCAGTGAGCTTTGCTTTGAGTTACCACTAAACTTGCTGTGGGGAGCCTGGCTTGGAAAGGCAACTATTGACTGAATACCTGGGTGGGGCCTTGGAGTCCAGCCTGCAAACTACAGTTGCTAGCTATTTTTGGTCATTGGTGACTCCAGGAAGAATACAAGACCCTTGGATTGGTCATCGTTCCATCAGGGAAGGGGAAGACCAAGAAACATACCAAAACTGAGTGTAAATGAGATTTGACTTCCTCTACTCCCTCCTCCCTACAACATCCTTCTCCTTGAGGCTATGGAATTGCTTTTGGCTGAGTCTTAAATTGCTAAGCTCCCCTTCCCCTTCCTCTGTCTGAGTCACTGGTGTCTATGTTGCCTTTGGATGAGGAAAGCTAGGTAATGTGGTTTTGGGTGGAGGAATTTCTAGCCAGCGAGTTTGCCACATGCCTAGTGCTTAGTGTTGAGTTTTCAACTGATCCTGCATTTTATGAATATGAGGTTGGAACTCTAAATAAAAGAGGGAATTCTGAATTTTCTGCTAGGATGATATGGCATAAGCAAGTTCCTGGAGATGCTGTACCCTTGTCTGGATCTGTTTTTACCCTATCTTCCCCACCTACATCACTTCCTCCTTTTCTTCTTCACTGTCATTTCGTCTAGTGCTTGCTTATGAATCAGGGACCCTAGGCTATATCTCAGCCAACTAGGAGGTGGCCATGAACATGAGCCTCACCTGCTCTGAGCCTCCTGGATGAAGGGTAAGATAGAAGTATTGGCACCTGTCTTCCTTTAGGAACAAGTTTCAAAGGCAGTTTTAAAAGAGAAGGCTTAGTTGGGTAGAGCTGGGCAGTGCTGTTGAGAGCAAGTTTCTTTCCCAGCATTGAGCTGGAATGGCCTCTGGGTCAAGAAGGAGCTTGCTTCTGTGAGCAGCTGCCTTATTGGCAGCTTCTTATTCTTCGTAGGAGCCTCATATGGATTGTTAAGGATGCCAGGTGCAGGTGATATCAAAAGGGTCTTGGCGAGATAGGGTACGCAAGCAGAGGAGGAAGGTGAAGGAATATGAAGTCAGAAGAAGAGTGTTTCTTTATTTTCATATCTCTGCTTTTTATAAAATCCAGCATGGCATATAACAATGTTTTGCAAATAGAGGGAGAAAATAATTCGTAAACTCACCACTTTAACATAGCAATTATTATTTGTATTTCTTGTCACATCTTGTTTTTGTACCTTAGTTTTCCATGATGCAATCACAGTGTGCATAAAAAGTCCTACTTCTTTCTCCCTAGTAAAAATATCACTGAAAGCTTAGAAAAATGCTAGTTATTTATTTTTAATTTTAATTTTTTTAAAAAAATTTTGTTGTAGATGGACACAATACCTTTATTTTATTTATATATTTATTTTTATGTGATGCTGAGGATCAAACCCAGGGCCTCACATGTGTTAGGCAAGCACTGAGCTACAACCCCAGCCCAAATGCTAGTTTTTAAAAAATAAATATTTTAATAGCTTTATAAAATTCCATCTAATGACTGCCAAATTGAGTTAACTATTCCTTTTTTGGGGTCATTTAGATTATTTTCAGTTGTAGTAAGTTATGCAAACATAAGAAAATCTGAACCCTTTAGCCTGGCATGTAGGGAGAGCCATTTGGTACCTGACCCCATCCTCTCTCCCTTTCTAGGCTCAACTCCCAGTTGTTCCCATACCCACATTATGCTGCAGCTTTATGGGATCAAGGTTTCCCAATTTTTAAAAAAAAATTTTGTTCTAATTAGTTGTACATAACAATAGATGCATTTATACATTTTGATAAATCATACTTAAATGGAGTGTAATTTCTCATTTTTCTGATTGTACATATTGTAGGATCACATTGGTTATGCAGTCATATATGTACATGAGCTAATAATGTCTGTTTCACTCTACTATCCTTCCTACCCCCACACCCCTTCCCCTCCCTTCATCCCCTCTGCCTAATATAAAGTAAGTTCTTCCCTAGCCACCCCCTTATTGTGAATTTGCATCTGCATATCAGAGGAAACATTCGGCCTTTAGTTTTTTGGGTTTGGCTTATTTTGCTTAGCATGATATTCTCCAACTCCATCCATTTACCAGCAAATCTCATAATTTCATTCTTCTTTAATACTGAGTAATATTCCATCATATATATGAGAGGACTTAGTATAAGTACATTTTCTTTATCCATTCATTTGTTGAAGAGCACTTAGTTTGGTTCCATAGTTTATCTTTTGTGAGTTGAGCTACTGTAAACATTGATGTGACTGTCACTGTAGTATGCTGATTTTAAGTCCTTTGGGTATAAACCAAGGATACCTCTTTTTCAAAAAAAGTGTGGTAAAACCCTGCCTTTTTATTTCTTTCTGCTTTATCCTATGTCTTTTCTTTCAGCTCAAAATGTTAGGTGCTGCTTCTTCATTTCCCCCCACCTGTGCTTGAGACTTTCCTCTTTTTTTCCTTGGCATTATGGATCAAATTCAGGGCCTTGCACATGCTACACACATATTCTATCATTGAACTACATCCCCAGCCCCGGGAAGCTTTCCTTAGTACTCCTAAGTAGTATTAATTGCATCGACTTCTGTGTGCCCAATATACTTGGTAAGAACTTGTGTTAAGATATTTATCATGTGGTTTTGCAAACATCTGAACTCCCAGACTTTCTCCTATGGCAAACTTGTGGATTTTGAAAGCTTCTAACTCCTGCCTCAACAGGGGGCTATATCCAGGTGCTGATGGTTAGGGAAAGGTAAACCTTTGACGACTGTTTAATTCAGTGATAGACATTGAGAGGAACAACAGCAGCAATGTATACAAGGAATCCCACAGCATTGAATGAGCACCTGGTAGAATATACTAGGCACCAGTTATAGAGAAAACAGCACACAGAAGGGTAGGGTGCATTTGTACCTATGAGGAAGAGAGGCCTTAGTATAAGTACAGAGAAAGTGTAGCTGGTCTCAATTCACCAATGCAAACTTCTTTTATTTTGTCTCTTTTTCTTTTGTGTGTGTTTTGACGGGGACTTGCTATGTTGTCCAGGCTGGCCCCAAATTCCTGGACCAAGTGTTCCTCCTAACTCAGCCTCCCAAGTAACTGGGATTATAGGCATGCACCACCATACTAACTTCGCAAACTTCTTAAAACATTCCAGATCTTAGATTCACATTTGTGGAATGGAAAGGGTATTAGTATCCTAATTACTTAAGGTTATAGTGAGGTTTCATTCAGAGCATTCATGTACCTGAATGTACTCTGTGAGGTGTGAGACACAGTGGAATGAGAAGTAAGCCCAGGATATTCCAGAAATTTTGTTCCAGTTGACCTCTTAAAGTTTTTTCGTATGTGTGTATCCCATCAAGCCTTTTCTGAGCCATGAATGCCAGATGCTAGTTTCTCTGATCCCCCCACATAGGAGCTCTACAGCCTCATTCTTTTTATTAAGAGGCATGCAAGGAGGTACCATTCCCCCACCCATCTGAGCCGAAAAGCTCCAACTGACCCCAGCACAACCCTGCTCAAGCATGACAAAAAGTGACTGGGGAGAAAGGAAGAGGTGGGGAGGTACCATCTTCTTCTTAGCCTTTTTTTTTCTTTTATGTTACCAAGGATCAGACCCAGGGCCTCACAAATACTAGGCAACTGCACTGCCACTGAGCTACATCCCCCACAATTTTTATTTGATTTTGAGACAGCATGTGGCTAAGTTGCCCAGGCTGACCTGGAACTTGCAATCCTCCTGCCTCAGGTTCCCGAGTAGCTGGTATTACAGGTGTGCACCACCTTACTTACCACTGTGCCCAGCTTACTTAGCTCTTTAGCATCAAACAAGTGGTACTAGAATAGAGGGTTTCCTAACATTCTTTTAGATGGAAGTAGAAATATTTATCGAAGCTGTGGTGAAACTGAGTACCTTTCAGTTCTCCTGGCACCAAGAGTGCCATGCAATGTTAGGATAGATCTTTATGTCTCTTGCTGACTGTAAACTCCTCAGAGGGTTTCCCATTTCACCTGTGTTGAACAAGTGACTTTCAGGGAACCATGCAAGCTAAATTCAAGATCTTGGGTGGAAATTTTTGATCTAGTGTTCTTTTTGTTTTCACCACATACCATCCAGGATTCTTGTTGCTGTCTTAGACATTTGAAAACTTCTAGTCCACTCCAGGATTTTATCTTTTTGTAAAGAAGCAAATTACCCGAGCCTGTTGAAGATTCGTTGGTTAACTGTCAACATAACAAGGTAAAATGAATCATTCAAAGTCATGTAGTAAATCAGGAGCAGAAGTAGGGCTTGAAGCTGAGACTTTCAGGAGAGTATTCTGTCCATTATATTAGCCTGGCCCAATAGAATAAGAACAAAGATGGTTTCTGTTACACTACCCATTGTATGCCCATTATCTAACATAGTGCCTGGTATAGAGTAGGTTTTCAACAAATATTTTTTGAATAGATATATCCAATGTTTGTTGAACAGACTCATCAAGTTGGAATTATCTTAGATTCCTTTAGCTAAGTTTGACAGTAAGCCAAACATTCCCAGTGGTCTACTTGAAACTACCTAATGTGAACCTGTATGGATCCTGGCAGAATGGAACTGAGTAGTGGTAAGGAATGAGAAGTCATTGTCCCCCTTGTTCACCTTGGAGAGCCTGTTTATCTGTGAGTTGACAACTTGTTCACAGCCAATTTCCTCTCCCTTTTACCATGTCTTCGCACAATAGTAGTGTTCATGCCAAGGGGGAATATTTGAATCAAAGCTTTTAGTGGATTCTAACAGGCAGTCATGCAAGCATTTCTATCTGCCTTTGTGAAAGAGCCCAGAGTTTGGCTGTAGAGTACATATTTGCAGCATTACCTAGTTTTTTATGTTTTCTGTGTGTACTTCTCATTATGGCATGGCCAGCAGAGCTGCCTTGTGTAATCTAATCCTGAGAGATTTGTGCCCCTGAAGTTTGGGGATTGGGTTGGCCTCTGTGCTCAGGGATGACCAGAGCCAGTCATGGATCAGGAAGGGTAGTAGGGAAGTCCTAGAGATCTTCATGTTGGGGAACCCAGCAGCTGTTCACTCCTGCTATTGCTGTTGTTGGTACCAGTATCACCACTACCACTCGGCCTGTTTGAAGGCCCAGAGCTATAAATATTTGCAGATTCAAGCATGCTTTGGTCAAGGTAGGCTTATTTTAGGGGCAATAGGAGGATTTTTTTTTCTCCTTCTCCAGAGGGAAGAGCATGGTCAGCATTTAGGATTTAAGCTTACTAGGAAGGTTGGATACCATAAAACAGAGATTCAGAAGGTTACCTTATTTATTTTTTATTTTTTTATTTGTTGATAGACCTTTATTTTATTTATTTCTATTCAGTGCTGAGAATTGAACCCAGTGTGTCATACATGCTAGGCAAGTGCTCTAACCACTGAGCCACAACCCCAGCCCAGGTTACCTTATTTTTAAAAGCACTTTTTTCTGTCTGTCTTTGCAGTAATAAGCTAGACATTATACAAGGAATGTTAATAGTCTGTTGTGCAGACTTAAATAAATACAGACTTTATTTTATAATTTTGGATTAGTTTTTTCATTATAAAACTAATATATATTTTTTGTAATAAATGAAACAGTACTTAAAATATAAAGTCCTTGTCTTCTACCCCTGACTATTTTCCAGAGCACCATTAAACATTGATGTAAATGTAGGCTCTTTTTCAATGCATTTATACATATGTACCTTGAAACACATAAGTAACACTAATCCATATTGTTCTGCAACTTGATTTTGTGCCTTAGCATGTGGTGGCCATTTTTTTTTTTGGTCAAACCAGATTTTAAATTTTCTTTGGGCTCCTTTTTTTTTTCTTTGGTACTGGGGACTGAACTAAGCTGCATCCCCAGTCCTATTTTGTATTTTATTTAGAGACAGGATCTCACTGAGTTGCTTAGCACCTTGCCATTGCTAAGACTAGCTTTCAACTTGAGCTCCTCCTTCCTCAGCCTCCAGACAGAGTTGCTGGGATTACATGAATACACCACCTTGCCCAACCTCTTTGGGCTCCTTAATAAACAAATTAACAATTGAGAAGAACACTTTAAATCTTCACAGATAAAGGACCTATCCTCTTCATTTAATGGAGAATAATGGCATTGTAAGGGCTTGCTTTCTTGGGAGTAAAGGCTTTCTGAACAAGATGGAATTTTTGGACCCTGCTGTTAGGATAAAGGATGCTCCCCTTTCAATTTCCAGTAGACCATAGTTCTAGATGTTGCTGTAGTTTCACATGTATCTAATTCATCTTGGAGTTATTGGTGGATAGGTAAGACACTTCCTGTGCTTAAGTGGTCCCATCTCTGTTCTGTGGTTTTGCCAGTTTGCGGTTGTTTGATTCCAGGTAATTCCTGACTGAGAACCCTGCTCATCAGACCTCTATCTCCCAGAACTGTCTGTGGTGAAGGAAAGAAGCTCTGTGTGTGTGTGTGTGTGTGTGTGTGTGTGTGTGTTGGTGGTGGGCACATATTTTTCCATTTTTCCCCAAACAAGAGCAGTGGGAAGGCCTGCCATTCATCAGTGAAACTGAATTAGTCTCCCCTCCCCTCCTCCAGTATCCACAGCAAGGATCTTGTCCAGGTGGCAGAAAAGTGAAGTTTTGCAGAGTGCTTATCTGTAACTGAGCCACCCAGTTGAAGAATTTAGGGAGATAGAGATTTGTGAAATTCACATAAACCTACAATATATTTAAAAAAATAAAATATAGCCTAAGTGACCACTGGTTCTGGTCTTAGAAGCCTTGTTAGCTTCAGGATATTGATCATGTTGAAAGAGCCAAGTCAGGAGAGGAGAAGCAGAATTACCAGAAATGCTGGCTCTGTTCTGGCCACTCATGGCAGGCCCCACCCTTCTCTTGCCTTCTTAGTTCCCAGACTTCCACAGTGAGTGGACTAGAGCTTCTTCTTGCCCCGCCTTTAATCCTGGAGCCTCTGCCACCAGAGGTTGACCCTGGCTGGGCTGGGCCTTACAGGCCGCTGCAGGCATTATTGCCTTCCCCTTCAGACAAACAGGAAGCTGACTGCAGACTGAATGATTGGAACTTTTTGAATCCTCATGGGGCAGAAAGCTCTGAGATCAGCCTCCAAAAAGGGAAAGGGAATGATATTTTAAAGATTTTTTTTGACCCTTTAAGAAAACTTGGATCCCATGTATCTCTAGGCACTTACTGTAGGCCAGACTTGTACGAAGATCTGTGTTTCCATACTTACTTGCTGCACAACCTTGAGGAAGTTCCTTAACTTCCCTAAGCCTCCCATTCTCTCATTGGTGAAATGGGAATGATAGTGCTACCCTCATAGTTGGTAAAAAATTTGGATAAGGTAAAATTGGAAAGTCCTCAAATGTTACCTCTGTAGAAAATCAAGCGTACAGGATTCAGATTCCCAGAGTAGTTTAAATCATGTTTTAATAGCTTCTGTTGACAAAGGCAATAGAGTGTGTCAGTAGATGAAAGACTTTCAGCTCACCATTAAGAATGGTTATGATCCTTAAAAGGGCAAGCCTCAGTTATCAGGAAAAGTTCACTTCTTTGGAACAGCTCATTTATAGACCATTTGGGACCAATGAAGCATTGCCATATAATTGGCTGTCAACTATCCATAACAAACTTACTTATTCCAGCTACCTATGAACTGCCTGGCCTAAGTCATATGAGCTCAGAGAATGCAAACTCCCTTAACTGTTCTGATAGTCAAAATAAGATGCAGTTATCTGGGTAGACATATCCAAAAAATTCCCAAATTAAAGTGGTTAGATTGCTATTGCTGGTGGGTGTTACTCTTAGTTGATGTGTATAACTGATTTTAATCACAAGAAAAATGATGAATGTTGCCCTCTGAAGCAAGGGATGTGGTAGGTTTCTACTTCACAAGTCATTTGTGACTTTATTGACCCATCTTTCAGGCTGTGAACTCAGGTCAGGGTGGCAACAGGATTAGGAGTGAGGCAACCATTCATATACTGGAGGCAGACATGACCATGTGTGAGAGTGCTCTATATTCTAGAGGAGGGGATTGAATAGTTTTCCCTTCTTGACACTCCCCCAGGATTCAACCTTTGGCAGAAAGAGTTAGTGCCAAAGAATATCTTGAAAGGGCCTTTCTGGGCAAGATATTCTGAACCCTCTAGCTGTTGAGCTCACAGAAAAGAATTAGGAATTAGGATTTGGAAGCTGGGAGGGAGTTATAAGTTTAGGGGATAGCTGCCTGCTTTCCAAGTAGTTAGTTTCCTCTTTAATTAGCCAACTCAGACGTGAATTGAAGAAACCCCCTTAAATGTTGACTGGTATTGCTCTGTTAATTATTTTTTAGTGTCTCTAACTTTTTTTACATTGTGACTAGACAAAAAAAATTCCCCAATACAAGTAGTGCTAATTCTCTACATTTGTAATATGCTTTATAATTGTAAAGCACTTTTTAAAAATATTATTTTGAGGCAGTATCTTGCTAAGTTGCACAAACTGTCCTCAAAATTGCTATCTTCTGCCAGGCACAGTGGCACATGCCTATAATCCCAGCAGCTCAAGAGGCTGAGGCAGGAGGATTGTGAGTTCAAAGCCAGCCTCAGCAAAAGTGAGGCACTAAGCAATTCAGTGAGACCCTGTCTTTAAATAAAATACAAAATAGGACTGGGGCAATGGCTCAGTGGTCAAGTGCCCCTGAATTCAATCACTGGTATTACTCCCACCCCCAAAATTTGCTATCTTCCTACCTCAACCTTCCATGTAGCTGGAATTGTAGGAGTGTGTCACCATGCCTGGCCATAAAGCTCCCCTCCATTTACCATTATTATTATATCACTTGATATTCATTAAGTCTCTCCTGTTGGCAGATTAGGAATTTTCCCATTTCCCATATGGGGAAACTGAGGCTCAAAGGGTCAAGTGACTCTGAAAATATTACTCAGCTACTGAGTAACACAGACAGGACTTAACCAGAAGGTAGGAGGCTTTGATTTTAGACTATGCACAAGGTGGGGTATGGGAAGGAGAGGGAGGTATTCTTTCATAAAACCTGGACATAAACTCTGGTGATGGTTAGGCCAGATTTCTGAGGCTAGCAAGGAAGGTTCATCTTTCCCCATTCTAGTAGCTGCTAACTTCCCCTTAGTCTCCCTTCTAAAGGATCATGAGTCAAGAAAAAAGATTAGAGAGAATTCTAGCCATTGGGGCTGTGTAGGGACATCCACCTGTTATGTTGTTTGTGTTCTGCCAGCTTGGGCCTGGCCTAACTCTTGTTTTGCAGCTGACTTCCTGTGCCACCCACTTGCTAGTGTCAGACCACTCCCTTCAAGGCTAGTTGCACTTTCTACCTGGTTGAGCCAGTAGCTTGCGTGGCTTTATCATGTTCCTAGACACATAGGAGTTACTTGTTAGCAAGAACAAATTGTTTGGGGGCTCCTTAGATCTAGCTAATATAGGCTCCAGTTTATACCTTGGTAGGAATATGAGCATTGATCTAGTTTCTTGTTGAGATGATGTTGGGAATTGTGCAAGGAGCATTTTTTGGATTTGAAGGATTATATTTCAGTTTAGGCTCTGCTTCTAGCTTCCCTGGGCGTGTGTGTGTATGTGTAGATTAAACCTAGAGCCTCATGAATGCTAAACATGTACTGTATCACTGAGCTACACCCCCTACCTATACTAAGGCAATCTTGGCCCTCTCTGGTCTGTAGTTTCTTCCAAAAAGGGTTGTTTGACTAATCTCTGAGGACTATTTTTTTTATGGTACTGAGAATTGAATCTAGGGGAGCTTGACCACTGAGCAACATCCATAATCCTTTCTATTTTTTTTTTTTTGAGACAGGTTCTTGTAAATTGTCTAGGTTGGTATCAAACTTGCTGTCATCCTGCCTTGGCCTCCCAAGTCACAGGGATTATAGGCATGTACTGTGCCTGGCTCTGAGGGCCATTCTTATTCAAAAGTTCTGACTTATTAAACAATGTTACATTCCCTTAACAACAGGGGCTTGTCTACCCTCCCACGGACAGGGGGATGGTTGGCACACATCTCTGAAGTGGTCTCATTCTTTGGGAAAACTGAGCCAAGTAGGAAACTATGAGTTCTAAGAGGTTGGGAGTGTTTAGCTGTATCTGACTTTTGAAGTGGAGAAGGTCTTGGGAATGTTCGGAATCAACTGTACATTTTTTGGATTTGAAGGATTATAGTTCAGTTTAGGGTAGGCAGGTGAGGGTAGCAGGAGTCAGTTCTAGGCCTGATGTGAGTGAAGAGGAAAGAGGTACTTTGGAGAGATAGTTCTTAGGGAATACACCAGAAATGGGTTATAGCCTGACATAGAGTAGATGGTTTAGCAGTTCCTGGTCACAAGCAGTTGATAAGCCCTCAGGAATGTGACACCATCACATGGGAATGTGTCACTAGAGCAGATGAAGGTTGTGGAGGCATAAAGAGCAGCTCCCCCTTGTCACCATACTCTCTGAATAGGATGGGAGGTCCTTAATGTTGGGCCATAATGACCATATGTGGTAAATGGAAAAATCCAGTTCTTAATTGCAGAAAGTACTGTCCTTTAGAGGAAGGAAAATTCATGATGTTTGCTTGATGTCAAAGTATGTAGGGTTAGGTTTTCTAGTTATGATACATTTTATTTTATTTGTGAACCTGATACAAGTGTTAGGAGAAGGTAGAAATTTGAACTCTTGATTGTAGTTACTGTAGAATGAAACTGGAAATTAATTGTTAGATCTGCCCTTGTTATAGCAGAAGGATATTTTGCATGGAGCCAGCTAGGCTCCCTGTCTTCTGATCCACTTTTGCCAGGGTGTGCCTGGGGAAGTCAGGCTTGCCTGTGCAGTTGGTCTAGGCTGGTGTGTGTAAGCACACATAGCCCATGGTTTGTCTGGGTTAGGTCTGTGGACATCAGTATTTTCTAACAATAACTCCCCTAAGGGAATCTTTGTTGTTGTTGTTATTCTATTGAACATTCAATTCTTCTGCCTCTAACTCCTGAGTTGCTGAGATTATAGGTATGTGCCACCACACCCAACTCTCCTAAGGGATTCTAACATTGGGCAAATGTTTATAATTATATCTCTAATGGGAGCTTTTCTTTTTTACCTGCAAGAAAAACGAACCTGAGAAAGGATCTGATCAGAGTCCTGTGCCCTCCCAGCATGCATACAGCTGAACTGAGCTAAAACTTTGTTCAGGGCTTTTTCTATTCTGGTAACTGGAGGTAAACATGGCCCAGAAGCTCAATTGGGCATCCTCTAAACTTGGTCAGAGAGCCTGGAGGAGATGGAAGTCATTTCCCTCAACTTACAACAGCTAGAGCAAGGAGTGGGGTTCAAGGTAACTAACTAGACCTTAGGGAAATGAGTAGCTCTCTTTATAGGGCAAGTTCACTGTCTGGGCATGTCCAGACCAGTGATAGTTGGGGGAAGGATAGGACAGGATGGGAGGTGAGTAATGCCGTTGGCACCAAGGCATTCACTTAGTGGGAACATTACAGGCAGTTGGTGAGTAAAGAGCCCAAGGACCTGGTGACTTCACTCCTCAGCTCGCTATAGAAGTACAGAGCTAGGGCCCTGTTCTGTGTCCAAGGCAGGGTGCTTGGGAACTGAGGACTGCTTGTTCTCTGCTTCCTGTTTCAGATAATTGGAGTCAGCCACAGAGCAGTTTCTCCTAGGCCCCAGCCCCTGCTGCTCCTATACTTTCGAATTATATCAAACTTTCCTTCATGATGTGGCACCATATCACAAAGTGGTCTTTGATTGTTTTCACACTGTTTTATATATGGCAATCTGATTAGAGAATAAGCTCCTTCTTTGGTTGGGCAGAGGACTTTGTACCCTTCCCAGGGGCATGAGAATGTGTTTAACACATTATGTCACATTGTCTTATATAGAAGACTCCTATAAAAACTTAAATTGAGCAATTTATAGTTATCCTATAAAATTTCATAGGTTTTATAGGTGTCCTATACATAGGATGATGGAACATAATGGGTTAATGTGAAGAATCAAGCATCACCAAGAAGACACATTGAGTTTCTTTTCTCTCTCCAGCCTCCAGAAGAACTTTATCTTTGGAGATAAAGGTGATTGGGAATTTTAGGGTAGATGTAGTACATACTTCATTCTATGAGGTTCAAGAATATGTCTTTTTTCTACTAGCTGGGGATCCCCTTGAATTCAGGCTTTGTTTTAATTTCTGTATTCCCAATTTCTAGTAAAATATCCCCACATTTTTCAGGAGCTCAATAGTTGCTGAACTGAACTGATTAAAGACATTTCTACTACTATACTCTTCCTTGGGTCAGATTAGATTCCCTAGAGGACCTCTATCTCCTGACTGAAAAATGTGGAACCTAATAGGGAAGAAAGGGCTGCATCTGGGGATTGCTTCCGTGTGACATCCCTTATACCCAGAAGCCCACAGTTCTTGGCAGTGGTTGACTTTTCAGGTATGCACACTTTACACGTACATGTTTTACTTTCCTTTTCCTATAGGAGTAACAAGAGAGCTGAAAACTTCCAGAGAGGGAGGTTAGAAGGTGGACACTCCTGAATGGTTGTTTTTCCTTTATAGTTCCTTGTGAGAGAAGTGCCAGACCATGAGCATCCTAGACCTAGTCCAGAGAAGAATGGCCTGAGCATAGTGTTGGCCACTAGTGCAGGTCTTTAGCCTTGGAACTTTTTGATTGGCATTAGTTTTGTTCTTTGCCTCTCCCTCCCACTGAGTTTGGCATCTCCAACTTGACTTCCTTTTATTCTTCAAACTTTTTTTTTTTCTGGGGGATAGGAAGAGAAGCAAGCCATATGTATCCCTTTGTTTCTTGAGCCCTTAATAGGATAGCTGGGAGGAGGCCCCTTGCTTTTCTTTCTTCTCCTATGTATGCCACTTGCTCTTCAGGGTCAGAGACTTAAGCCAGAGGCTTAAGAACTGGGAGAACAGCTTAGCCTAGTGTCTTCCTGGTATGTGAATGAGCTTTTGGAGAAGATGGTTGATGGTATAAGTTTATTATTTATTTTCTCCCAATGCTTTTTCATAGGACGGAGTAGGCTACTGTGCAAGATTATCCAGTATGTGGACCAGTTACACTTAATTAACTTTCAGATGAGACCTTTCCGTCTTCTTTGGAAATTAAAGAGAGTTATTAGTCCAGGTTTGAGACCTTGCAGATTATCAGCCTATCAATATTTGGTCTATCCTAGGAATTGGCAAATTTGCCTCTATAGGGCCTGGTTCTGTACATATGGTAAGAATAGATTTTACATTTTAAAAGTTATTAAGAAAAAGAAAAAAGAAAGTAGCTAATTGGGAATCCTAGGCAGGAGGATCACAAGTTTGAGGTCAGCCTTGGCAACTTAGTGAAACCCTGTCTCAAAATAAAATAAAGGGGGAAAAAAAGCGGGTGACAAACTTGGTGATAGAGTACTTGCTTAGCATGTGCAAAGAAGCTCTGAGTTAAATCCCCAATACCACCCCCACCCCCCCCCCCCCAAAAAAAAAACAAGAAAGAAAGAAAAAGAAAAAAAGTTAAAAACATGCAATAGAAACCATATGTGTCCCACACAGTTTGCCAAGCCCTGGTAAACTCTGCTTTTTACTATCAATTATTGTATACCCATTTCTTTTCTTATTCTCTTTCTTTCTTCCTTTCCTTTTCCTTCCTTTTCTTTCTTTTTTGGTACCAGGGATTGAACCCATGGTTTGGCACTCAAAAATTGATCCATATCCCTAAGCCTTTTTAATTTTTATTTTGAAACAGGGTCTCGTTAAGTTGCTTAGGGCCTCACTAAGTTGCTTAGTGAGGCTGGCCTTGAACTTCACAATCCCACCTCAGCTTAACAAGTCACTGTGACTACAGGTGTGCTACCCATTTTGTTTTTACTTTTATTTATTTTTATTTTATATTTTTAGATGGGGTTCCTTTATTTACACCGGCTAGCCTTGAATTCATGGGCTCAAGCAATCTTCCCCCCTTGACCTCCTAAGTATCTGGGACTACAAGTGCCCCCCATCACACCTAGCTTACACCCGTTTCTTATATTCTCATTACTCTTCCTGAGCCAACCACATTGAAGACCTTTGAATTTTGATTTATGATTGGATTACTTGTCACAAATCTTAAATCACTTTCATGTTGGTTACTAACTAAACCATTACCTCCTGGTGTACCCTTGGAGTCATAATTACTTGAGGTTAAAATTAAAATTGTATCCTTCTTGGAGTAGAAATAACCTGATAGATAAAGCTTTCCTCCAACTCACTCTTCTTTTGTAAAACTTTGCTTTTCATCCCAGTTGGCCCCAAATCTGATAAGTATGCAGCTGCTGTTGATAGTAATTAAGGAGGTTTGAAAACACAAACACAAAAGTCCAAAGCTGTACTCAACAGGAGATTCCAGAACTGGGGCCAGCTCTTCCTGTTCCTTCCCCCACACTCCATCCCTGGCCTTGCTGAACCTCCTAAAATCAAACCTGATTTTTTGAGAAGGTGCTATTGTGGAACTATGCCCAAACAGAGGGAAACTTGGGTACTTTTGGAGGAAGATACTGTGACTCTTTGGACTTGGGGTGATACTACTGAATAGTTCTAGTGGTAGGCTTACGCAGCCAGGGAAGCATTCCCAGCTCCATCCATAGTTCTTATTCCCATTGCAGTATGTTGGCTGCTGTGCGCTTATGCAGATATATGCCTGTTTGGGCACTCATATGTCATGCCTTTGGGAATCTTGAGTGAAAGGAGTTTGATATCAAGCTTAAGTCACTTTCCTGCAAAGGTCAGGGTTGTAAGAGGATTTGCCCCATGTCTGCTCTGGATTGCCTTCTTGTCTTCCTGGTTCCATGCCTGCCTTCCCATTTGTAGATGCCCCCACAGCTGCAGGCTACTAGACCTGAGATTCCTGACCAGGAGTAATGCCCAGGGCACAAAATGGTGAGCAGCACTCATCAAGGCTATTTCTCCTCTCCCCTTCTCTAGTGCTCCGAAAGCCTTGCAACTTTAACTTGCAATAGTGGAATAGATTGTGAGTAATATGCAAAGATGCTTCCACCCTTTTAGGACTAAAGCATATTTGTGAATAGACAGTAAGTAAGGTTGGCTTAAATAATTATCAGGTGACAATAAGTGACCATCCCAAGCAGAATTGCCTCATATTTTCCTGTGATTTTGGGGGGACTGCATTCTGCTCTAAATCTCTTTCATCATATTTTGCCCTGAGATCAATGAGTTTTAGAACCCTGGTTAGGATCTGCCTTTAATTTTTAAGTGTGCCCCATGGGCTGTACTCACTGATATTTTTAAATAGATAGGAAACTGAAACAGTTAGTGATGCCCATGACTGATCTAGTTTGCAGTGAACTCTACCCTTGGTGCCTTCTGCTGCTGCCCTTGGTTGGAGGGGGAAGGGAATAGTCTGAGAATCTGCATGGGTGTGTCTGTCCCTGTTAAAGAGGAACCCCAGTTCTGGGGAGTCTTGAAAGTCCCAGGATGAGGGAGTAGGGGAAAAGAAAAGAGGTATATGAGACTCATGGTAGAAAGGACAATTATGGTGGGAAGGTTGAACGATGTGCAGAAGAGAAAATGATTAGGAGAACCCTTACTCAAGAGGGCAAAACAGTATGAAATCAGTGGGCCCCTGCCCCTTTGCAGAAGCCAGGCAGCCTTGACTGGGCCCTTGCTGTGCTGGTAGCTTTCACTTCCTCTTTGTGTGAACATGGGTGGGGAGAGTTGAGTGTGGGTGCAGGGGGAATCTTATTCTGGTGGTCCCTTCAGTTCTATCTGTAGATGGAAAGGTTCTCTATATGAATTGAATGAGTATTGTAGTTGGCACTCTCAGTTCTGGGAGATCTCCTATGAGGTCTGTGGGAGCTAGGGCAGGGCATGCTCATCAAGCTAAGTAGGGGCCTCAGTGGGGCTGTGGGAACAGTCATCTGCCTACCTAAATCTTGTACTTTAGGTCACCTTGTCTGGTTTTATCTGCCTGTGGCATACCTCTGCCCCACATCTGATAAACTGGTGCCTAATACCAAATTGTCAAGATGGTCTCTAATTCATTCTTTTCTGATGGATATTGGGAAGGACTTGATCTTTAACTTCATGCCTTTTGGAGGGTTTTTCACTGATCATGTGTTTCTCTGTTGCATTGGGAGGGTATGTATTGTATTCCTTACCCTGTGTCCTTGTACATGTTGTCTCTATTCAGAAAACCACAAGCTCCCCTTTCCCATTAACCTTATTCCTGTGGCAGTCTTATTTATCCTCGAGGACATGTCAGCTCTTCCTCTAGAAACTTAACTTCCCATCTTCCCTTGTCTCTACTTTCCCCATTATGGACTAGATGCCCCTTCTTTGTGTTTTTGCAGTTATTTCTGATTACCTCTGGTACTGTCTTTGCAGTATAAAATGGTAATACCCTATTCATGTATATTTATATGTCACCTCCCTCCAATAAAAAATATTCTCACACACTCTTGTGTGTATTCTCTCTCACAGGCACACATACACATGATTACAATCATCTCTAAGCTGGTCCATATTGGGTATCTGATAAGGGTGGTGTATGGAACCAGTATCTGTGTATATATGTTTGTGTTAGGGGGGTAGGTCCTTTTTGAAACATCTGAAATAAGTTAAGAGTTAGCCTTATTTGCATTTCCAGGTCCTACTAGAATTGCAAGTAGATTTTTTGGGGTTCCTTTAGATTGTAGAATAATGTATATTGCTTGGGCCTTTATGGAAGCTGCTGGGTAATCTCCATATTCTTTGGGGCCATTTTTCTGCTGCTTTCTGAAGAAATTAGACCAAAGTTGGAAGGTGGGTTCTTCCACTACCCAAAGAATTGTTGTGTGTATGTGGGGGAGGGGACTGGGTGGGTTCATGCATATTCACCTCAGCATTGGGAGATGCGAAAATATATGTTTATGGTGGTAGGAGTGCTAAAACCCTGGTATTGTTGCTGGGTCGGTTAAACAGTTTTTACTGGTCTCAGTAAATTGGTAGCCGAGTTTGTGGTTTGGAGGGAAAGATATAGTTTTAGCAACTTAAAAAAAAAAAAAAGCAAACTTTTAGAGAAGTTATCTCAAGCCCTTTTAGGGACCAAAAATTAATAAGCTGGATGCCACATGTTCTCTTATTTCCCCACACCCTCCACCACCTTTGCCCACTAAAGGGACATTTTCAAAACAATCATAGATACACAGAACCTGAGGGCATTTTTTTGGGGTCTCTGTACCTCTGCCTCCAGGAAGGTAGGTGTGACAAAAATGAAGACTGTGATCCAGTGGCTATAAACAGAGACACTTGGAGAAGGTCAGCCTCCAGCTAATCCACTTGAGGTAGCAATTCTTTAAAGTCTATTATCTTTAAGCTCTATTCAATAAAGCTTGTTCCTTGATGTGGACAAGAGTTGGATTGGACTTCAAGATTAGGTGTGGTGTACTAGCAGACTGAATGAAACTAGAGACATCCTACTCAGGGATGGCCAGCCAAAATCCCTTTTACAAACCCAGCCAAGGACCATGCCACACTGAAGGTGTGTGCTTAGGCAGTGCTGTGGAATGGTATCTGCCTTCTGACTTCTTACCCTAGATGGGTGAGGAGGCCCTCCCTGAATACTCAGATGGAATGTTTAGTCATTTTCTTTGCTATGTTTACAGGTTGAAAAGGAAAGACAAAGGGGAGCCAGGGAGTGAGATGATTAGAGAGGAGTGAAGAAAGATTTAACAGTGAGTGGGGCTATGGTACCGCTTCATCACTCCTTCTTTGAGATTGTTGTCAGAGCTGCTCCTAAGGGTTTGAAGTCATTTTCTATTTCCAAGTGGCCAAAGCCACTCTGTGACTATTAAATCAAGCTGCTTTAGCAGAAGTGCCAGTGCTAGCATCTAAAACCCATGTTTAGTGAGACTTTTGTGATCTTTGGGAGCTTTCCTAAAATATCAATTTTATTGTCTCTTTGCATCTCCTTGTTCTTTAATCAAGGAAGAGCACTGGCTTGTTATGTCCAGTTCCCACATGTAGGAGAAGTTGCTAATCTGTGTTTTTCCAGAATATTTGTTTTTTGTAGAACTATGTCACCATCATCATCTATCTAGGCATGGATCCTCTAATGTGGAAGTTGTTCCCATGCTGTCTCCCTTCTAAGGGTAGTAGCAGACTTATTTTCATCTGTGAAACTGGGAGATTTACTGTGAATTATTCAGCCTGGTCCGGCAGACAACTCCAGCTCCCTCCCAGTCAACCAAAGCCTCCTCCAGGGAGAGGAAGTGTGGTAATGACATTATCTTTCCCCAGGCAGCCACGTGTTCTCTGAGAACAGGATGTGGGGAGGGCTGGGCCCCAGTCACAGGGTATGGAGGCAGGCGCGGGAAAGTAACTGGCAGTATAGCCATGAAGGTTGGTGCCTGCCTCCTTGACAGAAGCTCAGTGGCATAAAGTGAGTGGGCTGTGGTTGCTCACTGTACCAGACCATGCTTTGTGACTCCTGCAGCCTATAGACCATTTTGGCAATGAGTTGTTAGAGTGTTGGGCCCCAGTGGGGTTGTTTTCCTGCTCTTTTTCGGGGCCCAGTTGGTTACCTCCCCCAGATGGCTCCTTAGCACACTGAGGTGATTTGCATGTTCAGTTTCCCTTTAGGCCCCAATCTCTTCTCCCTGCCCCCACTGCTTCTACTGGGGACCTTTGGAGATGTGCTGCCTGGGGTGGGGAAAAGAGGATGTAGCTAGCTTCCTGTGTAAGAGAGGGTGGGGCGCCCGCCTTCCTGCCTGTCTGCCCACCCGCCCAGCCGCCATTCACCCCAGTGCTTGAGGAACTGCCTGAAGAGTTCACTTCAGAGTCACCAGAGGCTGAGGGGCTCTCTGGGGCATATGGATGGGACTTTGCTCATACTGGTCCCTCTTCACAATGCGGATGGCTGGGCTCTATTTTTTTCCTGGAGTCAACAATGCTGAAAGAGCCTTTAAAGGCCAACTTGTCTAACTATTCTCATAACTAGAGATGGGGAAACCGAGGGCCCAGAGAACCCTATAATTCCCATAAGGAATCATTGACAGGGCTAGTATGCATAGAATTCCAGAAGGTCAGACTTGGAACTCTCTCCCTATCCCCAAGTTGCTAGTTCAGTGGATTGTAAACTCTTTTGCTAAGCTCTCTGGTAAGCTGCAACCCTGGTCAACCAGAACAGCTTTGCTTTTATATACTTCATATTTTGAAGTTTCATGTGATTTTCTGTTTGGGAGAGTGAGGAGGCAGGAAGCTGCTCCAAAAGTTGGAAACCACTGAGTAAGACCTACCAAGTACAGTTGGGGACAGTCAAACCTAGAGGGAATAGGGAGTATCCCAAAGTTACTGGGATCAGATCCAGACCCAATCACTGATTGATCATTCTTGACTGGTTGCTCCCAGGTAATAGTGTGACTGCCTTCACCACAAAAAGGACTCTCCCTATCATGTGCTGCCTTGTTCTTTTCACATGCCAGTGAGGACCCTTTTTGTAGCATCCAAAGACAGAGCTTGAAGCCAGGGGCTACTAAATTTTTTGGATAGAGTAAATGATAATAGGTAAGCCTTTGGAAGGATCCCCTGTAACTTTAAAAGAGAAATTTTAGAAGGGAAAACAACAGTGTACTGTAAGTTAAAGAGACCTGGGTTCTAGTTTTGTTTCCATATTTGAACAACTTGTTTTTCACTTCAGTGAACCACTATTTCTCCTTTTCGTAAAATGGTGCTTGTCTCTGCCCTGCCTTTTATACAGGGTTGAATCCAGTAACATTGCATGCATGCAAGTGTCTTTTAATCTGTATAGCTGGGTGTGGTGGAGCACTCCTGTAATCCCAGTGATTCAGGAGGCGGAAGCAGGATGATAGCAAGTTTGAGATCAGCCTGAGGCAAGACCCCGTTTCAAATTTAAAAAGGTGAGAAGGGCTGGGGATATAGCTCAAGGGCAAAACTCCCTTGGGCTCAATCCCTAGTACCAAAATAAATAAATAAGTAAATAAGTATATAATCTATAGAACACTGCACACGTGGAGATAAGATTATTATTATGTATAGGTGGGCCAGAGACTTGCCCATTGAGGTTGCAGGAGAAAGGAACTAAAATGTATCAAGTATCTACTTCACTCCAGGTATTTTCCTATAAGTAAATGGGAAAATGCTGACTTTACAACAATTCTATGAGGTAGGCATTACTACTCCTATTTTACTTATAGGGAAACTGAGGCTTCAAGAGGTCTAAGGATTTATAGTGTCCCAGGGTCTCCCTTCAGAGCCCTAAGTCATTGTCAGATATTTATTAAGAAATCATTAGAATGTGTAGTGTTTCCAGCCCACTCCCTGCCCCACTTCAGCATCTCACCTCTGGTGGGGATAGGGTTGTCTCTTATTGTCTTCACACCTTAGTCCTGGGCTTTTGACCCTCAGCTTTCCTGGTGGTAAACCAGACACCTTTAGCCTTTAATTGATGGGGAAGTCCATTGGGTCATCTGTGTTTTGGCTAACAAGAAGGGCCTGCTACTACTCTGGGAATGCTGGTAGGGAGATACAGGGTTTTTTTAGTTCACCAAACAGACATGGTTCTTGATCAAGATCATGTAGCTAGAAGATGGCATTTGCTTCCCTTCTATAATATTCAGTTTCCTAATTTGTAGAACACATTGAAGGATGCTTATCTTGCATGTGCTTCATGCCTAGTGTGCTTGTAATAATAATCAACTCTCTGACACAACCATGATTTGTACTCTTTTGCAAGTTCCATGTTGTAAATACTCCCACTATGGTCGGATTCAAGTTACCAACACAAAGTCCTTGATGAAGAAGTCGGGAAGGGATGTGCATGATCAGATGTTCTGTAAGGTGGTTCCAGTGTATCATTATTAGTCATGCTTATATTAGACTTCCTCCCTCTTCTCCAACTTGCTTATGTCAGTATGCAAATGCAGCATCCTCTACCATGTCTCTTTTGTTCTCTAATTTCCTAGGTCATCCAGGAAAGGGAGAACATCATTTAAGACCTGATTCTTGCCTGAAAGTTCTCCTGGGAAAGAGTGAATATGCAGTGTTTGAGAGAGACAGGCATGAGTATCATGAGATTGAGACCTAACTGGGCAACTTGAAAGACTCTTGTCTAAGAAAAAATTCATAAGTACAGAGGCTCAAATCTCAAGAGACTCTGATTGGGGCCCTAATTAGAGCATTTTGATCAATGTGTTTTAGCTGTTAAAGTATCTGAACTAGTTGTTTTTTCTCACTGTCTGGTTCTTAACTAGATGGGAAGATGTTTGAAGACTCTGAACAATGGCCCAAAGGTTTGGCACACTTAACTTTGGGACTGGAAATCTGAAGTCTTCTCTTTCCTGCAGATCCTGCTCTCCTGGGCTAACCTCAAGGCCCCTGTCAAGGGGATCTCTGGGTCAGAAAGCATTTTTGAGGACCATGCTTGTGGTCCTATACTCTCATTTTACCACCATCTGTGCTAAGGGATGTTACTTTAAATTTCTGAGATGGGGTCAAGCTTGGTGTCACATGATTGTAAGCCCAGTGACTTGGGAGACTGAGGCAGTAGTATTACAAGTTCTAGATCAACCTCAGAACACAGAAAGACCTTGTGTCAAAATATAAAAAGAACTAGGAATGTATCTCAGTGCAAAGTGTGCATAGGTTCAATCCCCAGTACCACAAAAATAAAAAATAAAATAAATAAAATAAGTTTCCCAGATGGTAAGAATCACTTGGGGCTCTTGTCAAAATATGAATTCTCAAGTCTCTCCTCTGGGGTCTGTTTTGTTAATCTTGGAGTAAGGTACAGAAATCTGGTTGTTTGACTAGTCTCACAATGATTCTTATGATCAGTTAAGTTTGGGAAAAACCATAATAGCACTTCACAATACTCCTGCCAAATTGGCATCATGATGCCCATTTTACAAGTGTGGAGAATTGAGAGCTCATTTTTTTATTTATTGGTGGAGCTGGATCTTATACTCAGGTTTTCAGAATATAAAGCCATATTCCTCCTAATACAGAGATATTACTTCAGTGCAAAATAGTGTCTGCTGTGGTGGATAGTGATGATTCTTGGTAGGGAGGAGCAGGCATAATCCTTGCCCTACTTTACAATTAGGGAGACCAGAGTGCAGAGGGATTTGGGGGCAGTAGCAAGACTGACCACATCCTTGATCTTTTGTGGATGTGGGTTATGTTCAACTCTGGAGAGCTATTTACCAATCCTTGCAGCCCAGATGTCACTGTAGTTTTTTATTTGCTGTGTTTCCCTTCGATTAACCCATGAGAGGTTCAGGAAGCTATAATCTGTGCTGTGGGCTCCTAAATCTGGTTGGGTATTAGAATTGTCTGAGACTCTTAACGTCTGATGCCTGGAACCTATTTCTAACCAAATAAATCAGAATCTCCGTGGATGAGGCCAAGGAATCTGTATTTTATAATTTTACCCTGGAAAATTCTGATGAGCCATTCTGTAACCTAGTCTGTGATCTCTGGGATACAAACCAAGGGAACTGAAAGTCCTGGTGGGTTCTGTTGAGGGGTGGGGGCTTGTGCATATTGCTGGGACATAACTGAAGAAAATGGACAGGCAGAGTCCAGAATAATGAAGGAAGATCAAGCAGCCTTTGAAAAGCATAAGGTAACATAGGTGCTCTACTGTGTTTTGCTCCCCATGTGACCTTGCTGCTTTATGGGCAGGGAGAAATCCCCATCCCTCCCAAGAGAGAAAGCATTTAAAATAACTCAGGGGTGTGTGTGTGCATCTAACTCTTGTACGTGGTTTCACATTGTCTAAGCCAACTTGAAATGTAATTACATTTTAGAGTTTACCCCTAAAGGGAAAGAGTCCTTTGTGCTAGAATGGCTCTTTGAAAGTTTCCTCAGGCAGCTCCTAGCCTTCTGTAGTCAAACGGGTTTTGGTTTTAACTCATCCCTGACAGATAGGATATTTGTAACAAAATGGCTAAAAGAGGAAGGGTTAATTATCACATTCTATTCATGATGTACCAAGTACTTTCACATCTATTTTTTTAAGTTAGGTTGTTCAATGACCCTGCAGTGAGATTGATATTATTAGACCCATTTTATAGATTATGATACCAAGTTTTGTTGTTTTTAATCAACAACAAACCATAACCTCAACAAACCCCAGACCTGAAGCATACTAGACAAGTATTCTACCACCTCAGCCCTAGAAACTGAGTTTTAGAAAGGTCAGAGAGACTCCAAAGCCTCTTTCTATTATATCATGCTTTGCTCCTGAAAGAGCTGAGGCCATTATTTCTCAGAAAGGGCTTCAGTTTTGGGGATTTCACAGGTTTGGATGTCACCTCACCAGCAAGGTAAGTAGGAAGCCAACCTTAGCCCAGTTATGGGTTGAAAACAGAGCTTTTGTAAAATTTTTATTGTTGTTGTTCCTTCTGGTGATGGGGATTGAACTAAGGTCTTGTACATGCCAGGCAGGGATTCTACCCTCTGAGCTTTTAATGTTTATTTTGAGACAGTCTCACTAATTTGCTGAGGCTGACCTCAAACTTGTGGCCCTTCTACCTCAGCCTCCCAAGTAACTGGGATTGCAGGCATGCACTGTGCTGTGCCTTGCTAAAACAATTTTTGATTAAGCCAAGAAGCCACCCCCTGACCCTGCACAATTGACTGGTCATGGCTTCAGCATGGCAGAAGACAGGGTAGGATTCCCATGAACAATTGATGGAACCCAAGCTAGGATTTGGATCTGCTCCAGTGTGCCTGAGAGGTGTAATGTTGGATTGCTGAACTATGTTCCTAAGCAGGGGATACAGAGCCCTCTTCTGGTGCCCTAGGCAGAGCTATCACCTTCAGGCATCCAAAAATGGTCTATGTCTCCAGTCTACAAATACTTCCTGTGAAACATGCAGGCAGGAAGCTGGGTCAAGCAGGAAACTGACGTGGGAGTGTAAAGCCCAGCTGGGTGTGGCCCCAGAGAGCAGCTTTGCCTATTTGGAGACTTACTTTATTAACGATGGACCTGCTTCCTTTTTATTTCAGCACCTTCAATGTTTTATGTGAATTGAAGGAATCCATTTTTAGCTTCCCAGATAGAAACATCTTTCTCAAATTCTCTGCGTCTTTCCTTTCATGTTATTATTAAAAGACTTAGCCTCTTGAATGTGTGGGAGTGAATGTTTCAGCCTGAAAGTTAGACCTGTCCTGTTGGAAGCTAGAATTTTTCATAGAAGGACGCTGGTACCACCTCTTGTACATAAGTCTCTCCAGATCTGCTGTAGTGCACATGAATTGTCTTCTATGTTCTAAGAACCAAGGTGGCACTATAGCTTATTAAATAAGCTACTCAATCAAGAATCAGGTTTTCTTTTCTTTTTTTTTTTTTTTTTGGTGCTGGGGAATCGAACCCAGGACCTTGTGCTTACAAGGCAAGCACTCTACCGACTGAGCTATCTCCCCAGCCCCTAGAATCAGGTTTTCAATCCATGCTCTCAAAATACCTATCAGCTGTGTGATCCTGAGGCTGGGCCTACCCCAGTTTCCCTAGCAGTATTTTGCTGGCTTTTAGTCACATGATTTCTGAGGTCTTTTTTCAGATCTGACAGTTTGAGATTCTGAAATGTTTATTGTCTTGGAGAACATAGATGAGAAGTTAAGAAGAGAGAAGTCAAATTATAGGGCGAGTGGATTAAAATCATGAATAAGTATAAAGAAGAGGAATGGCTATGCTAAGGACATGGTGGGACAGCCCTTGTGCCTGGGAAGGAGATTTAAGATGAGGTGAGGCAGATTGCCCCTTGGGGCTTATATCTTGGTTGAGCTGTTTTTGATAGTGAGACCTGGAGTAAGGTGTAGAGAGTAAGGAGCTTGTTTGTTTCCTGACTATTATATATTGAGGGGGGCTTTACTTGGTCCTATGAGGTTGAGCAAAAGGTCATGTAATTAAGGCTAGATTGATGAAGAAGTTGCATTTTGCTAAGATGACATCACTGTTTCTGATTTTTTTCAGCCTTGTCCTCTGCTCTGAGCTCCCCTCTCAGTGATAAGGTAGTTATGCTCTCATTGCTGAGCTGGGTTAATACCTCACACATGGTAATTACAAGATAACACTCAATCTCCAGTATGCTCTTGTCTTTCAGTTGGAATGGTTCTTAGGGAGCTTTCAGAGGTCAGAACTGGGGCAAAGCAAATGAAAGAAGTCCCTTGTGTCCCATGCTTTCTGGAGCAGTTGGAGTGGTTAAAGAAATAATGCTGACCCATAAGTTATGGGGTACAGGCATGTTTGGGTAGGTTTTCTTTTCTAGAAAATACTGGGAAAAGGCACTGGCACAGGAAAGGTTAACCCCAGGCCGGTTTTGCCAGCTGTATTGAAGATCTGGAAATGGGCATGAAGAGGTCAGAGCAGATAACTGTACCAGGTACTAATTCCTGAGGGTTGGAAGAGGCTGAATTGTTGGAAAGTGAGTCAGTAGAGGAGGGGGAAGGAGGAAGACAGGGGAGGAGGAAGAGAAGCAGGAGAATGGCTCCTAAGCTAAAGAATCAGAGTGACTCTTATTTTCCCCTTTATGGAAAACAGCTGCCTGAGGGAGTGCTGTCTTCCCAAAAAGCAAGACAGACCAGAACCCTACCCTGCTCTACCCTGGCCCCCAACACTGGCAGCAGGACATGGTGGATTCTAGAGCTTAAATAGTGGGGATTGGCCTCTGGGCTAATGAAGGCAGTTTGGTGACATAGTGGTGACTACTCTGGCCAGGGAAGTGACTAGATTTCTAGTGTTGCCCTGGGAGGGCCCGTCCTCTCTCTGGCTTCCTTCCCCTCAAATTATAATTACCTTCTTCACACTAGCAACCCCACTGAAAGCCCAGAGGGAGTGGGCACTAGGGGGGAATGCAGAGATGGCAGGTGGGAAGTGAGGTCATTGAGCTCAGACTCAACTGGGCTGACTCACAATTTCTTCCCCAGTGAGGCAAGGGGGCCTTTCCAAACAGTGTTTCCCAGATGTACCCAGGCTTCCTATGCCAGAGTGTTTGGGCCAGGGCCAAAATAGTTGCCAAGGCCTTGTTTGAAGAGGGCAGTGAAATCAGCATGACTGGAGAGGTGGGTGGAGTTGTGGAAGGAGCTCCAGGAATGTCCAGAAGACCCGCCTCCACCAATTGCTGTCTGAGTACGTGTGTGGCTTTAGTGATGTTAAATAAGACTGCTGGTGATATAGCTGGCATATAGTTGGCATTCAGTAAGTGTTCATTTCCATCCTCTGTCACCTGAATCTGTGCACTTTGGTTTTTTATCTATGAAGTACAGCCAGTAATTCTTATCCCCTCTGCCTAGGAGGGCCATGTTTTAGGCTAATTACTTGTGATTATTTTGACTCTCTCTCTTTTCCCTCTGTTTCTCCCAAACTTCTCTCCAGGAAAGAGCCACTTTGTAGTTCAGTGACACTGGGAAAACCATCGCCAGAACCCCTCTCTCACCTGGGTTTTCCTGGCTACAGTGAAATACAGTCCCTTATGCAAAGCTGGCCAGGCCCATATAACAAAGCATTTCAACTGCTGCTGCCAAGACAGAGTTAGTATCTGTCCTGATTATTTTTATGTCTCGGGCCAGCCAATTAGGTACATGGAAGAGATCTCAGTTTGTTTAAACCTTTGGATGATGGACCACCAAGATGCATTTTTTAGTGCTCAGAGAAGAGCTTGGTGTGGGAAGTGTCTATGTTCAATTGTTCAATAAATAACAGTAGGTTTATTGTTCTTAGACTAGAGGTGGGAGGACGATACCCCCCCAATACACACCCAGACATTTTTTTGTTCCTTAAACCCTTCATGTTCTTCATAGACACTATTTTTTACCTCATCCTGTGCCTAGGTCCTCAGTCCCAGCTTAGGCTGGAGTTTAGCTGTATTCGAGTTCCCTGCTGGGGACTACAACTTGAAATGCTGCTCCTCCCAGGTTAGAACCTCTACTCCTGCCAAGCAAAGGGGCTGCCTGGGAAGTTTCTGACAGAATCAGATGCTTCACTTTCAGGTTTTTGCCTCCCAAGGTAGACCACACTCTTCTCCTCAGTGAGAGAGCAGAGACCAGACCCAAAAGCAGGACAGTGGGTACCACAAAATGTAAGTATCCATTGGACCTTTGAGGCAGTGGGTCTGTGCCTACAGCTCATCTTTCACATTTAGGTTCCAGATTTATCTAAGAACAAATAAACCACCATTGATCAGGACTCCTAACCTACCCCTCAACTTCAGGACCCAGTCATGTTATTACCCTTATTCTCTCCCACCCCACTTCTGACACACAGAAAGCAGGAGAACAAAACCCATGGCCTTGTCCTTATGACTCACATTTTCTTCTGAGTTAAGTGGCAGTAAGAATGGAAGTTCCTTTGTGTTTGTTTTTCTTTGTTGTTGTTTTTTTTAAACCTGTCTCCACAATAAAGATCAGAAACCTCAGGCTTCAATTATTAGAGAAGCTTCACAGGAATAATAGAAACCCTCAGCAGGATCCCAGAGAAACACGTTCCAGTTGAGTTTCACCTGAACACCTTCAGATTTTCAGAGAGCCCTTATTCTAAGTTGATGCGCTATGTCTGTGAGGGAGAAAGCATGGCCAACAATGACCTGTCTGGCATGCTTATTCCTAATGAATTTATTTAAGAAACATTTCCTTAACAAATATCTGAGTACCTTCTGAGGACTAGTACTAGTCCCCACCCTTTGTCAGGGCCTTGAAGATGCTAGATTGACATGACCTTCAATTGAAATGATTTGCAAGAGATGCTGGCATACTTCCTTGAAAATTCTTTTCAATACTTTGAACTAAAGGGAACTCCTAGGTTGTGGAATGTTTCCCTGGAGTTTCACCCCTTTCCTTAGTTTCCTCCCCAGTTGCTTTCTTCCAAATATCCCAGGTTTGATTTTATCCCACTTTTCTCAGAACCTCTAGCCTAGCTGGCTGCTAGTTACAGGATTAGGACTCAGCTTTCTAGCAAAGTCTTTAAATCCTTCCACCTGTATTCCCAGCTTCTCTATCCAGTCTTTATTGTGAAAGCTTCCTTCATCCTGGAATAGATCTACGTACTGGCTTCCAAACAGTCCTCTGCATGCCTGCCTTTATCTAGGCCATTACACATATTGGTTTCTCTACCTGGGATCCTTGGGTACTCTTTCCTCTACTCCTACAGTTCTTCTTCTTTGACACTTCTTAGAGCCTCCCTTGTACATTTTAGTTTTCTTGTTACTCATCAAGTAGGGAAAGTAGTACATCTGTACTACAATCAAAGTTTTCCTTAAACATTGTATTCCATTAATATTGAGTAAATTGAAATAAATTTGTAGGAAGAACTTTAACCTAAAATCCTTGAACCTACATGGGGTTCATGGATAGAATTTGAAATGGAAAGGATCTATGAACTTGAATGGAGGAAAAAGTATACAGTTGGCCCTCCATATATGTGGGTTCTCATACATCACTTTGACCAACCGTGGATTGAAAATATTTGGGAAAAATTGAGTCTGTACTAAACATGTATAGACTTTTTTCTCATCATTATTGCATAAATAATATAGTATAACAACTATTGACGTATCTTTTATATTGTATTAGGTGCTATAAGTAATCTAGAGATGATTTAAAGTATATAGGAGGATGTGCATATGTTATTTGCAAACACTATACCATTTTATGTAAGGAACTTAAGCATCCATAGAGCTTGATATCTGTGGGGGTCTTGGAACCAATCCACATAGATGCGGAGAGACTATCTTTGTTTTCACTAACCTCTAACTTGTAATTCATCTTCTTTTCCAATTAAGAATGTAGGGAAAAAACAAAACATGCACCAGAAGTAACAGTCCCTATGACTTTGTCACCACTGGAACTCTAAAATAGTTTTATGTCACTATTTAGTTATAGATTTATCGAAATAACACTTATACTCTATGAATTTGAAATTATAATAGTAATAACTTATTAATGAGACTTGATTCTAGGTAATTACTTAATATAATAAGCATATATTATTAAATTTTGATTATCTATTTAATATAATTGGCCTCCTTGTATTTACTTTATTTCATGCATTTACACATATTCTAAGAAGGAGTCCATGGACTTCGCCACAATTGCAAGAATGATACGTGGCATGAAAAGGTCGAGATGTAAAATATTCTCATCTCTCTATGTGTTTACTATGCTATTTCTGTCTGTCTTATATCCCTCAGTTGCTGCCTATTCATGTAGCCAACACTTTATGTGTACCCACTGAGTCTTGGGTACTAATTGTAAGTTTTAGGCAAACCTTAAAGTGAGAATGAAATTCAGTGTACTAGAAAGCCCACTGTCTCCATATCATTGTCTTCTGTCCCCTTTGTCATTGATATTTTGAGGTGAACCCTGACCTAGCTCAAGGGTAATATGAGACTGGATACAGCATGGTGCCTCCCAAACTCCAGACCACTGGGTCCTATTCCCCCTACTTCTTGAGGGTCCACTCTACTGGAGTCCCTGGATTGGCAGGAAGCCTAGGGTAACATCAAGTCAAGGTGGACAACCTTGCTTTACTCCCACGTGGTAATTACTTACTTGTTCCTGCCTTTAGGGCCTTTCCTGTCCCATTGTCAATCCTGAAATAGATTTCCTCCTTGGATCCCTGGTGAGATTTATTTACAAAGTTGTTCCCCCAGCAGGACCTGATCTTCAGAATTGTTTAACCAGCAAAATGGTTGCTGGCTCCCTCTTCCCTGCTACCTGACCCTTGTGCTCAGGAAAGGCCCAGAGGTTGAAAGACTGTTAAGGCATTATGTCTTACCCATTATATGGGGATTCATTTCTTTGTGAGTATAGAACTATAGGCTAAGTCTTTTCCCTCAGTAGTCTTATGGCACCATCCTAGAAAAATATAGATTTTTTTTTGTATTTTAAAGAAAGGAGAAAGCACATAATAAGATCACTACTCAAAAAATACCCCTGACTAACACTTGGACATTATTCCAATCATCTCTCTCTGTATACATTTTACACAATTGAACTATTGTATTATATGAAATCTTAATTATACTTACTTAATATAACTAGAGTATCTTCTTTGGGCATGAAATAGTCTTTGTAAAGATTTTATATGACTATATAATAAGTCATGTTGTGGTTGTCCCATATAGATTACTCAAGCAAAATGTCTAGTAATTAAAAAATTATATTTGATTTCTTTCAATGGGAGACTTTCACACTTTGTAACAGAAAATTAATATATTGCTTTAAATTGGGAAGTTTGTTCTTTGAACTTAATTCAAATTGTGTCTCTGCCACTTACTATTAATGTAACTTCAGGCAAATATCTATTACTTTATCCCCAATGTAGAGAGAATACTTTCTACTTCACAGGGTAATGTGGATTCATATGATATGAAGCATCCTGTTAGTAGTAAGTCTGGATACATGAATGCTGCTGTGTATTGTTACTATGAAGAACAAATCTCTAGACCTAGGTTAGGAAATCTATTTGTAAACGTGTTGGCTATGTTTTCTAGTGCTGATGAAATCGTCTGGCTACCTGTTATTTTGGTCTGGGCCTGTCCTTTTGTCCCTTCCTTCACATGGCTTTGGTAGCACCTCTGTGTTGTCCACACCCACCTCTGCTGGGGCCCCTTTCCTTTCTTGGGCCTAGGGAGACCAATGAAACATAAATACAGGAAGCATTAACAATGCAAGGCAGTATATAGAACCACATACGTCACCCACTGAAAAGGTCCTGGAGATCACCTACTTTAACTAATTGTCCCTGTCCCTTTTCTGCTCTTGCACAGATAAGGGAAACTAAGGACAAGGAAAGGGATAAGAATTATCCGAGGCTGTAGATTGAGCCAGTTACAGGCTTGTAACCCAGTGTGCTTTATTCTGCTATTAACTTGCCTCTGCAATTACCTAACAGTACTTTAGGTAGTCCAAATAGTAGATCAGAATTGAGAAGAGAATGCTGTGGGATGGATTCAACTGCTGTAAGTGGGGAAGACTTCCTGGAAGAAGTGTAGCTACTACTTCATAGTAGGCTGGTTTCCATTCTTATCTGCCCCTTGGTAAATGTTGTTCTGTGACTGTGTGTTTTTTGTCTTAAGTAATCTGGTTGGGAACAGGGTTGGGTCATGTCTTGTGTCAGTAGCTCCCCCCTTTCTCCCCACCAATATCTAAGTTACTCAGGTTCTTAGCATCCCAGTTTTCTCCTATGTAATTGAACATAGACACTTGTCCTTGTCTCTGCTGAGCACAGATGGAGTTGACTAACCTGCATTCTTTTCATCTCATTCTAGATCAGTGTGCGTGTGACCACCATGGATGCAGAGCTGGAGTTTGCCATCCAGCCCAACACCACTGGCAAGCAGCTGTTCGACCAGGTAAGGGAGGGACTCATTGCTCCTTAACTACCTTCTCTTCTCCCAGTAGCTCTAATCACAATACTGACTCTCTGTGTCTTTGCCTTTTGGTCAGAGTACCTCTTTACCTACTTGATCCTCCTAGATAGGTCTAAACAAAGGCTGAACCCAGACTTAAGAGAAAAGGAAGGCAAAGTTTAAGTTTGAAAACCTGCACCCCCATGGCCATAATTAATCCTATCCTTGGTCTTGAGCAAAAGAGAGTATAATTCTGTGGTAGATGCTCTAAACACAAAAGCACGTGGAACCTTCCTTTTAGTTATGAAATATGTAAGTGCTCTCTTCTTTATTTTAATGATGAGATTAAATAACTTACTTCTTATTGCTGGTATCTGACTGGGATTTTGAACCCTACATTCTTTTTTTTTCTTTCTTTTCTTTTATTACCAGGGATTGAACCTAGAGGTGCTTAACCAGTGAGTCACATCCCCAGACCTTTTTATTTTTTGTTTTGAGACAGGGTCTCAATAGGTTACTTACAGCCTCACTAAGTTGCTAAGGTTGGCTTCAAAACTGCAATCTTTCTGCCTCAGCCTCCCAAGCAGCTAGGATTATAGGCATGTGCCACCATGCCTGGCTAACTCCAACATTCTTGTGGAGATTTGAGACCCTCATCCTTGCCACTGCACCATACAACCTCTGTCAATTCTTTTTTTTTTTTCAATTCCTAGCAGAAGGCAACCAGCTTATTCTCCCTGAGGTAGTGAATTCTATGTACATTTTTTTTTGCATTGGGGATTGAACTCAGGGGTACTTAACAACTGAGTCACAACCCTAGACCCTTTTATATTTTATTTACAGGCAGGGTCTTGCTGAATTGCTTAGGACCTCAGTTGCTGAGGCTGGCTTTGAACTTGTGATTCTCCTGCCTCAGCCTCCTGAGTCACTGGGATTGCAGGCATATGCTACCACTCTGGGCAACATTTCTTTTAAATAAATTTTGGGGCATAGTACAACACCAGGGATGATAAATACAGTAGAAAAGTACTATTTCCTTTGGGCATGCAATGGAGATAACTGTTTACTCTCCATTGGTGAAACACTTATTCCCATTTCCAACTCAGGGGGTGTGCCTTCACTATGAATCACCTTTGTCAGAAAGGATGTGCTATATAATATAACAGCTGGATATTTTAGTTAGCTTTTCACTGCTATAATTAAAATACCCAGCAAGAAAAACTTAGGGAATGGAAAGTTTATTTAGTTCTCACAGTTTCAGAGGTCTCAGTCCATAGATGGCCAACTTCATTGCTCTTGGCCCAAGTGAGTCTGCAAGTCATGGGTGAAGGACTCAACAGAGGAAAACTGCTCAGCTCATGGTATTGTCAGAGAGAGAGAAGCAGGGAGGGGCCGCAGGGAAGATGTACCTTCCAGGGAATACCCCAGGGACCCATCTCTTCCAGCTGCAACCCACCTGCCTAGAGTTAGCACCCAGTCAGTTCAAACTAAGATAGACTAATTAGATTACAGCTCTCACAGTTCAATCATTTTACTTCTAAATATTCCTTCAGAAATGCAGAAGCTTTCAGGGGACACCTCATTTGCAACCATAACACCAGGTGAGGGCTACAGAATCCTGTGGCATTCTAGAATCCCTAGGAGCCAAAAGAATGTGCCATGTATGACCAAACTTCCAGAGCAAAAGTTGAACTCCCATTTCCAGAGACTGGGACTGCATTAAATGAACCATTATTTCATTTTCCAATGGCCTGTGATGGGATGTTGTCTGACTTATTGTCCAGGATATTGAGGCCACTTATCACCTTGATAGATTCTCTAGGCTCTCTTGCTTCATTTTTTCCCCTTGCTCTCTGGGTCCCTCTACTGTTTGAGAAATTTCCCAGGGTCAGTGAGGGGAAGGAAGAAAGAAGGAGGTCATGTTCAAATGGGCTAATTCTATCATTGTAAATAAACCTTCTGGTACAAGGAAAGACAATGAGAGAATAGAGATGGGAGTGGGAGTTTTTTTCTTTTCCAGGTCACTGTGTAAGAAGAAAGAATGAAGGGATAACTAGAAATATGAGGACAGCTTTGGGCATGCCCTCTGAGTACCTGATATGTCAAGTGGGAAAATTATTGTCTGTGGCTAATACAGATGAGAGTTAACATTTGTCTAGGGGTTACTATATGTTGGGTACTGTGACAAGCATTTGACTATCACAAAGCCCCTTGAGTACAGGAATTAATACTGATACCATTTTAGAGATGAGGAAAGAGAATTCTCATTTTCCTAGTTAGACCTTGGGAAAATTCTTGAATGTCTCTGGATCAGTATTTTCATTTAAAAAAAAGTTTTATGTCTGTCTAACTAGCTTTTTGTGAAGTTACAAAATAGTGTCTTATTATTTATATCTTTCCTGCTACCCCCAAACCAGTTATAGTCACATAAAATCAAAAAAGAAAAATTAGGAGAAGAGAATGACAATAAGAAAATACAAATAGGAAAAGAAAGTGCTGTGTAGAGGATCCAATATGTAGTAAAGATTTAATAAATGATAGCTCCCTTTCCAGTGCTGTCATGCTTCTTTTCTCATTCATGAGATACAGTTGGGAGATAGGCTTGATGATCCTTAGAATATCTAACTTTGGATTTAGCTGGAGCTTGCTTCTTCTCTAGAGTTTGTTTTGTGTTTTTGTTTTGAATGGTGCAGGATAATCATTGATATATAATTTGTGAAATACAAATTAGTCTGAGGAATTCTTAAACACATGCATTTACTACAATTAAAGTAATGTGCTGACATTCACATAGCTCACAAGTGATTACAGTGCTAGTCTGGAATGACTGAATGCATTTTGATTATATTAAGGTTTTGCATTCTCCCTTTGCATGCAGGTTTTACGTTGGAGAGCTTTTAAAGGGATGAAGTCAAAAGGGCACTGAATGGAAAGTGAGCTCTTGAGCTCTAAGGTTACTCTCACAATAACTCACCATGATACTTAGCACAAATCTTTATCCTCTTTGGACCTCAGTTTCCCCATCCTACATTGTCTAACAGATCTCTCAAATCTGATTATCTCCTCCAAATTTTTCTCTGGCATTTACATATTCCATATCTCTTTTTCTCCCATTTCTGTTCCCACTATTTGGATTTCAGGTAGCCCTTTTCTGTAAAAAGAAGGGAAATGCCTCATTTGAGTATGATTGGCTATTGGCATATGCAGGGGATGAGGGAAGGCAACTGGTAGGGGGACATTTCTTCTTGGATAGGTCTCTAATTGACTCTAAGACAAAAAGGAGGAGGTGTCCATAGTTTACACAGGTATTGGGCCCTTTGTTTCAGACAGCAGTATCATTATGTGTAACAGCCATAGAGGGGAGGATATTCAGGGTGGATTTTGTGGTCCGTCTGGGAGTCTGAGGCTCCTTCAGCCTCTACCTAGAATCCTTCCCAAAGTCCTGATTCTACCCACCCCACCTCCCAAACCAAATGACGCCATCCTCTGCCCTCAACACTGGGGGCTTTGTCCTTTGCATTGGAGGGGGATGGCAGTGGAGGGCGAGGAAGGCATGATTAAGAGCTTGGGACAGAAAAATTCTTGAACAAAGAGGTTTATTAACTTCTAAAAGCCACAAGGCATGGTAATTCTTTGTGAGTGTTGGTTTGTTTTGTGTACTGTGAATATGGTTCTGAAGGAAGCTCAGATAGTAGGGAGCCCTGGCCAGATTGGTGTACTAGTTTTGAAAACTACTCCTTCCCAAACAGAGCCCTTGAATGTATTTCATAATGGTTGAGAACAAAAGAGAGAAGAAACCAGGAAGTTCATGACTTCTCATCCAGAAGATCAGTGTTGCCTTGTGAAGTGTCATTTGTTGAGTATCTACTCTTGAGTTATCTTAATTGGCAAATAAAAATGGTATATATTTTTCATGTACAACCTGATGTTTTCAAATATGTACACATTGTGGAATGGCAAACTGGAGTTGAGTATGTGACCAAAGGAAATGAAATCATTGTGTCAAATAGATACCTGCACTCCCATGTTTACTTCAGCATTATTCACAATAGCTAAGATATGGAATCAACCTAAATGTCCATCAACTGATGAATGGATAAGGAAATTATCAGGAAACACACACACACACACACACACACATACACACACACACACACAATGGAATACTATTCAGCCATAAAAAGAAGGAAATCCTGCCATTTACAAAAACATGCATAAACCTTGAGGACATTATGTTAAGTGAAATAGGCCAGACAGGGAAAGATAAATACTACATAATCCAACTCATATATGGGATCTTAAAAAGTTGATCTCATGGAACTAGAGTGTAGAATGGTGGTTACAAGGGACTTGGGACAGTTAGGAGAGAGGTTGGAGTGATGTTGGTCAAAGGATATAAAGTTTCAGTCAGTTAAGAGGAATACGTTTAAGCAATCTATTGTACAAAATGGTGACTGTAGTTAATAACAATATGCTTTATTCTTGAAAACTGCTGAGAGTAGATTTGAAGTGGTCTCACCATATAAGTAAGTATTTTAGTTAATGTGTATGACTGTGCACATTATTCCTCATGATGATCCTGCCTCTAAGAGGTGAAATAACACACCCTAGGGTCATGAGGTTAGTAAGTTGTGATATGGAGTTTCCAATATAGCTCTGATTGAACAACTATAATTTCCCACCAATGCACTGTTCATCTTGTGGTGAATGAGACTGTTTTTGCTTAGAAAGAGAAAAGATGTGTTCTTTATCTTAAGGTCTCTGAGGAGTCATTTTAGGAAGGAGACGGGAGTCACTTTCTGCGAGGTCAGAAGGGGCAGAGCTAGGACTACACAGATGAAAAACACAAAGAAAAGATTTAAACTCCAGACAAGAAATTGAACATCTGGCCCTCTTGAGGCCAAGGAACATCTGAGCAGGAACACCAACGTCTGTATTCATAGGCAGTTGAAGGATGGGAGTTCTTCCCTCTAACTTAAGGTATAAGGGAGGAAGTCCATTTTGCCTCACTCATCATTCAGGAGGTCCTTGTGGCAGAGCGAGGACCTGGGAGGAAGTAACTTTATTCCCTGAGAGGAATTGACAAAAGCTTTGGGGCCATCCTGGAACCCAGAAGTCATCTGGCTAATGACCAGAGAGGAAGCAAACTGGAGAGGAAGCAACCTCCTTGGCACCAGTGATAAATAACAGGCAACAATGGGAAGCCATAGTTTAAGGAGGCTCGGGGCCTGGTGGGAAAAGGAAGTGGGGCCCAGTTCCTCCCATTTACCTCTGTTTCTTCTTGTAAGTGTGCTCACTGCCGGGGAGGAGAAAAAATACAAAATATAGTAATTCTCTCACTTGCCCCAACCTTTAAAGGCCAAGATTCTTCAAAGGCCTTGATCGTGGATTACCTAAGTGCCACTAGGGGGCAGTGCCACCACTATGAGTTCCATTTTTGAGACCCATCTGTTTGTCTAGACCCCAGCCAGCGTCTCCAGCTCTAGATATATAATCTGTCACTACCTGCCCTCTCCCTTCATGGCCTTTGAACTCTAGGAGAGAGGTGAATTCTCAGAGCATCCATTCATCTATTCATTATCCCATCAAATATTGACTGAAGGTTTACTGTGTCTCAAGGAGAATCCCTACACCAAATAAACTGCTCTTAAGGACTTGGAGCTATTTACCTATGGGAGACATAGATAAGCACATGCATTTCTCTTTCCACAAGGAATGAAATACCTGTGAGGCTCAGGTTATGTGAAGTGGTATATACAGCATAGGATGTAGAGTCAGTCCTGGGTTCAAATTCTGTCCTGCTGCTTAGCTATGTGACCTTGAATGGTTCATTAAACCTCTCAGAACTTTCCTCAGTAAAATATTAATCACATTAAAATCTCAGAACTTTTATGATTTAATCCTGAATTAAGTAAAGGACTTGGTGCATAGCAGACATTCTAATGTGTGTTGTTCTTATTAAGAGCTAAATAAGTAGGTGGGAATTGTGCTGGGAGTTCAGATGAGGGAACCATCAAATCATAGAGATTTTCTGACTCTGGAAAATACTTAGACTTGATGACTTTGCATTGAGAACAGCAACCCTTTTCTTCTATCTTTTATTTTATAAAATGACAAACATCTGGTATATGCTGCTAGTATCCCCATCTTACAGATGAGGGACTGAGGCTTTGAGAGGGAAAAATATTTATTTCAGGTCACATAGCTATAGGAAGTGGTATAGCTAAGGCTTGGAACAGGGCAGATAGCATTTCCACTTTTCCCAGTATCTTTTGTCGGCTATGTTCTCCGTGATTCTCCCCACTCCTCCACCACCACTATGTCCTCCCAAAACTTAAAACCATAGCTAAGTGTGTTCTCTGCTATAGAGTAGGAGCTCACTAGAGCACAGACAGTATGGAGTAGCAGAAATAGCAATGGTGGTAGCCCCTCTTGGAGCTTTCCAGTTGTGCATTGATTTGCTTTCAGGTGGGTGGCTGACGCAGCTGCTGCCAAGTCTATAATGGGATCTCAGTGGGCCTCAGGTGTTTGGGCATTGACGCAGTTTTGCACATAATTTCTCACAGTTTTTCTCTTGAGGCTCCAGCCTTGCTTCCTGATCCTGCTCTGGGCTTCTGAAGTGGCTGAGACGTCATCACTGGTTTGTTTACTCAGATAGATGAATGGGGGGGTACAAAGAAGGAAGCACTGGGCTCGGGAACTAACCTGATATGTCCCTCATAGACCTCAGATGTACACAGTCTCCACATGCACAAGAGAGTTAAGGGTGAAGGGGTGTTCTTTCTTATATCCAGAGGCTCCTGGTAATTAGTAAGGATTTTCTTAGAGGCAGAGCTCTTCCACTTCCTGGACTTCAGTTTTCCAGTTTATGTTGCTCGAACCCTATCACTCTCCACTGTCTGTTTTAGAGATTTGTGTTGTGAGGCTGAATAGAATTCACAGCCTCCAGTTTCTTAAGCCTTTGTCTTACAAACTGACATCCTAATCCCGCTAGGTGTATGTGGCAAATTCTAGGAGGGGCATAAAGCTGTGGGATAAATGTGACTTAGTACATATCTAGGAGCATTCATTTTACTTATAATAAGTTTAAAAATCATTATTTAAGGAGTTGGATTAAAATTTGCACAAATGCAAAGCCTAAACCTGAGGCTTCAAATAAATTCTGGGTGGCTTGTAACCATCTCCCCTCTCTTACCTTCCCACATCATGACACCACCCCCAACCCTGAGCCCTGGGTATATGCATTGCTTTTTTTGTGCTGCTTGAAGATTTCTCCCATGGCAGGTTTGAGAGATACTGACTCAGGTCAGATGAACTGTCTGTCTGGGGTCAAAAGGGAACCAAGAAAGATTCCCCCCCACAGGGATGGAGCCATTTCTCAGAATAGAATGATAAAGACTCCAGTAACTGGATCCACAGAGATTATTCATGGAACCAGGAGCTAGATGCTCCCCTTTCACTTGAAAATGAGGGTCCCACTCCCTTTTGGAGTGGAGGTCTTAGCTAGAAGCAAAGCCAGAAGAGAGCAAAGTTTGGCCCTACCTCCATGTCCTGGGGATTGGAAATGAGATCAAGAGTTGTCTGATCAAATGGTTCTCACAACTGCATGGACCTTAATTTGAGATTTCCTTATTACCTGTGGTTGGGGTCATCTGTTTTATCTTTTATTCTTTTTCAGTTTCAGTTCTGACTTCAGACCATATTTCCTTCCCTCATATCCTCACTTTCTTTGGAACTTCAGTACTGACTGAGTGACACTGCTCACATTTCCAAAGCCCTGGAGCCTGAGCAAATGGAAAATTACTGTATTTCTCATTTCTCTATGTTCACAAAAGAAGAGACGGTACTCTGAGAGATCAAAATGCCCCCACTGGTACTGAAATATTTCTTTAGACATTGCTTTAGCAATTACTTTGTCTAACTTTTCAGAACTACTCTGGATCCCAGACCTACTTGGGTTTCCATGATCCTCCTCCTCTCATCACACCTCTACACATCCCACTAGTGAAACAGACTATGTGGTGGAAAATGGGGCTAAGGAACTCACTCCCAGTACCTCCAGGACTGGCTGTATAGTCTGTTCCTGCCTTACTTACCTTCAGTCCTAGGGATTCTGGGCCTCTGCAACTGGTCTTTTGGTAGCTAGCAAAGGCCAGTCACTGCTCTACTAGTTCTGTTCCCAGTTTGCTCCACTCCTCCATGACCGAGCATCCTCGCTTTAATGCTCCATCCTATGTTTTGCATCATCAGTGTGTCTCTATCTCTCTTGTGACTGGATTGTTTCTGGGAACTTGCTTCTTCCTCCCCACTTGCACCGGGACACACTATTCATCTGCAGTCCTGTGGAATATTAGTAGAACTTTTCATTAGACCTTATCTTAGACCTAAGATAAAACATACTTTAAAAATTCCTGCCAGGCATGATGTGCAGGCCTATAATTCCAGCAACTCAAGAGGCTGAGACAAGAAGATCCCACATTTGAGGTCAGACTCAGCAACTTAGTGAGACCCTGTCTCAAAAAAATCAGTAAGGACTGGGAATGTAGCTCAATGGTAACATACTCTGGGGTTCAATTCCCCAGTAACACCCATGCCCAATTATTTTCCTGTCCATACCAGTCTTCTCCATCCTCTACAAAAAAGTCAATTCACATTTTAACATAAACATTCATATTTCTCCATCTAAAATTTGCTGACAGTTTGTTGTCTATGACTTAAAGTAAGGGACTTAACTAGCCCTTGAGTCCTGGAAACCTTTTGATTTTTCCTCCCCCCACCTCATTTATCTTTTCTTTCTTTCTCTCACTCTTTCTCTTTCTTTTCCTTTCTTTCTCTTTCCTTCTTTGTTTCTTCTTTTTTCTTTTTCCTTTTTTTTGTGGTACTGGGATTGAACCATTGAACCCAGAACTACATATATGATAGGCAAGCATATCACAGAACTGTATACCCAGTCCATTTTATCCTGAGACAGGGTTTCACTAAGTTTCTCAGACTGGCTTTGAACTTATGATACTTCTGAATAGCTGGAATTGCAGGCATGCACTGCTACACATAGCCCCATTTATCTTTTTTAAACATATTCCTAATTACCCAAGTTGGCAAGAGGTAGGTGGGAGAAGGGATTAATTTTTTAGCAGTTTGCAAAATAATGTTTCATCCTAGTTAGTAGAATGACAGAAATTAAGAAAAACATAAGACACACCTTTAAATTGGATAGATGGGGAAGTTAAGACTCAGAGAGGGAAATATACTACCTTAAGGTCACATAGCAAATTGGAGACAGATGTGAGACTTTTGTTCAGGTTTCCTGATATCTGACATCGAGTATGAAAGGAAAGTGTAACCTGATAAGCAACAAAGGTTGATACCTTGGGGACATGACTTATCCTCAAAGTGGTTGTTGACTGGGCCTAGTGGGAAATCCAGAAAGCATATCTAGATGCAAAGGTGGTCAAAGTTCATTATCTCAATGGGATGTTTGAGTCAAAATAGAGACAAGATAGTCACTTGAGAACCCCAGGAGTCCTAAATTCATATAAGCTCTTGGCTCTAGGAGATAGCATACTAGAGAAGAAAGGATACAGGCTTTCAAGGCAGACACAATAGTGTTCTATGCCTTTATGATATTAGAAAGTTTTCTCCTTGCCTTAATTTTTTCATCTATAAAATGGGGTAATAGCTATGTCACAGAATCATTTTATGTTCAGTACTTGGCATGTAATAGCTCATACTTTTTCTTTGGAACCTCTTAAGGTCTGGAGTGTAGTCTCTGGATATGACTGAGCATCCCAACTTTGAATGCATAGTGGAAATTTTGTGGCTATAGTGGAAGTGTGTGTTGTGAGGAAAAATATTAACTTTTTCATGGGGAAGGACGTCAGCACCTCTGACTCCTTGTTCTTTTCTTATATTTCTAGTTTTTCTCTTAGGTTCCCTACTTATCCCACTCTCACTCCCTGTTTCCACCCCGCCCCAATGATAAAGAAGACTACTTGGTATCATCCTGACCTCATTAGGATGTGGCTCAGCTTCATTGCCACCATCCCCAGTGGTGGGCATGCTGGGATTGAGCAGACAGCCAAACCATTAACATGCTAATGTCAGGGCCTGGAGAACAGACCCCATCTGTCTTTTCCTGGCAGGCCTCCCTTCCCTTCCCACTGCTCAGCCAGGAGGCCCAGGGCACCAGGGGGGCCTTCAGCTACTATGGTATCCACCCTGCTTTTACCCCCATTACCACCCTCAATTTGTGTAAGGAGAATCATGACTGAGCTCTGACTAGAGCTGGAAAAAAGCATCTCAGCACTCACGGACAGCATAACTTTGGGATGTATAGATACCACAGCCCTGCTTTGTCTTTTCAAACATTCTTTCTTGCACATTGTTAGCGGGACTCCATCTTAAGGGAGTAGGCATTACTCCTAGTTTCTAAAGATAAAGGACAATAGAGAGAGGCTGAAGGTTGAGTTGATACCAATGGTTGATGATGTAATCATTTATGCCCACATAATAAATACTTCATAAAAACTTAAGAACTGGGTTTGGGAAGTTCCTGGAGAGATGAGCATGTGGAGATTCCTGGAGGGAGCAGTGCTTAAGGACATAAAAGCTCTATACTACCCCCTAACTCACCCTTTGCATCTCTTCCATCTGATTATTTATCCATATCCTTTGTAATACTCTTAATAATAAATAGGTAAACATTTTTTAAAAAGATAAAGGAGAATATCTTTGAAGTAACCTGTGAGAACAAGATGCAGGAATTAGCCCAAGAATCTCTGCCCTCAGCCCTTAATCAATTCTGACAGCAGATAGCTACAGGGCATTGTAGAGGGAGGGAGGGGGCGGTATAAAGCACTGGAACTGAATGTTTTTCTAGTCAAACAGAACTCATTTCAATCCTGACTGCCACTCACTGCCTGAACCTTGAGCAAAACATTTCACTTATCTGAACTTTACTTTTACTGCCTGTAAAATGGGTCTAATTATAATTTTATCAAAGGTCTATTGTGAAAATTAAAGATAATTGATGTGAGACTTTTGGTATGTGATAGTGCTTAGAAGCAGAGAGATGCCAACATCAGTTCTTGACTGCTACCCAAGTATATTTTCTTTCCAGATTTTAGCACTTAAAACTCTGAGGGCAGAGAACAATTTGGCTTTACCTTTGTGTCCTCTGCTTGGCATAGGGATAGGTATTCAACTAATGGTTGTTTTGTGTCTTCTCTTCCAGGTGGTGAAAACTATTGGCCTGCGAGAAGTTTGGTTCTTTGGTTTGCAGTACCAGGACACTAAAGGTTTCTCCACTTGGCTGAAACTCAATAAGAAGGTAACTACTTACTCTTATGTCAGACTTTAGAATTTCTTCTTCCACCAGAACTTGCTCAAGGAGATAGTGTGTGCTAGCTAGCAAACCTGGGATACCTAGGGCTATGTGTCAATGGGTAGTCTGTGAACCACCTGGATTAAAGAAGGGCAGAGTTGGACAAAACAAAGCTCTTGATCTGTCTCCACTTTGAATTCATTATTTTTTCTACTTTGAATTGTGACTGAGAAGAGTGACCATGTCCAAGGAAGAGGAGGTCCTTTCCTTCCCACTAGGAGCTATGTCTCTAATTTTGACTTGTTTGGGACCAAAGCTATTAGTGGCTCTTCAAGAGGGGATTTGTATTCCTTTCTTCTTTTCAAACTCAGGGGCTGTGGGAGGTTTGTTATGAAAGAGAGCCACAGACTTATGAACTGAAAAAAAAAAAATGTTAAAGATCTCAGAATTATTATGCTCTCCTTCTCTCACTGACTAAATGATGTCTGACCCTATTCTAATGCTTCCTTCTTTGTTGATCTTCCACCTCAGTTGGACTCCATATGGGATGATTTGTGTCCAGTAAAGCTTTGTGCTCCAAGTGTCATCTCTGTAGGAACATAGTAGTCTTCCATTGCAGTATCCTCAAACTGACCAACTTTGTCCTTAGAATTCTCCCTCCATTCTGTGCAGTGACTTGTTTCCCTGATTTTTGTCTAGTGGATGCTCCACTTTCTGCTGGTAGAGTCTTGTTTTCCCAAAGAATTGAGACATTTGCTGAAAAAATGCAAAGCCATTAAGAGTTAATTTCAGGCTTTAAAATGTGATCTAGCATTTTTAAGTTTCAATCCTGGGATTCAAACCTGAAGCCTCACACATGCTAGGCAAGAGCTTTACCACTGATTTACATCCCCAGCCCCTAAAAGATAATCTAGTTTCTGCTCTTACCCAGGTAATTTAGAGGCCTCGTTCATTCTTTCTAGTCTTTACTTTGCTATTTTATTGAATTAGAGGAGCCTTAAAAGAGTTTTCTTATACCTATCCTTAGAATTTGAGGCCAGTTTCTTATAATGACAGATAATGGTGGACTGAGGACTTCTGATCATCAATGAGTATTAAAAAATTTCAGGAACATAATTCCCAACAGCAAGTGATTATTGACATGGGATGGGATCTCTAAAGAAAGTAGTGTTTATAGTATGAATTATTAGAAGGGTTGCCCCCTTGTTCTCTTGGATTACCCAAACTGGTGACCTTTCTGTGTCTCCTTCCCATCCTGAAGCCACTCTACCACCACTAAAACCTTCTTTTTGAGAGTCTATAACCCCTTGCTGCTCCCAGGTAACTGCGCAGGATGTGCGGAAGGAAAGCCCCCTGCTCTTCAAGTTCCGGGCCAAGTTCTACCCTGAGGATGTGTCTGAGGAATTGATCCAGGACATCACCCAGCGCCTGTTCTTCCTGCAAGTGAAGGAAGGCATTCTCAATGATGATATTTACTGCCCACCTGAAACTGCTGTATTACTGGCCTCCTATGCTGTCCAGTCCAAGTACGGTGACTTCAATAAGGAGGTTCACAAGTCTGGCTACCTGGCGGGAGACAAGTTGCTGCCCCAGAGGTGAGGTGGTACTCTGGCCTCCTTTGCTGTGGCCAAAAGGGGCTACAGCCCATGGTTAGCTAATATCTGTTCCACAGGGGCTGCCAGATCTATTCCTCTCCACTAGGGTCTGTCTGAAGACCATGTTATTCTTCTCAGAGAGACATTTGCATATAGCATTGTTGTTTCTCTGACTCTCAAAATAAAAAGCTTTTTTCCCCCTCTCTGCTTGATTGATTACAGAACTTCATTACCCTGGAGACAGGTGCTTATAACTGAACCAGAGAAGGATTGATTTTTTTCCCCTCCTCCCCTGTTTCATTTTCACAATCCTTTCACTGATTTAGACCTTTTATTTCAGAAGTTCACAGGGGAGAGAGAGAAATACGCAAGCCAGGGACATGGGGAGCTCAAACAGTCTTTTAATATTGATAACCACTGTACAGGGCTTTCTGCTTTTGTAAACTTCAAAGTTGAGAGCTCTCAAACACTCATTATTTTTTGTTTTAACATCACGACAACACACAAAATGAATAAGGCAGGCATCATCCCTATTTCCTGGCTCAGGAAATAGAGGTGTAGAGATACTTGCACTGACTTGCCCCATCTCCCACAGCTCATTTGAGGCAGAGCCAGACCTGAAACTCTAATTTCTTGATTTTTTTTAACCCTGAGATTTTATTCTGTTGCATCCAATGGCCATTTCCATAGGCATCTGAATTAGAAAATAAAACAAAACTAATTCTCATTCTGGAATCTCTGGTGCCATTGGAGCTGTGGCATTTGCACAATCCATCAGAAGGTATTAGGGATACAAGTCGTACCCTGGGACACTTCCTGACTTATTGCCCCAATGTCTGAGATGGCATGTTTAAAGCAAGCTGTATTTATAATCTAGTAGATCTGAGAGGTTTGGCCTTTTAGTTTTTTTCCCAAAGCGGTTTGGGCTTAGTTCTCTGTTCTATAGCCAAAAGCTGTCCTCTCATCCCTGAACAATATTCTTATAAACACAAACTGTTGGCCCCAAGAGAATCTAGGAGAGAATGTTCCTGGCTCTGTGGCTCATCCCTACTCTTATCCCCTCAAGTCAACACTGACTCCTGATACACTGATATTGTGCTTAAAGAACACAGCATGTTATTGAATTTTCTGGTTAAAGGTACATAGGAAGGTGATCTCATTGTCTTTCTTGTCCATCCATTCTTGTAGCTCTCCTACCTCTTAAGCAGTTACTTATGTCTAATTTAATACCTTCCACTGCAATCTGAGTCTGCTTCAAGTGTTACCTACATGAGCTGACTCCACATCATGGAGAATTCACTGGGCTTTACTTCTCTCCTGTACATGGACTTTGCACTTTAAACTACTCACTACCACTATCCTTTCAGAGTTCTGGAACAGCACAAACTCAACAAGGACCAGTGGGAGGAGCGGATCCAGGTGTGGCATGAGGAACATCGGGGCATGCTCAGGTAAACCTCACCTAGCAGTTGTGGGCCCCATTGGTCCTTGAAGGGAGATACTATAGAAAAAGAGACAGGGATGATGCTGGCACTTAAAGATAGAAGGCAAAATCCAGGACCATTATAAACCTGCTTTTTGTTTGTGTGCTTTTATGAATAGTAGAAACCAGTAGGCCAAATAGTTTTGACCACAAAGTAATTGAGAGGACCATAAGACCCAGGGAGTTCTGGGTCACCAGGTGGCTCCTAACCAAAAAGGAAATAGGAAATGAGCTCTCTGAACATTGCAAATAATTTGGGGGTTGTCTGTTTGAAAAACAGATCTTATAATTTTGCCATCACTACCCTACATAAGCTATGCTAAGAAGGTCCTTGTATAAGAGACTGTCACAATGAAGTAAAGGATAAAGAAAATAGATTCTGTGGGAGCGAACGTGTCAGAGGTCAGCAGGGGTCAACACATCTTTATTTCCCTTGAGAAACTTGGCCTAGGTTCCTGTTGGCATATTTTGCTTGATAAAAGTTATGTGTACTCTACTCCCCATTATTTGCTTACCTTGTACCCCATTTTCTACTACTAATAACAAGATCCTTATCAGAAACATAGAGCAAGGCTTTTCTGTCCTACTGGGTCTGATTCAAAGGCTGTCCTCTGTGACACTTCCCTCTCCACTCTGTGTCATTTAGAGAGGATGCTGTCCTGGAATATCTGAAGATTGCTCAAGATCTGGAGATGTATGGTGTGAACTACTTCAGCATCAAGAACAAAAAAGGATCAGAGCTGTGGTTGGGGGTAGATGCCTTGGGTCTGAACATCTATGAGCAGAATGACAGGTATACCTTAGACTTCTCCTAGTTGGTTTGGATCATTCTGACACCTAGCTCACCTCTTGAGTCCCACTGAAATTCTTCTTCTACCTAATTTAGTCCAGCCCAGATGGGTTGTACAGCCTTCCTCTGACCTTGAAATCCTCTATTGACTAGACTTGTCCTGTCCACAATGGTAGTCAACTAGCCACATGTGGCTAATGAACACTTGAAATGTGGTTACTTTGAATTAGACATGCTATAAGCATAAATTAAATACCAGACTTTGAATGCTTAATGTGAAAAGCAGAATGTGCAGTTTATCTTTGGTATTTTCTTAAATACTGATTTGCACATTCAAATAGTAGTATTTGGAGTATGTTGGGTTAATGAAACTATTTTAATTCCACCTATTTCTTTTTTACTCATTTTCGTGTGGCTGCTAGAAAACTTAAAATCATGTATGTGATTATCATTATATATGTTTGGACAGTGCTGGCCTAGAACCTAACTTGTCAGAATTTGTAATTAGGTACAAGCCCTATGTGATGATAAGTGCCTTTGGCCTATAATCCTCATACTATACCTTATCTCACTTGCTTGTTTTTTCCCTTTGGTCTGTTCTTGGTGAGGATCAAGATCAATAGATTATTGTTCCATATAACTTCTGAATCTCAGAGTTCATTATTTATCTTCTCCTCAACTTTCATAACCTTGGATGGAAGAGTCTCAGTTTAATAGAACTAGGGATGCTCTTGAAGAATTGTTACAGGGTCCCTGATTCAACCAAAATGAAAACAAACTAAATCTCAGAGATTAGAACAAGGAATAATACGTTGGTTGTGGTACTGGGTCCTTTGTGCAGCCTGCTTGCTAGAAATTAACCTGGTGGTACGTGATGACATTGTCTGCACTGGCAGTGGGTCCACCTCCTTATGGGAGAGGTTTAGATGGGCAGTAAGGGCAAGACACAAGCCTCTATGTCCTTCTTGTCTTTCCCTTGTCCTTATGTTGTTGGTCTTCATTTCTACAGACTGACCCCCAAGATTGGCTTCCCTTGGAGCGAAATCAGGAACATCTCTTTCAATGATAAGAAATTTGTCATCAAGCCTATTGACAAAAAAGCCCCAGTAAGTAACTCCTCCCTCTGACTATGGCAGGTGCTCACCAAATCCTGGATAATGCAATCATATCATTGTATTCTTCTCTCCCTTTTCTGGTTTGTATGTGTGTTGTATGTACATGTACATGTGTGCATGTGTACATGTACATGTGTGCGTGTGTACATGCACACATGAACAGGAGGCACAAGAAGTGCTTGAGATGCAAGGGGATGTCAATGCCAAGAAATGACCAGGAGGCATCCTGTACCTGGTGTCATTCCGCTAACCACATCTCAGGTGCTATCCTGATACCCGTATCTCTTTGTGGATGAGGGAGAGCCATAGGCAGTCTTAAGTGCTGCTTCTTAGCTATTGTCTTGTGCTGCTGTGAGTCTCTGTGGTAAAAACAGAGTGCATCTCACATTTCCAAGCCCTTGGGCCCCATAAAGTAGACACCATTTATATACTTTATCTTAATTGTGAAAGTAGGGAAGAGCCAGGAGAAGTCCAAATCTAAAGATGATCTTCCACATTTGCTTTTTTGATACAACTTTACTTCTGCCCTCTCAGACTTCTCTCAAGAGAAGAAATTCTTTAAGTCTAGTCCTTCTTTTTTCACATTCACCATATTTCTTACCTACTCAGTTGCCTGCATCTGACAGGACTGGAAAACTGGTGATTGAGGGTAGGATAGAAAACTGAGATGAGTGTCTACTCTTCTGGTGTACTTTGTATCCAACAAGGACCATTGGCCTTGCTGAACCTGACCCATTTCATGAGGGTTCAGCCTTATTCTCCAACCCTAAGGTGTCTGAACTCCCCTGCTGTGTACTTATACATGTTGTCTCCTTATAGCTTCAACTACATAATCAGGTAGGTAGTAACATTTTAATTAAGTTCATGAAGTTGAGGTTCAGAAAGATGAAATGATTTGCTCAGGATCATACAACTAAAAATGGTAGAGCTTGGATTTGTACCTAGGTTATTTGACTTTGAAAGCCTGTGCTCCTTCCACTGTACCCCACACTATATGAGATGATAGCAGTTTGGGTTCAGTGGCAGAGGAAGTGGTGGTTAGCCCATCAGAGAGTGACCTTGGTCCAGTGGTATTTGTAGTAACAAACTTAAACTCACTGGATTTTCTTGTGTGTTCTTTTTTATTGCTGCTGTGCTCAACTTTCATCAGAAAAAGGTAAGTAACAAGGCTAGTGGAGCTCAAGAGCTTATTTAACAAACAGCAACCAGGACAATCAATGTTTAGGAGATTTATGTATTTACAGCTTATCTTGTTCCAAAAAGGATTTAAGGGGCTGGGTCTAGCATATGCTTTCTGGAAACTACAGAAATGGTATAGTCACCCATACTGCACCCACTGGAGTAGTATGCAAGGATCATTTGACTTCTAAAAGAGGCCTCCTTAAACTCAAAATAGGATCTCTAATTAGCAGAGAGAGGCAGTTCTGATTCTTCAGCTGCATATATTAGGTTGAAGGTATTTTAGGGATCCTCTCATAAATATATGTTGGAAGAAATTGTGGTTGGTGGAAAGAGCACTGGTTTCAGAGTCAAGAAACCTGGGTTCTAGTCTTGGGTCTACCCTGTCCTGCTGGCTGACCCTGGGCAAATCACTTCACCACTCTGATAATTAGTCTTCCCATCTGTAATGTAAAACAATCTTTCAGTGCTTTGAATTTAGCATTTCAGAAGGTAGAAACTCACTTTAACCTGTTCCTCCAAACATTTTCATTGCTCTTTTCCCACCAGGACTTTGTCTTCTATGCTCCCCGTCTGCGGATTAACAAGCGGATCTTGGCCCTGTGCATGGGGAACCATGAGCTATACATGCGCCGCCGTAAGCCTGATACCATTGAAGTGCAGCAGATGAAGGCACAGGCCCGGGAGGAGAAGCACCAAAAGCAGATGGAGCGGTAGGTGCTACAGAGCTAGAAGTGGGTCCTGCATGAAGCAGAAATGATCATGATGATTTTTCCAAAGAAGATAGGCAAATGACCAATAGGTACATGAAAATGTCCTTAGTCATTAGGGAAATACAAAGGGTAATCTTACTGAGTTACCACCCCACACCCATTTGTATGGATAAAAAAAAATAAAACTGAAAAGCAAGTGTTGAGGTTGTAGAGCAATTGAAACTGATGTACATTGCTGGTGAGAATTTAAAATGGAAGAAGAGCATGACAGTTCATCAAAACATTAATGATAGAATTGCTATATCTATGCTCCTGTAAATCCCACTCCTAGTTAAGTACCCAAAAGAATTGAAAATGGGTTTTTAAACAAACACTCGAATTAGCAGCACTATTTCAATAGCCAAAAAACTGAAACAGCCCAAATGTCTACCAATGGATAAATGGATAAATAAATTCAATATACAATAGGATATATCTTAGTCTACTTGGTGTTGCTATAACAAAATACCTGAGACCGGGTTCTTTATAAAGAAGAGGCATATTTTAATTCATAGTTTCGGAGGCTGAGAAGCCAAAGATCAGGGAGGCACATCTGTTGAAAGCATCATATTGTATTAAACATGGCAGAGAGCATCACAAAACAGGGACATATGTGCACACGTGGAAGAAGGAATTCAGGGGAAGTTTCAGGCTTACTTATAGTAAACCAGTCTCACAAGTACTAATGTAGTCCTGTGAGATCCAACCTACTCCCTCCTGAAAGGCATTAATCCCATCTGAGGGTGGTTTCCCAATGACCTAATCACCTCTCACTGGGCCCCACTTTGTAGTTTTCACTTCTCAAAACTATCACATTGGGGACCAAAGCTCTTGGGGGAACATACCATAATCAAACCATAGCAGAATATTATTCAGTCATACATGCTACAGTGTGGATGCTTCTCTAAAACATTATGCTAAGTAAAAGCAATAAGACACAGAATGTTACATATTGCATGAATCTATTTGAATGAAATGATCAGAATAGAAAAATCTATAGAAACATAATATTAACTGGCGATAGAGCCTGGTAGAGGAGGTGGGATGGGGAAAAACTGTCTAATAGGTATGGGATTTTACTTCAGAGTGAGAAAATGTTTTTAGAACTCTAAAGTAGTGGTTGCATGGCTGGGGTTGTAGCCTAGTGGTAGAGGGCTTGCCTAGCATGTGTGTGAGGCAGAGGTTTGATCCTCAGTACTACATAAAAATAAATAAAATAAAGGTATTATGTCCAACTAAAATATTTTTTAAATGGTGGTTGCACAATATTGTGAAGGTGTTAAATGCCATTATATTCACTTTAAAATGGTTAATTTTATATTATGTGAATTTCACCTCAATTATTTTAAAAGATCCCAGGTGATTCCTGTGCACCTCAGGATTTGAGGAGTATTGCTCTACTAGGTACTCTGTTAGAAAGAGTTTGAAACCTGATGGTTGCAGTGACCCACACCTATAATCCTAGTGGCTTGGGAAGCTGAGGTAGGAGGACTGCAAGTTTAAAGCCTGCCTAGCAACTTAATGAGACCATGTCTGAAAAAAATGTGGCTTAGTGTTTAAGCAACCCTGGGTCCAATCTCTGGTACAAAAAAGAGTTTAGAACCTTGGAAGGTTTCTAATCTAGTAGGCTGGAAATGACTCATATATGAGAGTTTAGACCCTAAGGTTCACATTTTTTCAGAAAAAAATTCACCAAGATTGGGAGGCAGTTTACAGAACTGGATCTGGTAAGAACCTCCCCTCTGAGACCTCACAGTCTTAGTAGGAGAAATAGTTTCATATATATGTGGTTTTGGAGTTTCATAATACATATGAAACTTAAGGTACAAAGCTGTGTCATTCATCCACTTAGTAAATAATTAATGAGTACTTGAAAAAAGACCAAAAATTCCTGTTCTTGTGACTCTATCATTTTGTTGGGAGGAGATAGACATAATAAATATGCAAATTACATAGTAAGTGGAATGGTAAAAGTGCTATGGAGAAAAACATAACAGGGGAGAGGGGTGGGGAAGAGGGTATGTCAAGTATTCTGAGAGCTCAGAGGGAGAGAAGACATCTAGTTAAGGGATAAGAAGGCTTCCTGGAAGAGGTGCTATGGCTAGGAAAAACAAATTCTTATTTCAGATTTGCAAGAAACTCTGGGAAAAAGGAGCCTAGAGCTGGGCTTTAGGGCAGTCAAAATTAGCCATAGATACTTGAAGTACAACATCTTAACATGGAGCCAAAACTTATCTTCCTAAATTCCACAAGGCAAACAGGGCAGGACTTGTTAGACCATTTTACAGACAGGAGAAATGAAGACAAGAGCAAAACAGCAGTATACCTGGGTTTACCTAGTGGGTTACTGGCAGAGTTGAGATTCTAGTTTGGATTTCCTTACTGGGCCCTGAGTATAATAGCCTATGTGGGGTTGTGATATGAGGGCAAGGATGTGGAGGTAAGGAAGAATGGTTCAAGCTTATAAGCCCAGGGTATGTTGGAATGATGTTGACTGAAGAACCCAGGACCAGGGAGCCCTAGGCATCTTCTAGCTTCCATGCAACCTTACTATCCTGCTCCATTCCTCTCTCCCTTCCCTAGTGCTCTGCTGGAAAATGAGAAAAAGAAGCGTGAGATGGCAGAAAAGGAGAAGGAGAAGATTGAACGGGAGAAGGAAGAACTGATGGAGAAGCTGAAGCAGATTGAGGAACAGACTAAGAAGGCTCAGCAAGGTAAAACTGGAGTCACGTTGGAGAATGGGTTTCCCCAAAGTCTGACTCTGTGAGCTAGAGACCTTTCTACCTGTTCTGCAGACCCAGACCACAGACACCAGGTGTGACCACATCATAGGTGAGGGATGGGGCAAGAAGAGTTCTCAGAACCTTCTGCCAGCTGCACTGTGGTGTAGAGCATTTCTAGGAAGGATGTTAATGTGCCATCATCTCTCTGCCCTTCACCTACTTTTTGCATTATTTTTCTGCCCAGAATTGGAAGAACAAACCCGCAGGGCCCTGGAACTTGAGCAAGAACGGAAGCGTGCTCAGAGTGAGGCTGAAAAACTGGCCAAGGAACGTCAAGAAGCTGAAGAGGCCAAGGAAGCCCTGCTGCAGGCCTCCCGGGACCAGAAGAAGACTCAGGAACAACTGGTAAAGTTTCATGATGGCCTGAGATTGTGGGGCCATCTCTCTTGTCTGCCAACCTATTTATAGCTACCTCTGCCTTCAAGCCTGGCTCTTCCCAGCATGATTCCACTCCAAAGGCTTCTAACAGCTCATTCAGAAACAAGCTGAGGAGTCACTGGTGTGGCCCAGAAACCTTCACAAACAGTTTTCTTTGACTCTCAGTTTTTATTCACTTTATTAACCCTTGGAGATCTAAAATGGTAACCTGCCAAAGGAAAGGGAAAGAGAAATGAAATAAAGGGACTCCCACTCAATTTAATACCTATAATGTGTTGCTATTCTAGTTTCATTTTCCTTTTTCTTACTTTATTATTTCTTTTAGTAACCTTACAGGATTAACCCCCATACATATTATAATATGCCCAGATATGGAAATTAGGTCTTAGGGAGATTAAGTGACTTGCCAGAGACCACAAGGTTTTGGTTGAGCATGGATTAGAACCCATTTCTGCCTTTATTTTAAGGGTTTGCTCCCTGAAATAATTTGCAAAACTGTGTCAGTGTATTTTGTGGGGGGTAGGCATCCATAGTTTTATCACAATTTCTAAGGGTTCTGTGATTTAGAAGATAAGAACCCATAGCCCAAATTCTTTGACATATGCTTCCATTATATTATTTGAAGTAGGAGTAGAGGGAACTAAGACCTATCTCTCAGGAAGAAACTATCATGGGAAAATTTTTCAAGGTATGATTGTGTACATAAGCATTTTCCCTTGTTCAAATCACTGTGTGACACTTGAGGCACTGCATTTTAGGCAGTGATCTCCACAAATTTACTGAGATCTAAACCACATGCATACTTGGCAGTACTGAGAGGGGGAGAGGGAGAAGAGAGAAAGAGGGATACATATGAGGAAGAGACAGATTTTTTTGCCTCTAGGAAACCAACATTTTAGGAGGGGAGCTATGACTTACAAGAAGGTGGTAGGTGTGGAAGATGGGACTGGAGTGAAGTGTTCTGGTTGAAAGAGTCACCAGGGGTGCTGGGGTTGTGGCTCAGTGATAGAACACTTGCTTAGCACAAGTGAAGCACTGAGTTCAGTCCTCAGCATCACATAAAAATAAAAGTAAATAAATTAATTAAATAAATGTATCGTGTTCATCTACAACTAAACTATTTTTTTTTCAAAAAGAGCCACCTGTGTAGCAAGCAAGTAGAACATTAGGTTTTCCATTGGTTTCCCAGGAGAACTGGGGTTGAAGACACTTGGGCTCTGAGAACCAGAATGCTCAGACCTCACTGGCTTTTAATTTATCTGTAGGCTTCAGAAATGGCAGAGCTGACAGCTCGGATCTCTCAGCTGGAGATGGCCCGACAGAAGAAAGAGAGTGAGGCTGTGGAGTGGCAGCAAAAGGTAAGACACTGCCCAGAACAAAGCATTGTGGGAAGGGGTACTATATACCTATATTCTAGATCTTTAGTTTGGGCTCCCTCTCACTTCCAGTCTTCCTGGACAGTAGAAATTATGGGAGAAAGTGCTCAATGCTTTCTGAAATACTTCTATAAATTCCTCAGTACCCTTAGGAGGTTGGTACATTTGCTTCTATTTTATAGCCAATGAAACTAGGGATCAGACAGACGAAGCTGTTTGTCCTACCTAGTATCTGTCTTTTGCCAGACTGTTTTAAGCATGAATGGGTTGCCACATGTTACTTGATCTGACCACTGTTAATTTTCTTTTTCTGTAACTGGATAGGCCCAGATGGTTCAGGAAGACTTGGAGAAGACCCGTGCTGAACTGAAGACTGCCATGAGTACACCTCATGTGGCAGAGCCTGCGGAGAATGAGCAGGATGAACAGGATGAGAATGGGGCAGAGGCCAGTGCTGATCTGAGGGCTGATGCTATGGCCAAGGATCGCAGTGAAGAGGAACGTACCACTGAGGCAGAGAAGAATGAACGTGTGCAGAAACACCTGAAGGTATCTGGACAGGGCCAAATGGTCCAGGAAACTTTGTGTATTGACTTACTAGTCATGGCCTTCCCTAGACCACCATGAAGGAATAGGTATAGGGGCCTATTCCAGTGCTATATGAGAGTCTGAGCCTATCTTAAGTAAAACTTTAAAGGGGGGCACTTCTCACTTATTAATCAGACCCTAGGTTAGCTCTTCAAATTTTTTTGGTACTGGTGTTTGAACCCAGAGGCACTTTACCACTAAACTACATCCCAGCCCTTTTTATTTTTTTTATTTTTGAGACAGGTCTCACTAAGTTACTTAGAATCTCGCTAAATTGCTGAGGCTGGTCTTGAACTTACAATCCTTCTGCCTCAGCCTCCTGAATCACTGGGATTACAGGGATGTATCACCGTACCTGGTTGCATCTTCCATTTTTGAGATTTTCTTTTTCCCCACCTCCCACCCCACTCCATTTACCTCTTACATTCAGAAAATACTTACCTGGAAAAAAAAAACACTGTAGCTGATAAAATTCCTACCCAAATCTTTTTTTGGTATATTGTTCTACTCTCAGGGAATATCCAACATCAACTGGTCCCCTAAGTTTATATATATATATATATATATATATATTTTTTTTTTTTTTTTAAATTCTTGCCCCACTGCAGTCCTAATGGAGCTAGAAATGGCTGTGTGTCTTGGGGGGGTGGGGTAGCAAGGAGAGGAAAAAAAACAGAAAAGAAGAAAAATCTGATCAAGTATGTGGACTTTTAAGTAAAAGGAAGCCATTGAACATTGCATCCCTTGCCTCCTCATAGGCCCTTACTTCAGAGCTGGCCAATGCCCGTGATGAATCCAAGAAGACTGCCAATGACATGATCCATGCTGAGAACATGCGACTTGGCCGAGACAAATACAAAACCCTGCGCCAGATCCGGCAGGGTAACACCAAGCAGCGCATTGATGAGTTTGAGTCCATGTAAAGGGCACCCAGCCTCTAGGGACCCCTCCTCCCTTCTTCCTTGCCCCCACACTCCCTATACTTTTGCCTAACTCACACTGTGCTGGAGCCACTAACTAGAGCAGCCCTGGAGTCATGCCAAGCATTCAGTGCAGCCATGGGACCAAACCTAGCACCTCAGCCCCAACTCATTTCCCTGGGCAGACAAATAGCCCAATGTGGTGCCAATGGGACCCCGTTTCCCCTCTCTGTTCCATTTAATGTAGTTTGCTAGAATCAACCACTTCCCCAGGTCAGAGGCACCTTCACTTCAGTTGGCAACCACCTGCCTCCCACTTACTATTGTCCTTTTGGGAGTCAAGTGTGGAGTATGGTGAAATCTAGCTCCTCTCCCCTGCCCTACCACTGACTTCCTCTTCCAGGTCCTGTGATTTGCAGGGTTCGGGTATCACAGAGTTTAGGGAAGGAAGCAGGACCCTGGTTATCTGCTCTAGTATGTCAACTTTGGAGGATTTGACCTCCTAATGCCCATCCTTTTTAGAGTTATTTAGGCTTTGTAATGATTGGAGGATAAAGAGATGTTGAGTCATTCTTGTTTCTACCTCCCAGATTGGGCCTGTTACAAACTCAGTCCCAATAAGCCTTGTCCCTGAGTTCAGGGACTCAGTTTCTCCCCAGGGTGGGATGAGGGAGACAGTGCCTTCAAGAGGCTTCACTATCATTCTGGAAGGCCATTGGCCCTTTTAGTCAGCCAATGCTGGGTTAAAAGATTCTGCTCCAATGCCTTATGTGAGCCTAGGGTTGTCTCAAGTGAGCTCTATGGGCAGAAGTATCCCTTATTATTCCTGGTTCCTTCTCTGTATCTACCCATGCCTCCTCCAATTCCCAAATCCTCTCCAGTTAGAACAATAGGGATAAGTACCCAAAAGCTCAGCCAGCCCCAACCATAGCTCTTGCCAAACGGGAGGAAATGTTTGTACCTGGTTTCAGGATTTTCCCAGCCAGTAGCTCCAGGCCACTTCCCCTATCACAGCTACTTGGGCCATAGCTCCTGCTTCATAGCTGTCTGGGCCTTGGTTTGGTGAGCCCTAGATCTTGATGCCAGTAGACTTAATTGGGAAGTGGACAGAAGAAGCTGTGTGTGGTGAGAGAAGCCCATGCCTCTGGTCCCACAGTTTACTCAACCCTCTCAGGTGCCCAGTAGCCCCTTCCCATCATCCCCATCCATCGTGGTGACTGGGCCCTACCTCTGACAAGCCTCTAACCAGGTCTTGTCACCAACCGTAGTGTCCCTTGGAGTTACATACCAGAGAGCTGCTGGGGATGCTAACCTGGTCCCTTCCACACCCCAAACCCCTTGCTCTCAACCCAGAAGTGGCCTCCTCCTCTCTGTCTCGTGTGCCATTTTTCTTTCTACCAGTATTATATATTCTAGTGATATCTAACTCAATATTGATTTCTGCCTTTATTGCTAATGCACCATTAGAAGATATTAGTCTGGGGGCAGGATCATTTTGGCCTCATTCCTTTACCACCCCCACACCTGGGAAGCATATACTATATTATAAAAGGATACTTTGCCAGAAACATTAATGTAAGAAACTTTCAGTATTAGTGATATTACCTGTCACTATAGGTCATACAATCCATTTTTAAAGTACTTGGTATTTGGTTTTATTTTTCTTGTTTGCCTTCTCCCCAGGGTTCCCCATTGGGCTGTCCTTCCCTCCATGCAGCGACCCTAATTGAGAGCCTTCCTCAATCCCTGTCCCCCCACCTGACCCTGGGGAGTCTTGTGTGCATTGCTGTGAATTATATTGACACTCACTCAGTGATATGCCCTATTTTGGCTAAATTCAAATCTGGAATTGTGGGGCAATCTAGCTGCCTTAAGGGCGGTAACCCACCCCCACGGAGGCTGGGGAGAAAGGTTAGATTTTATATTCAGGTTTTTTTGTGTATTTTTGGGTTTTTTAAAAATTGTTTTTGGCGGGGTTTATGCTCAACCCATGTTCTATTTCAGTGCCAATAAAATTTAGGAAGACTTCACTGTGACTCAATCTTTCTTTGTGGTATGGTTGGGTGACTGTAAGATTCCACTATAACTTCCATTCTGTAGGCCAACTTTCCATCCCTGATCTCATTTTATCTTCACTATCGTTCTATGGGAAGGAAGGATATGAATACCTCCATTTTTAATTTTTTTTTAAATTTTTACAGACTGCATTTGATTCATTGTACACAAATGGGGTACAACTTTTCATTTCTATGCTTATATACAATGTAGATTCATACCATTTGTGTAATCATACATATACATATGGTAATATTGTCTGTCTCAGTTCAGTATCTTTGAATACCTCCATTTTAACAGGTGGGGACAAGCTCAAAAAAGCAGGAAAATTCCCAAGTTCACAGGACTGTGTGACTTAATTGCCTATGCCCTTTGTGCAGCTTCAAGTCCAGCTTTACTAGTGTGTGATAGGTATGATAGGCAGAATAATGACTCCCCAAAGATCTTCATGTTCTAATCCATGGAACCTATGAATATGTCAACTTACATGGCAAAAGGGACTTGGGTGTGATTAGGTTAAGAATTTTAAGATACAAAGATGATGCTATGTTATCCAGATGGTCCCAATGTAATCACTAGCACTTTATTTTTATATTGGCGTTTGAAACCAAGGATGCTTTACTACTGAGGGACTTGCTAGGTTGCCCAACTGAACTCAGACCTGTGATTCTTCTTCTTCAACCTCCGTAGTCATTGGGATTATAGGAATGTCATATATTTTGACATTTTAAAACATGAGGACCAGATGATGTCAGAGAAAAACAAAGTCACTTAAAAGGATCAGGACTAAAAATGTAGTCAAACTTCTCAACACAAGTGCCTTTAATTTCTGGGGAAAAGTATTTCCAGAACAGAATTCTCACCCAGAAAATTTTGCCCATAAAATGTGAGGTTAGGAGAAAAAAAAATAGCATTTTCAGGTATGAAAGATGTCAAACCATCTACTTCCAACATACCCATTTTGAGGAAGTTATTGGAGGATATGCTCAGTAAAACAAATGAACAAACAGAATAAACAAAAGTAGGGCAAATAAAAAATAAGAAACTCCCAAAAATATAAAAAAAGAAAATAAGAAACCCAGCATAGCATGGTGAATGAAATCACCAGTATAATAGAAGGATATCTCAGGATGATAGGTATGTACCAGGTATAGAAGGCAACTATTCCAGGACAGAGCATATCAGAAAGCTCCAGGAGAGACTTTTTCAAGAAGATACAAGTGATCACATCTAAATGGTCTGAACGTATTGAGAGGAGATATAAACAACTGTCAGAGTTTGGTATGAAGCAGTGATAGTATAATCAAATGAAACCTCCAAATAGCTCCAGGGAAAACAAAAAGTTGTTCAGAAATGAAAAAGTGATAGTTCACTCCATAACCCTTCTCTGAATAAAATAGTGAAAATAATGCATGTTGATATGTTATCAGATTGTCCTTCAGAGAATTTGTACCATTTATCCTTTTAGTAACAGTGTAGGAAATACAGTGTTTCCTTATATCCTGTCAAATCCTGCCCATTATCCAACATTTTCATTTTTTCAGTCTGAAAGGGGAAAATTTTTTTTATTGTCCCATAAATTTGAGTGAGGGTAAGCATCTTTTCAATGTGTTTAATGCCTATTTGTGTTTATTTTGTCATAAAGCTTACCTTCATCCCCATTTTCCTATTTGGGTGTTTTTTTATTTTGTTTTGTTTTTTGTTTTGCGGTGCTAGGGATTGAACCCAGGACCTTGTGTTTTTGAGGCAAGCACTCTACCAACTGAGTTATATTCCCAGCCCTGGGGGTCGGTTTTTTACTTATAAAATTTTAAGAACTCCTTAAATAATGAGGGAATTAGTTATTCTTGATATTCTTTTTGATACTTACATAAAACTGCATATATCATGAATTATTTGTTAATCCCTATATTAATGGCCACTTGGATTGTTTCCAATTCTTGGCTATTTTAAAAAAGTGAATGCTAATTCAACATAATATACACTAAAATCTTTAATGCATGTGGCCAAACTGCCCTCCAAAAAGGTTGTATTGATTTGTACTTCCATGTGGCTCTTCTAGCATTTTAAAATTTTTGTTAGATGCTGAATTAATAGATGAAAAATTTAAGTTTAATTTTTGCATATAATGATAATTTTTATACATTTACTGATTACTGGTTTTTCTTCTGATAAAATTGCCTTTGAAGTTCCTTGCTATATTTCAAATTGGGGAATTGTTCTTTTTTGTAATTTAAATGAATAATCTACATACTAGATCATTGAAATATATCCTCCATCTCCTTTGTCAACATTGTTTATATGTATGTATATTCACAAACATACATTTAAACAATCAGAATATTTTCTTTCTATCAAATCTATAATTCTTCCCTTAATTTGAACTTAATTATAGCCTTTGTAATTATTTGTGCCTTAAGACTAGAAAGCAGGTTTTTTCTTATCCTCAACAGTGTCTAGCTCAAGATTCCGCAAATAGCACAGGGTCAGTAAATAAAAATCATTTTTTTTCCTGGAAAAATGGAATGAAATTTAGGGACAAATATAATTTGAAGAATTCAATGGAATGAGTCAAGGAACATATTTTTCAGATGATCATAACCTGTATGTGATTTATGTGTATACTTTCTTTCCATTCTCATAGTGGTGGTTAAATGTATTCTATACACCTGCCTTCATGTTCTTGATATTGTTGGCACTCATATGGTCTGTCTTGCCAATGCACATGCCCTCATTATGATTACAAGAAGCGTTCTGATGGTTATAGTCAAGGAAGAGGAGAAGGAGAAGGAAGAAAGGGGAAAGAGGGGTAGAAGAAAGGGAACTGGATAAATAAAACAGCCTTGGGTACTGAAAAGTGTAAAGTGAGGTGGCTGACACAATCTGGATGTCCCAGAGAATTATGGACCCACTTTTGCCAACTCCTTTCTCTGAATGAAGATAATTTCAAGTACATGGGCAGCATCTGTGGAACACATATCAGGCCCTGAATGCAAAGTTGCAAGGGGAATGGGGAAATTGTGCCCTCTACTGTTTATTTGTAGAAGAGGGTAGGAAAGTGAATTGGGTGGGTAATTATAAACTGAGGCGTCGCCTTCCTTGTAGGCTCCAGTTTCATCGCAGAACTGAAGGCTGTTTACCTTTATTCAACATTTGATTCAAAGTCAAGGGGATCAGTCAACAGGGTCTATTGATGATAGACAGCAACATCCTTCAAAACAATGCATCCTCCCTATTAAACAAACCATGATATACAGGAAAGATGTTTGATGGTGAGCAGAGAAGCTCTTCCAGCTGAACCTCACAGTAAGTCTGTTAAGGAAACATAAAATCCTGTAAATTAAGGCGATGACAAAGGGCTAGGAATGCACATGGGAGGGGTCATTGCTGTCTCTCCAGAAATCAGAACCATTTTGAATACCAGGATATTGACATAGATACAATGTACAGGTTGTATTCAGGTTTCACTGTTTTATTTGTACTCATTTGTGTATGTGTTCATGTGGGGGTTATTTCATTTTATATAATTTATCAAAAAGATAGGTCTATGTATCCATTAGCAGAGCCAAGATTCAGAGCAGTTCCATGACAAGGATCCCTCATGTTACCCTTTAATAACCAACTCACCTCCCTCCAATTCCTGTCCTAAATATCTGACAACAATTAATTGGTTCTCATCTCAATTGTCTTTTCAAAAATGAAATCATAAACTATGATCAAATCATCAAACTTTGAGCTTGACTTTTAAATTTGATATTGGTAGATTCATTCATTCAAATATTAATTTTTCTTTCATTTTAAATATTCCATAATGTAGATATACTACAGTCTGATTAACCATCCTCCCATTGAAGGATATCTGGACTTAGTTCAATTTTTGAAAGTTACATAGTGACTATTCACATTCGTTTCTGGGGTTTTTTGGTAATATATATTTCACTTCTCTGGATAAATGCCCAAGAATGCATTTGCTATGTCTATGGTAGTTGCATATTTAGTTTTTAAAAACAGTTTTATTAAAATATAATTCATATTTCACAAATCACCTCCTTGAGTTGTACAGTTTAATGGCCTTCAATATATATTGTGCATTCATAACGACAATCAATTTTAACATTTTCATTATCTCAAAAGAAACCCTGGACTACTTATCTAAGAAACCACTGCTTAATCCAAGGCCATTTTCAAATCCTCTTTCTGGATTTGGGCCATATCCTGAATGATACAATTCTGAACGTCATAATACCAATATTGAAATCCTAGATCAAAATCCTTAAAATCTAAAGACATAAAAGATCAAAATTCCAAAAACATAATTCTGGGAAAAGTAATAAAAAATTTTAAAAGACACTTATTTAAATTTTAAAGGGGTTTTACTTGAGAAACATAGAAATATGACAGAACACTTCATAGGCCACTGTATAAAATAAAATAGATAATAATAATATAAAATATATTATTATGTTTACAAGCATACACACTCAGGTATACTAGTGACAGTCACAGTTATCGCAGTTATGTCCAATGAACCATACTTAAAAAGAAAAAGGTCAAAACATGAAATATATAAACACATGTGACTTTGGTTGGTAATTAATTTCACCTGGCTTTATAACCGAGGTCATCTGAAATATTGTGACAAACAACCTAAATTTTATGATGGGATCAAGCAAAAAAGCAGTTACCCAAAGAGCTGAGATCTCAAGAAATTTTTTCTTTCACAAATACACATTTTTAAAAGGAAATATTTTCATTTACTAAAAAGTTCTTGATGTTTTTGCATACATACACATGTTTACACACAAAGTGAATGTGTTGGGGCTGCAGATACAGTTCAGTGATAGAGTGCTTGCCTATCATGTAAAATCCTGTGTTTGATACCTAGCACTGAAAAAAATTTAAAAAGTGAATGTGATGATAATGTACTTTTGTGAAGTCATACTTACCAAAAAATGCATAAAATAGGACTGTCTGAAAGTCTTCACACCATTTATATGTAAGGCTTGGAAATTCTGTGAAGAAAAACATAGTACAGCATATTGAAAAAGTAATACAGATAACTTTAAATAGTGGAGAGACAAAAAACAAAACTAAACTAACGCCGGGCATAGTGGCACACTCCTGTAATTCCAGAGATTTTGGAGACTGAAACAGGAGCATTGTAAATTTGACCAACTTCAGCAAATTAGCGAGATCCTGTTTCAAAAAATAAAAAGGATTGGGTATGTTGCTCAGTAGCAAAGCACCCCTGGGTTAAATCCCTAGTACAAAAAACAAATAAAAAAATAATACTTAAAAAGAAAACTTGACAAGAACAAGTTTGCTTCAGGATTATGGATAATTTAGTGGAGGTAATCTATAAGAGCTGGCTAACTTTCTAGATCATTAACTATATTTTGAAATCTTGCAGTGTGAGGTATAACTGCTTTTTTTTCTTTTTTCTTTTAAGGCATGACTCTCCTTGGAGAATACCCTCACATTCATTTTCTACATGGTACCCCTCTTTCAGAAATTCTTTTATGGTTTGATATACATCAACATGAGTATTCCTTATTAAAATTTTTCATCTTCCATTCCTTTCTTATGTGTTCATTTGGGTACACAGAAATCCAATGCATATACACTCATATACAGACCATAGCTTTGGCAGATTTAGTCCCTTCTTGTATAGTTTTGATTTTTCGAACTCAATGTCATTGTGTGTCTTCTTATTCTCTGAGGTATATAGTTACTTTTAAACGAGTCAGTAAATTTGCTGACTTCTTCAGGCTAATGTGGTTTTAATTTATTAAAATTTTCTAGCATTTCGTCAGCTAGAATGAATGTCAATGCTGACAAATGGCTCATTTTTAAATTTTATTTTTTGTTATTTCTGTAATGCACAGTCAATGCATTTATCTGGGTTTTCTACCAAGTGAATTGGACTGAATGGGAAAAACAAGTAAACTTTATTGTTAACACCTTGAATTTCATACTTAGAAGCCTGATTGCAACCTTTTCCAAATTTAGTATTATGATTTAAGAATTCAATTGAAACTCTATTTCTTCTGCAAAGCCCACCATTTTTTGAAGGCAAGTATGGTGCTATATATGAAGGAGCAGAAGTAATATGTGATTGAAAAATTTTGCAAGAGAGATTACTTGTGTTTTTTACGTATGTTTTCATTTACATGAAACACTTCAAAACACTTGATGCTGCACTTATGTTTGGAGATAGGTTAAAATCAACATATTTTGTAACTATATGCTCTACGTTTAAGTATGCTATCTTTTGTTTAAGAAGCAAAAGGATGAAATAAGAAAACATACATGCATCTCTTTATTTGTGCAAAATGAAATACCATAAGGATATACCAGAAATTAATGAGTGGTTTACCTATGTCAGTGAGTGGGAATAAAGTGGAAAGGATGGGGAATGAGAACTGGGTAGAAGTAATGATTTTCAAACCATGCTAATATAACACATAGGGTATGGGTCCCAGAACAAAAGAAAGTCCCCAAGGACATGACCCCAAAGGCCACTCCTTCCAATGAGATTCCACCATCTCCCAATAGTGCATTCAGCTATGATTCTCGCAATAGTGTGATACATTAATTTGGCTTTTTGTTGCCATGACAAAATGCCAGAAAAAAATCAAGTTAAATGAGAAAAGTTTATTTCAGAGGTTTCAGTCCATGGTGCAATGTTTGCATTGCTGTGGGCCTATGGTGAGACAAAGCATCATGACAGAAATGGCATGATAAAGCAGAGATGTTTTTGTCTCATGTTGGTAGAGAGAGGAGGTATGGAGGTTTAAATGAGTTGGGAGGGATTTTTCTTTGCTATTAAAGATATCTGTGATAGTCAATGAAATTTAAATAATGTCTAATGCATTACCAGAGGTCACAAAAATATGCCAGCTTTTGATTACTGATTAGATTGTTTTACTTTAGGTATGTTAAAATTGTCAGTTTTTCCTTCTCTTTCTCCTTCTTTTTCTCAGTACTTGAACCCAGGGTCACTTTAGTACTGAGCTACATCCCCAGCCCTTTCCATTTTGAGGCTCAGTCCCACTAAACTGCCAAGGATGGCCTCAATCTTGTGATCCTCTGCCTGAGTCTAATGAGTCACTGGGATTACAGTCATGTATCACCCACACCCATCTCTATTTCTTCTGGAGTCACTTTTGGTTATTCATTTTTCTAGGAATTTGTCCATTTCATTTATATTATCTAGTTTGTTGGTGTACATGGCATTCTGTTTGCATGTGTGTATGTTACAAATCTTTTTTTAAAATTTTTATTTGTTCTTTTTAGATACATATGGAAGTAGAGTTTATTTTGATGTATTTATACAAGCATGGACTATATCTTATTTTAATTAGGACCCCAGTTTTGTGGATGGCATGTTGGTGATATTCACTGGTTGTGTATTCATATGTGTATATAAGAAAGTTATGTCAGATTCATTCCACTGTCTTTCCTTTACCCATCCCCCCCTTCCCATTCCTCTTTGTCTACTCCACTGAACTTCTATTCTCACCCTTCCCTTGTTTGTGTTAGCCTTCATATATCAGAGAAAACATTTGACCTTTTTTTTTTTTGATTTACTTAATTCATTTAACACTATAGTCTCCAGATCCATTCACTTACCGGCAAATGACATACAGCCATTCTTTTTATGACTGAGTAATATTCCATTGTGTATTCAAGCCACATTTTCTTCATCTATTCATCAGTTGATAGATGCATAGTTCATTTTCATTTATTGGGTATTATGAACACTGCAGCAAAGAACATAGGAATACAGATGTCTCTCCAACATACTGATTTCATTTTCTTTGAGTATATTCCTGGTAGTGGAATTGCTGGATCATATACTAGCTCTATATTTCATTTTTGAGGAACTTCAATATTGTTTTCCATAAAATATGTACTAATTTACATTCCCACCAACAGTGTACAAGGTTTCCTTTTTTTCCACATCATCACCAGCACTTGTCTTCTTTAGTCTTTTGGTAATATTGCCATTTTTACTAGGGTAAAGTAATGTCTCACTGTGGTTTTGATTCACATTTCTCTGATGATTAGCAATGGTGACCATTATTTTCATGTACCTGTTGGACAATTGTATGTCTTTTTTTGAGAAATACCTGTTGGGATTTATTTTAATCAGGTTATTTGCATTTTCTTTTGTTACTGAGTTTTTGGATTTTTAAATTTTATTAAGGATATCAATCACTAGTTAGATGTATATATTGCAAGTAATTTCTCCCATTCTGTAGGTTGTCTCTGCACTGTCTTAAGTGTTCTTTTGCTGGGTAGAAGAATTTTAGTTGTTTGTAATCTCGTTTGTCTATTTTTGGCTTTCAATTCCTGTGCTCTGTGGGTTCTATCCAAGGAATCCTTGCCATTTCAATGTCCTGAAGCATTTCCCTTTTGTTTTCTTCTGATAATTTCATGGTTTGGGGTCTTACATTTAATTCATTAAGCCATTTTGAGTTGATCATTGTAACTGGTGAGATCTAGCTTTATTCTTCTGCTGTGGATATCCAAATTTTCTCAACACCACTTATTGGAAGTCTTTCTGTAATGTATGTTATCAGCACATTTGTCAAAAATCAGTTGACTGACGTGGGCATGGTGGTCCATGCCTGTAATCCCAGTATGGGAGGCTGAAGCAGAAGGAACACAAGTTCAAAGCCAGCCTCAGCAAAAGTGAGATCCTAAGCAACTCAGTGAGACCCTGTCTCTAAATAAAATACAAAATAGGGCTGGGGATGTGGTTCAGTGGTCAAGTGCCCCTGAGTTCAATCCCTAGTACTTTCCCCACCTCGGCAAAAAATCAGTTGGATGTACATGAATGGGTTTACTTCTAGGCTGTGTATTCATTTTTTTGTTGTTGTTTTGGTTGTTTTAGTTTTTGTTTTTAGCCATTAGATTTATTGATGTAGTAGGTTAGCTTTACAATTAGTTGGGTTTTTTAAAAATATTAATAGACTACAATGTTTCTATTTTGTTTTTGTTTACTCGAAACTATCATATCTTGTTTACATAGAGTTTAGAAAACAAAAAGCAATTACACTTATTTTAAAATCAAGAAATAGTCTAGAAAAAACGATAATTATCAAAATCACAAGTGAAAGTTAAAAAGTCTAAGAAATGATTTGGTTATGGCCACCAAATGTTCTACATACCCACAAGTGGAGTTTTAAATATGCAACACTGGTTCAGATCTACAACACAAGTCCACCATAAGTCCTATAAAGAAATAAAAACTGTTATTTGAGATAGTGTTTCAATGTATAGCTGTTGATGGGCACTTGTGCTGGTTCCTAACTTGGCTATTGTGAATTGTGCTGCTATAAACATTGCTATGTATTTATTGCCACAGTGTGCTAATTTTAGTTCTTTTAGATAAACACCAAGAAGTAGAATAGCTTGATCAAATGGTGTCTGCATTCCTAGTCTTTTGAAGAATCTCCATAATGGAGATTTTTATTTGCTTTCCAAAGCAGTTGTACTTAAGTTGCAGTCCCTCAAATAATGTATGTATTTTCCCCATACACTTGTTTGAATTATTACTTGTATTTTTGACGATTGTCATTCTAACTGGAGATTGATGATATGAAATCTCATTGCAGTTTTGATTTTCATTTTTCTGATAGCTAAGGATGTTGAACATTTTTTCATATATTTTTGGACATTTGTATTTCTTATTTTGAGAAATGACTGCTTAGTTCATTTGCCCATTTATTTGATTGATTTTTGTTGTTGTCAGTGGTGGTGGTTTTTCTTTAATGTCTGTTTCATTCTACCATCCTTCCCATCCCCACTGCCCCACCCCTCCCCTCACTCCCCTCTGAATAAAGTTCCTTCATTCATCCCTACCTACCCCCTACTATTGATCAGCATCCTCTTATCAGAGAAAACATTTGACCTTTGGTTTTCTGGAATTGGCTTATTTCATTTAGCATGATATTCTCTAGTCCCATCCATTTACTGGGAAAATTAGGCTGTGTATGCTTTTCCATTAGTTAATGTGTCTGTTTTTGTGCCAATACCATCCTGTTTTGATTATTACAGTTTTGCAGTATGTTTTGAAGTCAGGTAGGGACTTCTGCTTTGTTTATTTGTTTAAAATTCACAATTTTCATTACAGAGATTCTTTCACCGCCTCTTTGGTTAAATTTATTCCTAGGTATTTTTATGTAGCTATCATAAATGAGATTGCTTTCCTGATTTCTATTTCAGAGAATTCACTATTGTCATATAGCAACACTACTCATTTTTGTTTATTGATTTAGTATCCTGTAATTTTGCTGAGTTTCTTTATTAGTTCTAATATTTTAAGGGGCTTTGAGGCTTTACCCATATAAGATTAGGTCATCTGAAAACTGTGACAATTTTACTTCTTTTCTAATCCACATAACCTGGAATTCTCTCTCTTGCCTATTGCTTTAGCTAAGACTTCCAGCACTATGTTGAATAAAAGTGGTAAATGTAGACATTATTGTCTTGTTACAGATATCAGAAAGAATATTTTCAGTTTATCCCACTCAGTATAGTGTTAGTTGTTTGTTATAAATGACCTGGTGAAGTACATTCCTTACATGCCTAATTTGTTCAGCATTTTTATCATGCAGGGATATTGAATTTTATCAAAAGTTTTTCTGTATCAATTGAGATGAACATATGGTTTTTGTCATTTATTGTTGATATGGTGTATCGCATTTATTGATTTTCATATATTGAACCATCATTGCTTCTCTGGGATGAATACACTTGGTCATGGGCTCAGGGGATGAATTCCACTTAATCTTTTCTTTTCTTTCTTTCTTTCTTTTTTTTTTTTTTTTTTGGTTCTGGGGACTGAACCCAAGGTGCTTTACTACTGAGATACATTCCCTAGTCCTTTGTTAATTAATTAATTAATTTTTAGTTGTTGATAGGCATAATACCTTTATTTTATTTATTTTTACGTGATGCTGAGAATCAAACTCAGTGCTTCCCATGTGCCAGGCAAGCACTGTACCACTGAACTACATCCCCAGCTCTTTCAAGTTTTTGAAAAAATTTATAGACAGTGTCTGACTAAGTTGATGAGGGCCTCACTAAGTTGCTGTGCCTGGCCTTGAACTTGTGATACTCTTGCCTCAGCCTCCCAAGCTGCTGGGACTATAGGCATGTGCCACTGTGACAGGTGTGAATAATCTTTTAAATGTTCTATTGGATTTAGACTGATTATATTTTTTTGAGGAATTTTGAGCCTGTGTTTATCAAGGAAGTTGGCCTGCAGTTGATTTTATTGTTATTTCCTTATCTGATCTTGGGATCAGGGTAATGCTAACTTCATACAATGTGCTTGAAAGAATTCCTTCCTCATATTTTTTTGGATAACTTATGGAGTAATCACATTAGTTATTAATTTAAATGTTGGTAGAATTCAGCAGTGAAACCAGCTAATGCTGGACTTCCCATTAAGGGGAAAGTTTTCATTACTGATTCAATTTCATTACTTGTTATTGGTCTTTTCAAGTTTTCTATGTGTTCATGATTCAATCTAGACAAGATCTATGTCTAGGAATTTGTCCATTTCTTCTGTATTATCAAATTTGTTGGGATGTAGTTGTTCATAATTATCTCTAATGATCTTTTGTATTTCTGTGTTGTCAGTGGTAATGTTTCCATTTTTATCTCTGATTTTATTTATTTGAGGTTTTCTTAGTTAATCTAGCTAAGTTTTTTTTCCTCTATTTTGTTTATCATGTTTTAAGAATCAGCTCTTTGTTTCATTGATTTTTTTTCTCCAGTATTGGGAAATAAACCCATGGGTGCTGAGTTACATCCTCAAATATTTTTATTTATTTATTTATTTATTTATTTAAACTTATTTATTTTCTGGTGCTAGGAACTAAACCCAGAGGTGCTCTACCACTGATATATATCCCCATCCCATTTTATTATTTTTATTTTTAGACAAGATCTCACTAATTAGGCCTAGACTGTCCTTTAAGTTGTGATCCTCTGGGTTCCGACTCCAAAGTACCTGGGATTATGTGTGTGTGACTGAATCTATCTGTTTCATTGATATTGTGATTATTATTATTGTTTATAATTTATTTTATTTTTTCTACTTCTTATTTTTTTCATTCTATCAATTTAGGGTTTAATTTGTTCTTGCTTTTCTAGTTCCTTGAGATGCAGTAATAGGTTTTGTTTACATAACCTCTATCTACTTTTTTGATGTGGGTATTGAATACTATAAAATTCCCTAACTACTGCTTTTGTGTACAACTACAAGGTCCCTGTCCTCTTGAAATGAAAAGTCTAGGTGAGAAGGCAGATGATAATAAGTAACTATCATTACCCTACATACACATATGATTACGTGAATGGTATGAATCTACATCATGTACAACCATAGAAATGAAATGATATACCCCATTTGTGTACAATGAATCAAAATGCAGTCTGTAAAAAATAAAAAATGAATAAATAATTTAAAAAATAGTCATATGTGCTATCAGGAAAGTGTGTGTATGTAGGGGTTAGGGATTACCTTAGGTAGAGTGATCAATTGAAGGTCTCTAAAGATGTGACTTTGAGGACTGAGGTTTTAGCTCAATGGTAGCACACTTGCCTAGCACATGTGGGGCACTGGGTTTGATTTTTTAGCACTACTTTATAAATAAATTAAATAAATGTTCATCAACAATCAAAAGAATATTTTTTAAAAAGATGTGGCTTTGAAGCTTAAATGACCAGATGGAGCCAGTCATATGAGAATAGATACGTTATCATATTTAATTTCAAGGGTTAGGATGAAAATCAGATTTCACACCAAGGCAGTTTGAATCCTGAGCTTGAGCTTATATTCACTAGGTTATTACATTACTAGGGTCTATCATTTCCTGTCAATACCTTTTGGCAGTGATATTACAGAAGGAATGTGGACATTGGGCTGGGTTGACTGCTTGCTATAAAATCTTGGCTCTTCTGCATATTAATTGAGTGACTGTAAACAAGTGAATTAACTTCTATATGCCTTGTTTTCTTTATTCATAAGATTAAAATGATAAAAATACCTACCATATAAGGTTTCTGTAATAACTGAATGATGTATTAGATGTGATAGAAAATATTTAGAATATCTTATATATTATAAGCACTGCAAACCTGGCACATATTACTACTATTATTAATTCTACTAATACTATTTGGATGAATGTGAGAAATCAGACATGTACAGAATCTTAGAGCTGGCAGAGACACACAGTCACATGTTCAGCTAAGGTAGATAAGTTCTGTACTAGGAAATCATCTGGAAGTTGGTCACATCAATTGTACCATTTCAACAGCTTGAACTTGTCTATCTGGAGGCATATGGTTGATAAGGAGACTTGGAAATATGGTAAGCACTGTGCAGTCATATATGTACCAGGGTAAAGTCCAGATGGTTATGTTACTGTTTTAGTTTGCTCTGCATCACTGTGACAAAAATACCTAACGAAAACAATTTAGAAGAGGAAAAGTTTATTTGGAGCTCATGCTTTCTGAGGTCTCAGTCCATATAGAGCCAAGTCCACTACTTTGGGCTCAAGGTGAGGCAGAACCTCATGGTGGAAGGGCAGGGCAGAGGGAATAGCTCACTTCATTGTAGCCAGGAAATAGAGAAAGAGAGGGGAAAAGAGGTTGCACAGCAGACAAACTTTTCCAGGATTAGCACCCCCAGTGACCCACCTCGTCTAGCCATGCTCCATTTGCTTACAATTACCACTCAGTCCATTCGAAGGACAATGGTCTGATTATGTTACACTTCTCACAATCTAATAATTTAACCTTCAAACATCCCTGCATTAAAACAGGAGCTTTTGGGGGACACCTCATATTCAAACCCTAACAGTCACTAAAGGAAAAAGAGAATGGATTCTTGGGGACAACTAACTTCTTCTTTAACATTTGGTTTCAGTATGGGCATGGTGGCACATGACTGTAATCCCAGGAACTGCAGAGACTGAGGCAGAAGGATTGCAAGTTTGAGGTTAGCCTGGACAACATAGCAAAACATTGTCTCAAAATTAAAAAAAAAAAAAGAATTGAGATGGAGCTCAGTGTCTTTGTGTGCTTGGCTGTTATAACAAATACAATAGACTAGGAGGCTTAAACAGTAAGACCCTTATTTCTCACAGTTCTTCAGGCTGAGAATTCTGAGAGCAGGGTGCTAGTATGGTTGGGTTCTGATGAGGGCTCTTTTCTTGGCTTGGGGACAGATGACTGCCTTCTCTTTATGCCCTTACATGGCAGAGAGAGAGGTGGGGGGGGGGGGCAGGGGAGAATCAGAGAGAGAGAGATTGAGCCAGTGATCTATAAGTTACCTGATACTTCATCATATCCAAAGGAAAAATGTCTACTTGCTTCTTTTAAAAATGAAAAACATAATATTTTGAACTTTTCTTTTTAAAAACAATACATTGAAAAGCAATCAGCCAGAAATCAATAACCTTCTATCCCAAAATTTTTGGCAGGACTTGCATGGTATTTTTACTGCCTTCTTTATACTTTTTAATATATTTTATAGTAGACAAATGATACCACCAAGAACAACAAGAGTAGCCACATAAGAGTAAAAACAGTGACAAACAAACATGTTTAAAGGCATTGGATAGATGCTAAAATATATGAAATGAAATGAGCCAATATTGTGGCAACAGAATAAATTACAGGGAGGTGAGCTAATATTTTTATATCCACTTTTCTCTGGGAATGTGTTCTGTTTTGGGTTTGGAAGAGTTTGAAAGTACAGACCATAGTCAGAGGGTTGCTGTGGAAGCTAAGGAAACCAACAGAAATTTGGGTAGTGTCTTGTGGCTGGAAAGAAAAAGAAAAAAATATAGATAAACTGAGGAAGAATTTCAGGTAGCTGAACTCTATTTAATAATACAGATGAGAATAGGAAAGACAGTAGAATGAATTGGACACAACTTTCCTATGTTCATATATGAATACATGGCCAGTGGAACTCCACATCATGTACAACCACAAGAATAGGATCCTAATTAGAATAAGTTGTACTCCATGTTTGAATAATATTTCAAAATACACTCTACTGTCATATATATATCTAAAAAGACAAATATAAAAATCAAAAATGCAGATGAGGTGGGTTGGGAATATAGTTCAGTGGTAGAGCTCTTGCCTAAGCATGTGCGAGACCCTAGTTTCAATCCCCAGCATGGAAAAAAATAAATGCAGATGGGAATTTTAGAAAAGAAAAATTATAAAAACTGAAAGAGCTCAACAGAGAGGTTCAATAGCACATTAGACATTGTAGATAAGAAATGGTTCATAAACAATCTATAACAAATTAGACATTGTAGAAGAAATGGATTAATAAGCAAGAATATAAATCATACATCTTCAAATAGCTGATAAAACAAGTAGACAAAAATCTCCCATTTGAGATTGAAAAGTTTGAGAGGTGATTGCAGTCTGTGTAAGTGATAATTGGAAGAACAATGAGATAGCACACATGAAGTTGCTGGAAATGGTGGGGGAATAGAAGGATTGATAAAGAAAAATTCAGGACTTCAGTGCTAGAAACATTATAGCAGAGAAGTCATGTCTTGGTTCAAATCCCAGCCTTACCACTTCAAGGTTATTTGTCCTTGATCAAATTCCTTAACCTCGGTTTCTTCATTTGTACAATGAAGGCCTACATAAATATAAATCCTTCACAGGGTTGTCATGACAATCATATTTAAATGAGACAATGCTTATAAAGAATGTAGATGGGGCTGGAGAGATGTGCCTGCCTCTCAAGCACAAGGCCCTGAGTTCGATTCCCAGCACAGCAAAAAAAAAAAAAAAATGTAGATGGCGCTAGGGTACATAGGAGTTGCTTGACAAATAGTAGCTTGCTGACATTAGATGGTCTCACATATTAGGCAGCTTACTAGTATAAAGACTCAGGGACAGAACTAACCAGCCTCAGTCAGGTGTGGTTTAACCATATGATAGGAATTAGGAAATAGTTTAAAGTGACCAATTTCTCCTCAACTTTCCTTTTCAATTCCCCATAAAAGCCCCTATTTTAGGAGATATAAGGAACACCAGAACATAGAAGGAGCACTCATCCTTTTCTTCCATAAATTTGACTTCCCATCTCTGTGATCATGATTTGGAAGGTAGTTTATGACCCAAAAAAATTTTCAATGGCTTCCAAAGGAACGAGAGTAGAGGATGGGACCATGTTCCCAACTTTCTTTACTAGAACTCTTCTCTGTGAGTTGTGGCCTTGCTAGTTGACTTGCTTGGTTTCCATGGAGTTGGGAGTCTTGCTGAAAAGAGTTCCAGAGCAGCCTGTGGCAAGAATCAGCTCTTGTTTTTGATCCTGCTGTACTTGATGTGGGACTCCATTGAGGGCTTCTCCATGGTGTTGGTTTAGCATACTTTGTTTCTGATCTAACTCAATGGAGTCTACCTGCTGTCATGGTGAAGATCTGGAGTCATATATCTGTGTGGAATCTCTTGACAAAGGCAAAGAGAGCAGGCCTGAAATTGGTCCCTGCTTTTTCCAGACCAAAATAAATAGACTCAGCTTCAGGTCATGACTCCCAATTTGATTTTGCCAAAAAGTCTAGTTCCTACAAGGACATATTTTTCTGAGAAGAGTACTAGTATGTTTGTAAGTATTCTGTGATTATGTTTGTTATTCACAACAAGCTTAAAAGACATACTTAATAACTCTAGAACTATTGTGACTAAATTTGCAATCCAATTATTACTATGGATTTATGATCCAAACAAAAATAATTATCCCATTAGTAGTTGAAGATTGTAATAATGTTGGCTGAGTGTACATTTTGCTTCTAAGGATACAAAACCACATGTATAATAAATAAAAATTACACTGGTGTTCTTGGGAAGACTGTATTGTTATGACTAATGCCCAAACACTAATTCCATGAATACTTAAAAATTGCAACCATTCTCTTAAAATTAATTTCCATGTTAAAATGGAAAAATACAAAAGTTAAGAAGTAATTTTATCCCCAGGAAAGATGTGGGATAATTTAACCTTATTAGTGAGAAACCCGTTGATGTATTCTATGGAAGCCAGAGTTACTAAATAGCAAGCCAAAAGGTCACTAATTGAAAATTCACATGAGTTGTGACTGTCAGGAGATGGTATGATATGCTCGCAGGTGTTTGGATTAGGACAATGTGAGTCATAGGTAACTGTGATGATAATTTTCCAGCCTACCTAGCCTGTTTTATTAGTAGCTTTAGAATTTCTATTATGAAACAGACTTAGAAGCAACTATCTGTTTAGAATGGTTGTAAGCAGGGGACTTGTCTGGAGGCTGCATTTGTGTAAGCAAGTACACCTGTCTTGACTTAAATTCTGTGTTTGGTTCAGATAGCTTGAAGAAAGGAAAGATGAACAATGCGGGTGAAGGAATGTTCATCTTTCTGTTGATGTGGTTCCGATCCTAGGAAAATCTTCTTCTACCTTGACGTGCTAAAATATAAACACAACAGTGATATGCAAGATGCTAAAGATACACTGATAAATGGAAACTGGAAGTTGCAGAAGCAAATTATGATATCATGGATTCTTGAAAAAAGTAAAAAGAGGGAGAGAGAGAGAAAATAAACATGAATTAGAGAAGATCTGAAGGTAGTCCAGAAAGAACCTATAGTAGAGATCAAAGGACCAAACAAAGTCCTCTTACAGGTCTGTTTACCTGTTTCACCAGAGACCAAAGAAATAGGAAAGTTGCTGTTATCTGATCACTGGAGATAGACTTTCTTCCTTTTCTCTTAAACTTCAGAGTTCCGCATAGCTGTTCAGATATCTCACTCTTGATATCTGTGGCTTAGATTCTGCCCATAGTACTGAAAGGACTGCTGGCTTGAGTACCTATAATCTTACTTTTTGTTAAGAACCACTGAGGTTCAAGTCCCTACCCACCTCTTCCCTCACACAAAATAGTGTAGCAATTTAAGAAAATGGGCTTTTATTTTGTCATAGATGATTTTAGACAGAATTTCAGAACACACCCACAAATAGAATAGAAAATAAAAATTTTAAAAAATTGATATACCTACCTATGACACAGATCCAACTTTCATCAACTCATAGCAACCCAAACCCAAAATACACTTCTATTCCTTTCTCGTTCCATGCCATTAATTTTTCTTTTTGAAAGATTATTGACACCTTTATTTGATACAGGTTTTGGTCACATTTGTTTTTTTTTATTTGTTCTCATTAGTTATACATGACAGTAGAATGCATTTTGACACATCATAAATAAATGGAGTATAACTTCTTATTCTTCTGGTTGTACAGGATGTAGAATCATACTGGTCTTCCCATATCATTTTGAAACAAATTTCACTTTTAATCTATATTTTAGCACATATGCACAGCACATGTATAATTAAAAATATAACAATGGTGCTATCATCACCCATAGAAAACAATTTTTTCATATAATCAAATTTGCAGTGTTCAAATTTCCAACTTTTGCATAAATGTGATAAATTTTTTCACTTAAATTTTTAAATTGGGATTCCAGTAAGGTATGCATGCTGTGGTTGTCTTGTTGTTTTATTTTATTTATTTTGGTACCAGGAATTAAACCCAGGATTGCTTAACCACTAAGCCACATCCTCAGACTTTTTTATTTTATTTTGAGACAGGGTTTTGCTAGATTACTTAGGGCCTTGCTAAGGTGTTGAGGCTGGTATTGAACTTGCAACCCTCCTGCCTCAGCCTCCCGAGCCACTGGGATTACTGTCATGCACTACCACACCCAGTTTATTTTCTTTAAAATTTAAATTAATTTTATTTTAGGTACTGGGGATTGAACCCAGGAGTGCTTTACCACTGAGCTATATCCCCAGCCCTTCATAATTTTAATTTTTTTTTAAAGTTGGTGACAGTGCTAAGTTGCTTAGGGCCTGATTAAATTAATGAGGCTGACCTCTAAATTGTGATCCTCTTGCTTCGACCTCCTGAGTTGCTAGGATTACAGGCAAGCACCATTCCCCCCAGTTGTTAATTTATTTTTAAAGTGGATGATTTAGTGATTTTTAGTATACCAGCAGAGTTGTGGAACCAACACAACTCTCTAATTCTAGGACATTTTCATCACCTCAAAAATAAATTCCATACTCATCAAGCAATTGCTCCCTATTTCCTCTATCAGCCTCTGACAGCCAGTAATTTTTTTGTCTTGCCAGATTTGTCAATCTTGAACTTTTCATAAAAATGGAATCCTTTAATATGCAATCTTTTCTGTCTGCATTCTTTCATTTAGGACATTTTCAATGTCAATATATGCTATAGCATGTATAGATACTTCATTTTTATTAATAATAAAAATATTCCATTGCATGACTATACCACAGTTTATTTACTCATTATCAGCTGATAAGAATTTGAGTTCTCTCCAAATTGAGAATAATAATGTTACCACGAGAATTCTCATACAAGTTTTATGTGGACATATGCTTTCAATTCTCTTGGATATATAACTGAGTAGAATTGCGGTTCATAGCTCACTCTTTGAAGACCTAGCAAGCTGTTTTGCAAAGCAGCTTTAGCATTTTATGTTGTCAATGTATGAGACTTTCAATTGCTCCACATCCTCACCATCACTTGTTATTTTCCATTTCTTTATATTATATAGCCATTCCATTGGGTGTGAAATTGTGACATCACCAGAAAAGATCCAAGGAGGTTCCAGAGAGGGGGACCTTGACTCAGGAAAACAGGGTCCTTGAAATACATGATGGAAAAGAATATCAGCACATGTCAGATATTGAGACACAGGGGTTTATTTAAGAAAACAAGGAATATACAATCAAGGGAACATGTAGGCCATCTCTAGAGTAAGAGATGCTTCCAGGGTTCTCAGTCTCTTATTTTTATTATTGTTTTAGGTACTGAGAATTGAGCCCAGGGGTGCTTTACCATTGAGCTACATTCCCAGAACTTTTTATTTTTATTTTGAGATAAGTCTCGCTAAATTGCTGAGACTGGCCTGGAAATTGCAGTCCTCCTGCCTTCACCTCCTGAGTTGCTGGGATTATAGGTGTGAACCAACCACACCCAGCTCAGACTCTTTTAAAGGAGACTTGATAAGGGGTGGGCATGGGAAGGTATGTGAGGATGTTATCAGTGTGATGATCCCAATGTGGTTTATGTTGGCCTGGCAATTCTCAGGATCCTTAGGGTGACATTTTCTTCATTACCTTATCAATAGGTAACATTGAGAAAAATACCTTATGTGATAGGTTTCTGGGAAAGTATCCTGAATTATAGGTTTTGTATCTCCCTTTGTTCAATGTATTCTAATTCATGAAGTAGTGAGCTAATTAACTGTACAGGGCAATTTTCGTAAGTGGGTGAATTTCCAGTAACTTTAAGATTTTGAGAAAAGTTAGGGATATAGTTCAGTGGTTGAGAATGTGCCTAGCATGTATAAGACCCAGGGTTCAATCCCTAGCAGATTTTAAGATTATTGAAATGAAAAAGAACCAAAGTCATGCCATTTTGTTCTGACCTGATTCCATTGTATGCTTGCTTAAAATGTTTTCTCTTCAATCTCCTGACAGCTGAATCTATGTTGATAGTAAAGTAGGACCTTCCCAACTCCCTGACTATATGGCCCTGTTGTATAACAAAATGACTCTGAAAAGTTTAATCAAAACAATTCTCTCATGTAATTAAAATATCTGCCTCAACAGGGACTTTCTGACCTACATGTGCCTTATTTTTTCTTGTGGTTTTGCCTTTATATACTCTGTACTTCCAAAATTCAGGTGTTGGGAGTTCTTTGAGGCAGTAGCCTGCTCCCAGCTGCAGCTTGCCTGGCATGCTCATCAAAGGACCTTTTTTTCCCTTTCAGTTTGGGCTCAATATGCGTGGTGGTTTGTAATTCTCGTGTACTCTTTATCATTTATGAGCAAAGATTTCTAAATTTTCCAGAAATTTGAGAGTTACAGGCCTGGGAGAAATAACTGGATGGAGGAGTGAAGTTATGAGAAACTTTAGCACAACACTTTCAGATTAAATTTATATTCCCATTTTTCTTTTGTTTGTCTCCTTTTATTTGTTTTTTACCCTATCTCAAGTTGTAGTTTTGATTTACTAAGTCTCCTTTAAAAACTTGGTGAAATTCACCAGTGATGAAATCTGGTCTTGGGCTGCTATTTATTAGAAGATATTTTATAGCTAATTTACAAACTAACTTTTCAAATGATGTTGGACACTTATCATGTGCTTACTGATCTTTTGTGTATCTTCTTCGAGTAAATTATTCAAATTATTTGAACATTTAAAAATTTCACTCGTTTGTCTTTTTATCGTTGAATAAATAACTTTATTCTATATATAAAGCATATCTAGGTCAGATTTCTGATTTGCAAGTATTTTCTCCCACTGGGTACTCTTTTCACTTTCTTTTTTTCTCCTTTTTTTTATTATAGCATATTTGCTTAATTTACAACATGCAGAAAATAAACTGTGTCTTGTTTTGATCCAAACATTGATGTTTTTTAAAGGTTGTACACAATATTTGTTAAAAAAATGTATAGATATGCCTTTTTAGAAGCTTCTATAAGAAAGGAAATACAAAGTTTAATCCCACAACTTTCCTCTTTGCTAGAACTGCAAACTACTGCTACAGTTTTAAGCAGACTTTTTATGTTTAAACTATACACCCAGGAAAATCTAAAAAAATTAAAGAAATGAGCATATATTTGATTACATAGCAGAACATGAGCATTAACTGCAAACAATAAAGAAAGGAAAGTTAGAAATACTATCAAAAATACAAAGGTTATAAAATCAATCCTTTAAACACACAAACAGTATTTAAAAACCATCTTTTCGTTCTTTACAGGCTAGGCCTAGATTTCTAATACCAAAATTGAAAAAACAAATCCTGTAAAAAATCATTTCTCCACAATGCTTCTTATATCTGTAAGTAAGCAAGCAACCTAAGATTTTAAAAGAGGCTAGCTTTTTACTCTGAAATGAGACTGGACATTTCAAGTCATTTTTTATTGCCCCCAAATGATCATTCAGAGAAATACTAGAAATTTAAATAGTTAATGGTATTACTTCTGCATTTTTCACCAGGTATGACATTGATAAATGAAAACTCAAGAGGTGTCTCTTGCTTTAAACTGAATAACCCTTTTCCCAAAATTATTTTAAATTTCATGGCACCACAAATCATTCACCTCGTTTGGAAGTGTTCTCTTTCAACTTGCATCATATTAAATAAACTGAGTGTGAAGAGCAAGCCTCCCTCATAAAGAGGTAGGCAAATTTTGAAAAATGCACTGTTGAGTGCTGTAAGGATCAAAATTGTTCTTTCACAATATGCATACACACACACACACACACACACAAAACCTACTTTGAAACAATTACTTGCTCCTAACAGAAGTAAGAAATCTAAGCAATAGTGCTCTTTAAACTTTAGGGTAACTACATTAAGAACATTCTTTTCCCTTTAAAATTATTTGTCATCATTGACCTGCTCAAATTTTAAGGGGAACTTTTCTGATGTTTTTATGTTCCAAACCTTCATAGAAACCAGAAAAAAATGTGAAGTTTTCATGTTTCATTCAAAAACCTAATCTCCCTGAAAATACTTGTTAAGCCAGTGGGCATCATTCCCCAAGACAGTGGGGTTAATAAAACTACCATTTCATATTGTATCACAAATAAACTATTATTACAGTCCTAGACATCTTGACAAGACATAAAGGTCCACCCTGGACCTAAATGTGTCTGAGCAGTCGGTGTTGTACTATGGATACAACTTCAATTTTGTATCATCCCATCTTATTAGCAAGCTATATTTTTAGGTTAAGAGTTCTACCAAATATGGATATGAAAGTTTTTTTTTAATAAGACAATGTTGCAAACTGTTGTCAACCAACATCTTTTCATGAAATATTCAAGCATAAAAAATGAGAATCTTTACACAAAATATACAGAGACATGACAAATTGGTAGCTGCCCATAACATTAAACAAACTGTACTCTTAAGAGTGACTTCTCAACAGCATATCATTTTAATTGTAACCATTACCAGGTACAGGGAAAACTAACAAGTATTTTTATGCCTCATTACAACATTATATTACTGATAATTTAAGTATGCCAAATATGAGTAAATGAATGCTACATGCCTAAATATTATCCTGGTTTATACTATTCAGTGGCTACTGGACTTAGGATTAGTCTAAGACCTTGATCTAGATTTTGACCTGGACCTAGACTGTGATCTTGACTGAGATTTGGATCGAGGTCGTTCTTTCTTCCTTGATTCCTTTTCATATCTTGAGCCAGATTTATAACGTGTTTTGGAATCTTTTTTGGAGGTACCTCTAGTTTTGGTGTGAGATGCAGACCTAGAACATGATTTAGCCTTCATTTCTTTCTTGGGCTGGGACTTGGACCGTGATCTTGAATTGGATTTGGATCTTGAAAAAGATCGATTTCGGTGTTTGAATCTGTCATTGTCGGAATGACTTCTGCTATGCCGTGGTCTTCCAGTAGATCTACTGTTTCTAGGGCTATAAGACCTTCTGTAGTTGTAATGAGAAGACCGACTTCTTGATCGCCTCCTTTCATAACTTCGGCTTCTAGAACGTCTGTATCTGTCATAATCACCATAGCGTGAAGAACTGTACACATTTCTCCTTTCCTTGGCTTTCATTTGATTTGGCGTCTTTCGATCCCTCTGTGCAAACTGTATTTCAATTTGACGTCCACAAATCCATTTTCTGTTCAAATTATGTAAAGCATTTTCAGCATCACAAACATACTCAAATTGTACATAGGCAAATCCTCTTGGCCGTCGAGTGTAGAAATCAAGTGGAACGTACACATCGACGATAGGACCATAACGACCAAATTCACGCCATAAATCTTCAGATCTGGTGTAGTCGGCCACGTTCCTGACGAAAAGAGAAGTATTGGGGGGGCGCGGGTAGCGGGACATGACAGCAGCAGAGTCTCGGCCAGGGGCAGAAACGGCTCAGCAAACCAGAGGCTACAGCTCCTCAGAAAAAGACCCACACCCTCACAGTCTGAGGGCTCCGCTATGGCGACCGCCTCTTCTCGCGAGACTTCACTCTCGCCTCCCCTCCCCCTCCACTGCCCTACCACTCCCCCTCCACTCCCCCGCTTTTCACTTTCTTGATGGTATTCTTTGAAAAACAAAGTGTTTAACTTTGATGAAGTTTAATTTATTCAATTTTTATTTTCTCATTTATGATTTTTGTGTTATATCCAAGTAACTTAGTTCAATGTCGTAGGTATTCACTCCTAATTTCATAGATATTTACCTCAATTTTTTAAATAGTTTTAGCCCTTACATTTAGTCATTTGATTCATTTTAAGTTTTATGTATTTTGTGGGGTAGAGGGGCTAAATCAGTCCTTTAGCATGTGGGTGTCCAGTTGTCCCAGTATCCTTTGTTAAGAAGACTTCCACCGCGCGGTGGCACACGCCGGTAATCTCGGGAGCTCTGGAAGCTGAGGCAGGAAGATCGCGATTTCAAAGCCAGCCAGCCTCAGCAACTTAATGAGGCCTTAAGCAACTTAGTGAGTCCCTGTCCCTAATATATATTTTTTTAAAAAGACACTTTTCTCCTTTGAATTGTCTTGGCACCTTTGTCATTCATCAACTAATCATAAATGTGAGAGTTTTCTTATTCTTCTTTTCTACCCTTATGCCAATGCCACACAATCTTAATTACTATATTAATCAGGGTTATCTACAGGAACAGAACTAACAGGATTTACGTGATTATAAAAAGTAGACTTGTCAAATTGGCTTATAGGATCAGAGACTGGATAGTCCAACAATGGCGGTCTACAGACTGGAGAGCTGGAGGAAGCAGTAACTGCTCAGTCCAAGTGGCTGAGGCCAATGTCCTCAGATGATAACAATAGTAGTCTAAGAACCAGCTCAAGAAGAAAGAAACTTGCATTTTCCATTAGCTTCTTCCCATTTCCCCTTTTGTTACGGACATTCATAGCCTATTGGACTGTTTCCGGCACATTCAAGTGTCCCCCAATGGACCACACCTCAATTTGTTGTCTCCCATGACAGTCATTTTGGGAAACATCCTCATTGACACACTCAGAAGTTCCTTAATTTTAGGCATTTTAATCCAATCAAATTGACAGTTCAGATTAATTATGACAATTACTTTAACTTTGTAATAAGTTTTGAAATTGAGAAAAATGAGTTATCTAATGTTATTCCTCTTTTTAATGATTTTTTTTTTTTTTGCTATTCTGGTTCCATACTATTTCCATATGAATCTTAGGATCAGCTTTCCAATTGAAGCAGAAAAATTCTGATAGGACGTGCTTTGAATATCTAGATCAATTTAGGGATTATTGCCAGTTTAACAGTACTATGTCTTCTAATTCATGAACATGGGATGGCTTCCCATTTATTTATTTATTTTCATAATTTCTTTTTAAAAAGCAGTTATACTGAGATATAGCTGATATACAAAGAGCTGTATGTGTTTAATTTTACAATTTTCTAAATTTGGACCTATGCAAATGTTCATGATATCATCAAGAGTGATGATACTTTGTTAAAAAATATTCAGTGCCTCCCACATTTTTATTGTGTTCCTTTGTTTTATTTCTGTGGTAGGGTTCCTTTTAACAAAATTTGAAATGTACAATGCTGTATTGACATCTATAGGCATTATGTTTTTTAGCGGACGTCTAGAATTTATTCATCTAGCATAACTGAAACTTAATACCTACTGAAAAATAACTTCGCAATCCCCCTTCTCCAAATCCCTTACAACTTCTATGAATTTGACCATTTTAATAACTCATATAAAGGAAATCACGAAGTATTTGTCCTTTATGAGTGCTTTATTTCTCTTAGCATATTGTCCTTCAGGTTCATTTACATTGTTGGAAATGGCATGTTTTTTCATCTTTTAAAAAAGTAGAATAGTATTCCCTTGCATTTATATACCACATTTTCTTTCTCCATGTCTCTATTCCATGCACTTGACTTGTTTCCATAATCATGGCTATTGTGATAATGCTGCAATGAGCATGAACATGCAGATCTCTCTCCAATTATGATTTAATTACTTTGGATATATACTCAGCAGTGGTATTGATAGAATGTATGGTAGTTTTGTTTTAATTTTTTGAGGAACCTCCTTGCTGTTTTCCACAGCTGCTTCATCATTTTGCATTCCCATCAATGGTGTACAAAGGTTCCAATTTCTTTTCATCTTCACCCATATTTGTTATCTTTTGGTTTTCAGATAGTAGTCATCCTAACAGGTATGAGGTGATATCTCACTGTGGTTTTGATTAGCATTTCCTTAATAATTAGTGAAGGTAAATATCTTTTCTTATGCTTGTTCATTTATTTGTCTTTATTGAAGAAAAGTCTGTTCAAGTTCTTTTCCCATTTGTCAATTGGATTATTTGATTTATTGCCATTTAGTTGTAGTTCCTTATATATTTTGGAAATTAATCCCTTAAAAGATATATGGTCTCTTTGGTCTATGTATTTGTTTTCATGCCAGTACCATGTTATTTGGATTAATGTAGTTTTGTAGTATGATTTTGAATCAGGCAGTGTGATGCCTTCAGTTTTGTTCTTTTTTGTTCAAGATTTGTGGTTTTCTATAAATTTTAGGATTTTTTTCTATTTCTATAAAAACTTTCATTAGAACATTTTTGGGATTTCATTGAATATGTTGATTGATTTGGGTAGGTTGGATATTTTAATGATATTAATTAATGGATATTTTCCAATTATTTGGGTTTTCTTTAATTTCTTTCATCAGTATTATATAGTTTTTTCTGTAGATCTTTCACTTCCTTGACAGGATTTGTTCCTATGTAGTTAATATTTTATAGCTATTGTAGTGGGATTTAACATTTTTTCATTTTCAGATCACTCATTGTTATTTATGGAAACACTACTGATTTTTGTACATTGATTTTGTAACTGCAAATTTATTAAATTTGTTTATTAATTCTAACATTTTTTGTGACATCTTTGGGTTTTCTATATGTAAGATCATATCACCTACATGCAGAGAAGATTTAACTTCTTGCTTTCTAACATGGACATATTTAATTTGTTATTTTTGCCTAATTACCCCAACTAGGACATCTAGTACCATGTTGAATAGAAGTGGTGAAAGTGGACATTTTTGTATTTTTCCTAATCTTAGAGGAAAAGCTGTAGACTTTTCACCACTGAGGAGGATGTTAGCTGTGGGATTGTCATATATGGCCTTTATTGTGGTAAGGTAAATTCCTCTGTACTTAGTTCATTGAGTTTTTATTAGGAAGAGATGTTGAATTCTGTCAAAGGCTTTTCATGAATCTACTGATATGATCATATGCCTTTTGTTGTTTTTTTTTCTGTTAATGTGGTATATCATATATACTGATTTGAGTATGTTGAATGATGCATCCTTTCCTTCCCGGGGAAGATCCTGCCTGGTCATGATGAATGACCCTTTTAATGTATTGTTAAATTCAGTCTGCTAAGTATTTTGCTGAGGATTTTTGTGTGTATGCTCACCATGAATATTGGTCTGTAATTTTTTTGTAGTGTCCCTGTCTGGTTTTAGTATCAGGGTACTAATGTCGGCCTTATTTAAAAAAAGCCTTCAGAAATATTCCCTTCTCTTCATTTTTTTGAAAGAGATTGAGAAGTATTGGCATTAGTTCTTTAAATATTTGATAGATTCAGCAGTTAAACCATCAGGTTCTGAAATTTTCTTTGATGGGATGGTTTTATTATTTATTCACTCTACTTATTTGATATTAGTCTCTTTGCTGAGATTTTTTCATTTGTTTCAAGAGAATTCATAATTGTATTTAAAAAATTTTTTTGTAGTTGTAGATGGACAGAATGCCTTTTTTTTGTTTATTTTTATGTGGTGCTGAGGATTGATTGCAGTACCTCACACATGCTAGGCAAGTGCTCTGCCACTGAGCTACAGCCCCAGTCCCAATTGTTTGTTAAAGTACTTTAATGATGGCTTCTTTAAAGTCTTTGTTGAATTATTCCAACATCTGTGGCATTGTGGCATTGGTATCTGTTGATTTTCTTTTCTCATTCAAGTAGTCATTTTTCTGCCTCTTGGTATTATGAAATATTTTCTATTACATCTTTGACAATTTGGATGCTATGTTAGAAGACTCAGTTTTATTTAAATCTTCTACTTGATAGGCAGTAAATTTGCTTAGATTTATAGAACATAGGGCCTGGCCTACTTTTTCAAGCTGTAGTTTCAATGATAATTTTGATTTCAGATCCCTGTAGTTCTATTTGGGTCTGCTTAGTTTATGTATGTCACACAGATGACCCTCAGAAAGTATTGGTGAATTTCTGTACTTTAAGTTCTCAAACTTTTTGGATGTTTCTTCAGGTCAGTTTCATGTTTGGACCTGTCATATATCTGCCTCTTACTTCCTTTGCAGGTTTAAAGAATCCCCTTCTCCATCTTGCTCTTTTCCTAGATTCCTACATTTCCTTTTACTCTCTAATTGTAAGAGTGAAGGACACTGCCCTGTTACCACTGAGTAGGGATGAGAGTCCCAACTGACCACTATATATCTCCTCTGATTCTCAGTAAGAATGGCAAGTGCAATCCTCAGTCCTCTACTGCTGCTGGGTAGGGGGCAGGATGTGGAATTCCTGCTCCTTGACTATTAGCACTACTCGAGTTGGAAGAAAGCACTTACTTGAGCTTACTTGCTGTTAGTGTGTAGGGAACAGGAGCTAGGACTCCCTGCTTTGTGTCTACTGGCACCACAGGTCAGGGCAGAAAGATTTTACCCTGGCCTGCCATCTGACAATGGATAGAGTGTGGGAAATGGAACTCTCTACTAGATCGCAGCTGGCACTTCCAGGAAAGGGCTTGCCCAATGTGTTTGGCTGTTGAAATGCTAGTATGGTAAATCAAATAAACAAAGTGGCATGCTCCACTGCTCTTTTCCCTTTCCTTTGATCAGATACAGTATTATTTTCAGTCTTTTTTTTTTATTCTTTTTTTTATTTTTTTTTATTTTTTTTTTTTACGTTTACATAGGGTAATGATGTTTATTATATTTTTCCCCTCCCCCCCACCCCTCTCACCCCTCCCACCCCTCCCACCCCTCCCACCCCTCTTTTCCCTCTACACAGTCCTTCTTTCCTTCATTCTTACCGCTCTCCTTAGCCTAACTCTAAACCTAACCCTAAACCTAATGCTAGCCCCTCCCACCCCCCATTATATGTCCTCATCCGCTTATCAGCGAGATCATTCGTCCTTTAGTTTTTTGAGATTGGCTTATCTCACTTAGCATGATATTCTCCAATTTCAACCATTTGCCTACAAATGCCATAATTTTATCATTCTTCATTGCGGAGTAATATTCCATTGTATAAATATGCCACAGTTTCTTTATCCATTCATCAACTGAAGGGCATCTAGGTTGGTTCCACAATCTGGCTATGGTGAATTGAGCAGCAATGAACATTGATGTGGCTGTATCTCTGTAGTATGCTGATTTTAAGTCCTTTGGGTATAGGCCAAGGAGTGGGATAGCTGGGTCAAATGGTGTTTCCATTCCAAGCTTTCTGAGGAATCTCCACACTGCTTTCCAGAGTGGCTGCACTAATTTGCAACCCCACCAGCAATGTATGAGTGTTCCTTTTTCACCACATCCTCGCCAACACCTATTGTTGCTTGTATTCTTGATAATCGCCATTCTAATTGGGGTGAGATGAAATCTTAGGGTAGTTTTGATTTGCATTTCCCTTATTACTAGGGATGTTGAACATTTTTTCATATATCTGGTGATTACTTGTACATCTTCTTCTGTGAAGTGTCTGTTCATTTCCTTAGCCCATTTGTTGATTGGATTATTTGTATTCTTCGTGTAGAGTTTTTGAGTTCTTTATAGATTCTGGAAATTAGCGCTCTATCTGAGGTATGGTTGGCAAAGATATTCTCCCACTCTGTAGGCTCTCTCTTCACATTTCTGATAGTTTCCTTTGCTGAGAGAAAGCTTTTTAGTTTGAATCTATCCCAGTTGTTGATTCTTGCTTTTATTTCTTGTGCTATGGGAGTCCTGTTAAGGAAATCTGATCCTGAGCCAACAAGTTGAAGATTTGGACCTACTTTTTCTTCTATAAGATGCAGGGTCTCTGGTCTGATTCCGAGGTCCTTGATCCATTTTGAGTTGAGTTTTGTGTAGGGTGAGAGATAGGGGTTTAATTTCATTCTATTGCATATAGTTTTCCAGTTTTCCCAGCACCATTTGTTGAAGAGGCTATCTTTTCTCCATTGCATATTGTTGGAACCTTTGTCTAGTATGAGAAAATGGTATTTATTTGGGTTTGTGTCCATGTCCTCTATTCTGTACCATTGATCTACCTGTCTATTTTGGTACCAATACCATGCCGTTTTTGTTACTATTGCTTTGTAGTAGAGTTGAAGATCTGGTATTGCAATATCCCCTGCTTCACTCTTGCTACTGAGGATTGCTTTAGCTATTCTAGGTTTTTTATTCTTCCAGATGAATTTCATAATTGCTTGCTCTATTTCTGCAAGGTACATCATTGGGATTTTAATTGGAATTGCATTGAATCTGTATAGCACTTTAGGTAGTATGGCCATTTTGACAATATTAATTCTTCCTATCAAAGAACATGGGAGATCTTTCCATCTTCTAAGGTTTTCTTGAATTTCTTTCTTTAGTGTTCTGTAGTTCTCATTGTAGAGGTCTTTCACCTCTTTTGTGAGATTGATTCCCAAGTATTTTATTTTTTTCTTGGCTATTGTGAATGGGGTAGTTTTCCTAATTTGTCTTTCTGAAGATTCATCACTTATGTATAAAAATGCATTGGATTTATGAGCATTGATCTTGTAACCTGCTACTTTACTGAATTCACTTATGAGTTCTAAAAGTTTTCTGGTGGAATTTCCAGGTTCCTCTAAATATATAATCATGTCATCAGCGAACAGGGATAGTTTGAGTTCTTCTTTTCCTATTCGTATCCCTTTAATTTCTTTGGTTTGTCTGATTGCTCTGGCTAGAGTCTCAAGGACGATGTTGAATAGAAGCGGTGAAAGAGGGCATCCCTGCCTTGTTCCAGTTTTTAGGGGGAACGCTTTCAGTTTTTCACCATTTAGAATGATATTAGCCATGGGCTTAGCGTAGATGGCCTTTATAATGTTTAGGAATGTTCCCACTATCCCTATTTTTTCTAGTGTTTTGAGCATGAAGGGATGCTGTATTTTATCAAATGCTTTTTCTGCATCTATTGAAATAATCATGTGATTCTTAACTTTAAGTCTGTTGATATGGTGAATGACATTTATTGATTTCCGAATGTTGAACCAACCTTGCATCCCTGGGATAAAACCCACTTGATCGTGGTGCACTATCTTTTTAATATATATTTGTATGCGATTTGCTAAAATTTTGTTGAGAATTTTTGCATCGATGTTCATTAAGGATATTGGTCTGAAATTTTCTTTCCTTGATGTGTCTCTGTCTGGTTTAGGTATCAGGGTGATATTGGCTTCATAGAACGAGTTTGGTAGGGTTCCCTCCTCTTCTATTTCATGGAATAGTTTGAGGAGTATTGGAATGAGCTCTTCTTTAAAGGTTTTGTAGAACTCGGCTGAGAACCCATCTGGTCCTGGACTTTTCTTTGTTGGTAGGCTTTTGATGACCTCTTCTATTTCATTGCTTGAAATTGGTTTATTTAAGTTGTGTATGTCCTCCTCGTTCAGTTTAGGTAGTTCATATGTCTCTAGAAATTTGTTGATGTCTTCGAGGTTTTCTGTTTTGTTGGAGTATAGATTTTCGAAATAGCTTCTAATTATGTTTTGTATTTCACTCGTGTCTGTTGTGAAGTTTCCTTGTTCATTCCGAATTTTAGTAATTTGAGTTTTCTCCCTCTTTCTCTTTGTTAGTGTGGCTAAGGGTTTATCAATTTTATTTATTTTTTCAAAGAACCAACTATTTATTTTATTAATTTTTCCGATTGTTTCTTTTGTTTCGATTTCGTTGATTTCGGCTCTGATTTTAACTATTTCCTGTCTTCTACTACTTTTGGTATTGGTCTGCTCTTCTTTTTCTAGTGCTTTGAGCTGTAGTGTTAAGTCGTTTATTTGTTGATTTCTACTTCTTTTTTTGAATGTACCCCATGAAATAAATCTTCCTCTAAGTACTGCTTTCATAGTGTCCCAGAGATTTTGATATGATGTGTCTTTGTTCTCGTTTACTTCTAAGAATTTTTTTATTTCCCTCCTGATGTCTTCTGTTATCCATTCATCATATAATAGTGTATTATTTAGTCTCCAGGTATTGGAGAAGTTTCTGTTTTTTATTCTGTCATTTATTTCTAATTTCAATCCATTATGATCTGATAGAGTACAAGGTAGTATCTCTATCTTCTTGTATTTACTAACAGTAGCTTTGTGGCATAAAATATGGTCTATTTTAGAGAAGGATCCATGTGCTGCTGAGAAGAAAGTGTATTCATTCTTTGTTGGATGGTATATTCTATATATGTCCGTTAAGTCTAAATTGCTGATTGTGTTGTTGAGATCTATAGTTTCTTTATTCAATTTTTGTTTGGACGATCTATCCTGTGGTGAGAGAGGTGTGTTAAAATCGCCTAGTATTATTGTGTTGTGGTCTATTTGATTTCTGTAATTGAGAAGGATTTGTTTGACGTACGTGGATGAGCCAATGTTCGGGGCATAGATATTTATGATTGTTATGTCTTGCTGATTTATGCTTCCCTTAAGCAGCATGTAATGTCCTTCTTTATCCCTTCTGACTAGTTTTGGTTTGAAGTCCACATTATCTGAGATGAGGATGGATACTCCAGCTTTTTTGCTGTGTCTGTGTGCATGGTATGTTTTTCCCCATCCTTTCACCTTTAGTCTATGGGTGTCTCTTTCTATGAGATGAGTCTCTTGCAGGCAGCATATTGTTGGATTTTTCTTTTTAATCCAATCTGCCAGTCTGTGTCTTTTGATTGATGAATTCAGGCCATTAACATTCAGGGTTATTATTGTGATATGATTTGTATTCCCAGTCAATTGACTCATATTTGTTTTTGACATGATTTGGTTTCTCCTTTATTTGGCTATTCCTTTAGGCTAGCGCCTCCTGTTGCTGATTTGCATCGTTGTTTTTCATCTCTTCCTCATGGAATATTTTGCTGAGAATGTTCTGTAATGCTGGCTTTCTTTTTGTAAATTCCTTTAGCTTTTGTTTATCATGGAAGGATCTTATTTCATCGTCAAATTTGAAGGTAAGTTTTGCTGGGTATAAGATTCTTGGTTGGCATCCATTTTCTTTCAGGGCTTGGTATATGTTGTTCCAGGCCCTTCTAGCTTTTAGGGTCTGGATTGAAAAATCTGCTGATATTCTTATTGGTTTCCCTCTGAATGTAATTTGATTCTTTTCTCTCGCGGCCTTTAAAATTCTGTAGTTATTTTGTATGTTAGGTATTTTCATAATAATGTGCCTTGGTGTGGGTCTGTTGTAATTTTGTATGTTTGGAGTTCTATAAGCCTCTTGTACTTGGTTTTCCATTTCATTCTTCAGATTTGGGAAATTTTCTGTTATTATTTCATTGAATAGATTGTTCATTCCTTTGGTTTGTTTCTCTAAGCCTTCCTCAATCCCAATAATTCTCAAATTTGGCCTTTTCATGATATCCCATAGTTCTTGGAGATTCTGTTCATGATTTCTTACCATCTTCTCTGTTTGTTCAATTTTGTTTTCAAGGTTAAATATTTTGTCTTCAATGTCTGAGGTTCTGTCTTCCAGGTGTTCTATCCTATTGGTTATGCTTTCTATGGAGTTTTTAACTTGGTTTATTGTTTCCTTCATTTCAAGGATTTCAGTTTGGTTTTTTTTCAGTATCTCTAACTCTTTATTGAAATGATCTCTTGCTTCCCGTATTTGGTCTTTTAACTGTTGATTGGTGCGATCATTTAATGCCTGCATTTGCTCTTTCATCTCCTCCTTCAATGCCTGCATTTGCTCTTTCATCTCCTCATTAGCTTCCCTGATCGTTTTAATTACGTACATTCTGAACTCCCTTTCTGACATTTCTTCTGCTGTGCTGTCATTGGGTTTTATTGATGTAGTATCTAGGTTTGTTTGGGACATTTTCTTCCCTTGTTTTCTCATAATGGTCAGTTGTCAGTGGGACCCTGAGATATTGCAGTTTTCCACTATTGGCTTATAGTGTCCCAGTAGATTTCCAGTGTATCACCTCCCAGCCTTCAGTAGCCTGATGTCTTGGAGGAATCTGATAAAGCAGCTCATTCGAAGAATACTGCCCCTAGCCCCCTACTGGTTCCACGTTTTGGAACTGGCTCTGTGCGGAAATGCTCTCACTGTGGGCCTGCACCGTGCAGCTGGCCGTGTGGGAAGAGCCCACTGCCGGAGTGTGGAAGACTACCTTGGGAAGACTCAAGATGCCCTGCCCGGCTCCGCTAAGCCACCTCTATCTGGGCCTGCCACCCGGGCTGAGCTTTACCCAGTGGGCAGACTCACCCGTGGCTCTATTTCAGTCCGAGTCTCTCTATGCCTCCCCCTCTTAGCTCCTGGGTTCTGGAGCGACCGGGGGTGCAGTCTCCCTCTAGGCCGCCATCTTGGATCTCCCCGTGAAGAGAGCCCGCAGCCGGAGTGGGCAGAGCCGCCTGAAGAGGTCTCCGGCTGCCCTGCCCTTATCCCTGGGGCTGTTTGCAGATCGAGGCTCTCCACTGGTTCTTTGCAGGAGTACACTGCGCTGTGGCAGCTCCGGGACTCGGAGCCTGCTCTGTTCAGAAAGGCTCTCACTAGCGGGCCAGTTCCGTTCCGAGAACCTGGAGAAGCTGGCTGTGTGGGCGGGGCCCACCGCCGGAGTGCGCAGGACTGCCTGTGGATGACTCTAGCTGCCCTGCCCGGCTCCAATAAGCCACCTCTATCTGGGCCTGCTACCCGGGCCGAGCTTTATCCAGTGGGCAGACTCACCCGTGGCTCCACTTCAGTCCGAGTCTCTCAATGCCTCCCCTTCTTAACTCCTGCGATCTGGAGCGAATGGGGGTGCAGTCTCCCTCTAGGCCGCCATCTTGGATCTCCCCGTGAAGAGAGCCCGCAGCCGGAGTGGGCAGAGCCGCCTGAAGAGGTCTCCGGCTGCCCTGCCCTTATCCCTGGGGCTGTTTGCAGATCGAGGCTCTCCGCTGGTTCTTTGCAGGAGTACACTGCGCTGCGGCAGCTCCGGGACTCGGAGCCTGCTCTGTTCAGAAAGGCTCTCACTAGCGGGCCAGTTCTGTTCCCTAATTCTTTTTTTAATAGTCTATTCCTATCAGCAATTATTGGTTACAGTGCCCAGTTTGGATTATATTAGGAGATATTTTAACTCTGGGAAATACATTGCATTATCATTCATCAAGACCTGAATCCTTTATTCAGTTTGCTTTCTTCCTTAAAATTGTCAGACTTATTTTATAAATGTTTGTTGAGTTACTTCCAGGATTTTTAGGTCTGATTGCAAGAGAGGATCAGAAATGTGAGCCTATTGTATCTTGACCAAAGCCAAAAGCTCAAATTTATATTTAAAAAAAAATCTTCCCAAATATTACTTCAATATCATACAATATAGTATAGTGATTAAGAATGTGGATTCTAGAGCCAGAATGCTTTAATTTAAATCCTCATTTTGCCACTTGCTAGATGTGTAATCTTTGGTAAGTTATTTAACCTCTCTTCCTTTGTTTTCCCATCTATAAAAGGAATAATGCTAAAATCTCCTTTATAGGCTTGCTGGTGGATTGAGTTAACATATAAAGTGCTTAGAAGCGGGCCACATAAGGGTGATTCTTGCATGCAGTATTCATGTTGAGAAATTTGAATTTTATTCTTTTAGGGATATACTTCCCTTTCCTCAGATAACTTTTAGATTTTTCTCTTTGTTTTTAATTTTACTCTAACATGTTTAGGTGTGTTTTCCTTCTTTTCCTCTATTGAGTCCTCTGACCCCTATTCTTCTGAGGTCTCTTCTTAATTCTGGGAAATTTTTCCTTCTTATTTATTCAAACATTTCCTCTTTTTTCACCTCTTATTTTAAGACTCCCATTATCTGGGAAGGATGGGAGTGTAGGAAGCTGGTATACTAGTCTAGAAAGAGATGATGTGGGCCTGCCAGTGCGTAGTGGTGGGGAAGGTTAGGAGTGCATTGATGTAACAGTGTAAGTAGGGGGATTATAGAGGAAAGGAGAGGGTTTGGCTTTATAAAGGCCACTGAGAGTTTCAGAGGACTGTTTGAAAAAGCAGAAGCCTGAAAGAAGGGCAAATTACAAGGATGGAAGGGGCCCTATGAAGCTTTGAACATACTTTTCTGTCCAGCTCAGGGAGGTAGAAATGTTTTGAGTCAGCTACATCTTAGTTACATCATTGGGAGCTGGGAATCCTAGGTTTACTTTCTGTATCTTATAGCTTCCCACTCTATGAAAAAGGCAAGTATGTTTTTTTCACTCCAGGTCTGTTTTTTTTTTTTTCTTATTTTCTGAGCTGAATGTGTTTCCCTCTTTCAATAAATAACCCTATTATATATGACAGGGTTATTCCTCACTTCACCCTTATGCACTTTTTTCTAGTTTCCAAAGTTCTTTCCATCATACACAGCACCTATTACTTCTTATCAGTAATTATTCTCATTTTACAGATAAGGAGCCGAGGGACAGAGAAATGAAGTAGCTTACCCAAGATCTTACAGCACATCCATGACTATGTTGAATCTTTAGCCACCTCCCAGCTGAATGTTGATTCCTCATGTACCCATTGAAATGAAATGCACATCATCATATTGGTCAAAATATATTGACTGATAAGTCATTGAGTGCCTACTCTGTGTCAGGAACTCTTCTCAATCCTCTCCTCCCCCAGTACTGGGGATTGAACTCAGGATTACTCTACCACTGAGCTATATTCTCACCCCTTTTAACTTTTTTTAACTTTTGAAACAAGGTCCTGCTAAATTGCCTAGGCTGACATCAAACTTGTAATCCTCTTGCCTCAGCTCCTGAGTTGCTGTGATCATAAGCCTGCACAATTGCACCTGGCTTAGGGGCTCTTTTGTTCTTTTTTTTTTTTTTTTTTGCGGTGCTGGGGATCGAACCCAGGGCCTTGTGCTTGTAAGGCAAGCATGCTATCAACTGAACTATCTCCCCAGCCCCTAGGGGCTCTTTTAATAGCACTTAAAGGTAACTCATTTTATCCTTATAACAGTCCTCAAGTAGTAGATGATGATATTATTCTCATTTATAAGATAAAGAAACAGGTTCAGAATTAGTAGCATACTCAAACTCACATAGCTTCAAAATGGCAAGAACTGAGATTTGAATAGAAGCAAGTTTGCTTTGGAGACTGTCTTAAACTACTACACAACACCATCACTCAGGGTTGAGTTGATTGTAGTTACATTCTTTTCTTGAAGAAAAAGTTCTGGAATGGAAATCTGGAGTCTAGACAACTGGTTTTCATACCAGGTTCTGCCTCTAGAATTACCTTTCCACTCTGGGCCACCATGTTTTGTGAAATGGAGAGCTTGGATTAACTGAATTCTAAGACCCCTTTCAGCAACTAGCTTGCTGACAGACTGAATTGGATAATAGCTGATTCCCATTTGAAACCAAAGTAACATTCTTAAATCTGTGGGAACAAAGTTCAGGAAATGACTGTGATCTGCAGACTTCGTGGGGGAACCTTTGACCTGGCACAGCTATTTTAATCTTAGCCTTGTTCTTTCCCTCTTCCACCCTCTAGTCATGCATACTTCTAGTCTAAGTCACTAAAGGAATGAAATGGGACAATCTTACCCTTCTAGAATAAGCAGAGATCTGCTAGGCACAAAAGGAAAGCAGAATCCTGAGAGGCAAATCAGTTCTATCAGGATGATGTTCCATGGTACTCTAGCCCATTCTCAAGCCCTGAGGCCCTGTATGGCCCACCTTTTCTGCCAAGTGCAACAGAAGAGAATCTTTACCAGCATCCCGAAGTACTAGAAGTATGTCCTGAATTCAGAGTGTGTTGGATACTTCCTCTGACCACTTAATGAACCCTCAAAGACAATTGTGTAGTGAAGTCCCAGCTCTTGAGGTGTAAGAAATGCTATGAGTCTCTCCTCTCAATATTAGATGAAGGAAGCTCAGTGTCTTGAGTGGACTTCTCTGTGGAGGTGCCAGAATAGCTTTATGTTTAGACTCAGACAAACTGCAGGGCCACAGAACTTTTGTAGTGTGGGAGCTGGTATATAATGCTAATTGTAGTAGTCACGTGATATAAGAGGCATGGAATTTTTTTTTTGTCTAAAAGTTGTTGAAAGGGAAGCTCATTGAAGGTCAAGGAATTGTTCTAGCTTCACAGGAAGTGAGTGGCTTGGAAACTTGATTCTAAGACAAGTTCTATTTATAGAATGCTAAATTGTATTGTTGTTTAGTTAATGTTAAGGATGCTCTTTGATCAGAAGATTTTCCCAGCCATAATGGATCTCTTTCTGAACCTGAGTGTGAAAATTTTCCATATAATGGCTTAGATTTGTAAGGGTACCTCAAGGACAGCAAAGTTGGAGGGAGTTTGGCGAGTTAGAGCAGAAGTCAGGAGTGAGAAGTAGATTGGGTTATCAATCTTCCTGAGGTGAAGGTCTATTCAAGGCCTGGGATCATCCTACAAAGATAAGGTCTCTTTCTTTCCCCCCTTATCCCATTGTAGTTACAACTGTATCTATGGCCTTCAGCAGTGGTAAAAAAGTAATAACTTCTCTATTCTTGTACACATTCTTTTTTGGTAGGCTTCTCTTTGGTTGGAGGCGGGCTGGTATCCCTGAAATTAGAGTACACTGGGGAAGCCAGTATTTTTTCTACCAACAGAGAAAGATAACATATGGTACTCAGGACCCACTAGAGAGTGTAATGTAAAACATCTTCCCCACTCCTAAGATAACCTATTTCCTAGGAACCCCTTTCCCCTCTGGCCAAGAGCCTGGTTGGTCTTAAAGATTGACAAAGAGTACTTCATTCTCTGTATACCTTTATTGAATTATTCTACATTCCCAGGATCAGTTACTGGGATTTCACAGATGCACGAAGTGGTCACAATAAATAAGGTTCAAGAGAGCAATACACACATGACTCAATTAATACCATATTAACAACATCTATTATAGGAATGAGACACAGTGGAAAGTTAGGGTGGTGGTGGTTCACTCCATTTGAGTGGGTAGATAAAAGCTTCACAGTGGAGATAGCATCTGACACAGGGAATTTTTATGTTTCCAAGAGGAGAAATGGGAGGGTGGTAGTCAGGAACTGGATAAGTGGAGATGTGTATGGATAAAAGGTCTGGTATCTTAGAAATTTAAAATGAGGTAGAGCTAAATTTAAAATGGAGTTATGAAGGAGTATGGACTTTAGCCAATTGCAAGTCTAAGGGTGATTTAGAGATTATCTGATGCCACTGTAGACAATGATAACAGAGAAGGGTCTTGCCAGCTAGTAAATAGGCTGTGCAGTTATTTAGAGGAGAGATAATGAGGACCAGAAAGAAGACTATGGAGTCAGGGAGGGAAGGATTAATATAAGAGTTATTTTGAAGGTAGAATCAACAGGACTTGTTGAATAAGGGCAACTGGTGGGACCCCTTGCTGTTAAACTTGTTAAAAGGAGTGCTAATATATCAAAACCCTTGACAGTACTGGTCAGGTTCATTTGGGGGCAGTGTGAGGTCCCATGTGTGAAGAGGTGCACCTGTAGGGTTCCTGAGCTGACCTTGGAACCAGAGCTAACTAACAGGGAAGGGTACTTGGATGTAGGGTTAGGAGGGGTTGATATTTTTAAGAATATAAATTAAAAGTCATGCAAATGAATATAAATCAGAGTGGATTACATTGAAGCCCAGGGTGCATACGTGGGAGGAGCATTCTGAGTTAAAAGTGTCTTGAGGTGGCTGGTGAGATTTTAGAGAAGGGGGTCCTCTCTAAAGGCAATGCTCTTGTTTCTTTTTAATTCTTATCCCCTGCATCAATTTGGCCAAATCACTGAAGGTGATCAACCACTTGGGGAAGAGGATCATAGCAAAGGCCAAAACACATTCCAGGTGATCATAAAGCATAATCTCTAATTTCCTGGTTTGGGTAGGTAAGGAGTTAGTGAGTAGGTGGATGAGAAATATGAATGAGGATGTAGGAGGGGCAATTTGGGCAGAAGTCATCTGGAAGGAGAAGTATGAGTGTCAAAGACGATTGAAGTGAGATGATGGGGATAGCTCTCTTATTTAGGCAGTGGTTAGCAGAGTATGGTGGATCTCTTCTCCAAAGTATTCATTTTAAGAATGGGCATGTGGCCTCTCTAAGGATTCTTCAGGTCAGTGGGAGTTTTGGATCGCTTAGAAGGCCACCATCGGGTAGCAGAGCGGAACAGGGCAAACCCTGCTTGCAGGCATCGATTTGTGTTCTCTCTTGCTCCGCTCACTGAGCAGGCATTTGAGGGGTCTCCTTGGCCTGTTCCATCTACCACCTCATCTTGGAAAGTGGGACTTTCTGGTGTCTTGGACCCATCTCGAAGGACATGCTCGGCCTGACCTGAGGGGTGACGGTAATGCAGTTGTTTTCGTTTTAGGGCTGACTGGCTTGATTCTTTGGGGAGAACAATAGGTTCAGATGGTGAGAGGGCAGTGGTGCCTGGCAGAGCCTGCACCTCAGCTGGTTCAATCTGCTCTTCAATTGGCTTGGACTGTGGCTTGGTTGCCTTACCCAGTTCATACTGTTCCTCACTCTGCTCCTCAGCTGCCTTGACCTGAGTCTCAATCAGCTCAGCTGGTGCCTTAGCCACTCCAACCCATAGCTCAGCAAGCTCTCCAGCTTGCTCTTTGGCTAACTTGGCTTCTACTTGGCCCATCACAGTCTGTATCTCATCTAGCTCGCCCTGAATATTGGCTGGCTCGGCCTGCTCCTTTGCCTGGTCATCAGTCAGCTCTACCTCTGCTTGCTCTTCACCTGGCTTATCTTCCTCCCTGCCTGGTTGGGTCTGCTCCTTTGCTGGGTTGGTCTGTTCCTCCTGTGGTTCAATCTGCTCCTCATCTTGTTCAGCCTGTACCTCAGCCTGCTCTTCATCTGACTTGATCTGCTCCTTGACTAATTGATCCTGAACTTCAGCTGGTTTGGTCTGTTCCTCAGTCTGTTCCTTGGCTTCTTCAGCCTGTGCCTCAGCCTCCACCTGGGATGGTAGGAACTGCATCTCAGTGAGCTCAGATTGCACTTTGGATGACTCAGCTTGTGGTTCTCCCTGTTCTTTGCTGGCAGTTTCAGATTGCTCCTCAGCTGGTTGAGCATGCTTCTTAGCTTGTTCAGCCTGCAACACTACCTGTTCCTTAGCTTGTTCCTGAACTGATTCAGCCTGTCTCCCTGTAGGTTCTGCTTGCTTCTTGGTAGGTTCTACTGGTGCCTCAGACTGCTCCTCAGCCAGCTGGGTTTGCTTCTCAGCTACTCTGGCTTGCTCATTAGCTGCTAAATCCTGTGCCTCAGCTTGCACCTCCAATGGTTCAGACCGTACCTTAGTGGGTTCAGCCTGCACGTTGGCTGGCTTGGTTTGTGTCTCAGCTGGTTCAGTCAGTGCCAGAGCTTTCTTGGCCTTTGACTTGGGTGGCCTTGCCTGCACCTTAACTGGTTCAGCCAGTGCCAGAGCCAGTTTAACCTTTGCCTTGGGGGACTTGGCCTGTACCTCAGAAAGTTCAGGGAGTGCCACAGCCAGCCTGACTTTTGCTTTAGGTGACTTGGCCTGTACTTCAACTGGTTCACCTAGTGCCAGGGCCATCTTGGCTTTTGCCTTGGCCTTTGCCTTGGCTGGCTGGGTCTTTGACTGGGCAAGTTTGGCTTGCACTTGGGCCAGCATGGCTTTGGCATCAACTTGTTCAGCCTGTGCTTCCATAGGCTGGGTTTGTGCACTGGCCTTCTCCTGGGTAAGTTCAATTTGTGCCTCTATTGACTGGGCCTGCATCTTGATCGTCTCCTGAGCTGACTTGTCCTTTGTCTCTACCTGGGTGGGTGGGGCCTCCACTTCAGCTTTCTTCTGGGTCTCTGCTTCTTTGTCCTCATCTTCTTGAAGGTGAAGCTCATAAAATCCTTTGATGGTCCTTAGCACTGCAAATGGAAATTCAGACAGGATGAGTCAGTGGGAAGGAGCAAGCACCAAAAGGAAAGGAAGAGTGAAGCCCCATTGGCTTGGCTATTCCCTACCAAACAAGCTGAAGGTAGACACTAGCTGACCCTCCATTATCTTTGCCACCATTATCCTCATGCTGGCAGCAATAAATTCTTCCCCCTAGACTCTCAGACATTATTCACTTAGTGCCTCCAGGTATATCAAAGCTGGAAATTTATCTTAAAAAGCAAATCTTCCTCCTTGGTAGATCCCAACCCAGACCCCCTAAGAGATCAGTCAGGGGGTGGGAAGCAATTTCCAATATTGCAATAGGACAAGCGGAAATTGCACATTTGCCCACAATAAGGGTGCACTGCAAACTTCACTCAAATATTGATTCCTTTTTGGCTCAGAAGCACAGGTTATCTCATGCTGATCAGAGGCTCTGACTGGCAGTTATGTGTCTTTGAGTAATGAAAAAGTAGGAAATTGGATTATTAATAAATGCAGCCTGTTTGGCAGACAGTCTTCCCAAACGTGAGTCCCAGTGGAGGAAAAATGATGATAGGTTTCTGGGTGGTGGAGAGGTTGGAGTCCACATGTGTAAACCAAACCCTCCACATTGTGAGGAGGAAATGATAGCAAACAAGGACTGGAATGGTTATGGAATGTGCTTAAGTGTATCCTGAGAGTTAGTCTCACGGCACAGTAAAGCCTCAAACAAGCATTGTCATAAGTCATTCATAGCCAGTGATTTTCTTTTTTCTTTTTTCCAGGGTTGAGGACTTAACTCAGGCCCTTATGCATGCTAGGCAGGTGCTCTGCCACTGAGCTAAATCCCTAACCCCAGTCCAGTGATTTTCAACTTGTACAGTACAGCTTTAAAAATTTTTCCATTGACATTATACATGGATGCCTATTATAGCAACTCAAAGCAGATTATTGAAATTAAAGCCCACATCCCAGGGAGCCACGTGCTTATCTCCTTATAATCCCTCACTCTGTCTAAGGTATCACTGAATAACTGTGAGGTTCTGAGAGCACAGTTTAAAGAGCATTAACCTCAGTTCAATCTGGCCTCCCTTGATGATGAGACTAGATAGAGACTCCTGAAACCCAGAGATAGTCATTCCATGTTAGGGACTGAGCTAGGTTAATACACAGGTGTCTATTTCCTCAGGTCAGTAGTCTATCTCTTCCACCCCACTGTTTTTCTCTACAGATCATATCTCACCAGGATGAGATCAAGGCCATAGGCAATCTGACTTTTCAGATCCCCAATGGACAGGCCAAAACTTGGATAGCTAAATAATGGATCTCAGATACTACCTATTTGTACTTGTTCACCTCCTAACCTTCCAACAATGAGAAGGCTTAGACTAAAGGGAACCTGCTTCAAAGTTGCCTGGGAAACAGAAAGTAGAAAGAAAACACCTTCTTAATGAAGCTTCTACTCTTTGTCTCTTGCCATTTACCACAAACTTCTGAAGCATTCAGAAGCCTCACCCATGTAACCTCCATGGTGTTCTGCCTTATTTTTTTCTTTTGGTACCAGGGATTGAACCCAGGGGCGCTTAAACACTAAGCCATATCCCAAGCCCTTTTTATATTTTATTTTGAGACAGGTCTCACTAAGTTGCTTAGGGCTTCACTAAATTGCTGGGGCTGGCTTTGAACTCATGATCCTCTTTCCTCGGCCTCCCAATCCGATGGGATCATAGGCATGTGCCACGGTGCCCAGTTGGAGTTCTGCCTTTTTGACTCTCTTTCATTAATTCTCCAACTGCAAGCTTCCTGAGGGCAGGGAGATGTTTGTTTCATTTCTACATCCCTGATAGTTGACACATAGGCCTTTTCTCTCTCTCTCTCTCTCTCTCTCTCTCTCTCTCTCTCTCTCTCTCTGTGTGTGTGTGTGTGTGTGTGTGTGTGTGTGTGTGTGTGTGTGCGTTTTGAGGATAGGACCCAGGGCCTTGTGCTTTACCACTGAGCTACACTGCCAGTCCTATACATAGGTCTTAATAAATGATTCCTGTCTTGAACTCAACTCTCATTACTCATATATAGTGGTCATAATGGAGATCATTAACCTCAGGATTCTAAGGAGTGAACTTCAATTCAGAGAGAGGAAAGAGACTTACCCAAGGGTACACAGTAAATTTAGGATGTTGTCTATACTCTGCTCTCCAGCTAACACTGGCCTTCTCACAGGATACTAGTAAAGACTGAGGGGTTTCCAGGAACCAGGGGACAAGGTCAAGATAAAACAGGAAAAGAAAATAATAAAAGTTCAGAAGTAAAGGTGTATGACTGCAGAGGAAGAATGGGTACAGTGGGAAAGGCCCTGTTCTGAAGCTTGAGGCTGTGTTTTATTGTGTGTGTCCTCATGCCCTCTTGTCAGTCCCACATCACATGGTAGGCATCTTGCTAGTGGTTCCCAGACCTTTGAAGAACATGATTGTCCCAGAAAAAATGAATAGCAAGAGCACAATGAGAGCAGATGCAGAACCATGTAGAGCCCTTTTTTATTATTAACTCTTGCAATCACCCACAGAACTGGGGTGGAGGATGGTTTGGACCCAATTGAATACCTACCTTGGGGTGACCAATGGGGACAAAGTGGTGCAGAAGGCCTGAGGGTTTAAAACTATTCTTCCAGTAACTCTTAGCTGTTCTTCAGGGATATATGCCATAGAAAGAATGACTTCCAGGGGAAGGAAGAAGGACTAACAGGGGCTTATTTGCTTGCTTTTGGGCCCAGAGAAGGCAAGGATTCTTTGTGTTTGGGAAGCATAACACATTTAATTACTAGAATTCTAGCCGTATCTCTCCACCTACCTATTGTTTTGATGGTATGTGTTATAGTTTGAATCTGAAATGTACCTCAAAGGTTCGTGTGTTAAAGGCTTGGTCTGCAATGCAGCAATATTCAGAGGTTGGGCTCTTGGGAAGTGACTGAAGCATGAGAAATGTGACCTCATTGGTGGATTAGAATATCGATGGATTCATAGGTGATGGCATTCTTGGGAGATGGTGGAATCTTTAGGAGGTGGGGTACTGTTGGAAGTTGTAGGCCACTGGGGGGAGTGTTCTCTAAGGGTATTTTTTTCTTGGCCCCTCCCCTGCTCCTGGCCACTATGAGGTGAGTAGCCTTGTTCCATCATTCCCTTTCACCATAATGTACTGCCTCACCACAGGTCCAGAAATTATGGAGCCAGACAACCATAGACTGAAAGCTCTGAAATCAAAATAAATCTTTCCTTCTCTGAGACCATTTTCTTAGTTTTTTTTTTTTTTTTTTTACCAAGATGAAAAGCTGACTAATACAGTATGTGAACAATGTGTCTTCTTGGTCCTTCTCCTCAATCTCTCCAGCCCTCTGTATCTTCACTCTAAACCTCCCATTGCTGAACTCTTACCTAATATTCCTATATCCCAATAGCTCAGCCTCCATACTCCTAGAAAATAAATGGATGACCTAGTCCCTCTTCTTTGTGTTTTTACACTTGATTGGGCCCATGGCACACCTTACAGGAAAATTTAATGTGAAGAGATTCAATAAAGTCTTATGTCTTTTCTTCTATTACTCTCCCATGCTATGGGGATCCCTTTTTCATCACCTCTGTTACCTCCTTAACTTATCCAAATCCCTAAACACTCCTTTTTTTGCTTTTGCAAATGTCCTTCTGGCCTTCCCCTCTACTGGCAGAACAAAAATTAATAGTCATTTTCCTTCCAACCCACTAAGTTCAAGTACTCCTGAGAAACTATTGCCCTTTCTGTCAGAAACTTTCAACTAAAGAACAGGTCACTTTGTGTTGCTATCTGATCCTATCAGCAGAAACTCAAAGGAAAGCAATGGTACCTCATCAGCTTCTGAAATACACCAAGGGAGGTCTATCTCTGGAATTAAGATCCCAACCGAGGCAGCAATTCACACGAACCACACACTATTGTTATTACTACCCCTCATGTCTTTTCTGTATCATCTTGTTCCCTCTTTCCATGACTCTGCTTCTTCCTTCCTGTCAGTCAAAAATTTCCTTGATAAGAACCTTGGGATCAATGAAAAGGTTTAGCCACCTGATAACATAGGATCTCACTTATTCTGGACTGGGTCAAGTATCAACTGTTCTATGACAGGGATGGGAAGAGGGAAAGGCTCACATAAGAAAAGGCACAAGAACCAGGAATGTGGCTTAGTGGTAGAGCAATTGACTAGCATGTGTGAGGCATGGGTTTGATCCCAAACACCTCAAAAGAAGGCAAAAGCAGCAACATGGACTGAGGGTACTGTAGTTCAGAGGTAGACCACTTGCCTAGCATGTATGGTACCTGTATTTTGTCCCCAGCATCGAAAAAGGCATACATGCTGAAAGCACTGTTGACCTAGTTTATGTAGATGATAATGGGACAAATGTTTTCATTAATTGCTAGAGGTGCAACTGTTTTCTTAGAAGTTTGTGACTTTGTTGAGGGAGCGGTATCTGCAGGCTTCAGAGTCCTGTCTTGCCTGTAAAATACTACCCACTTGGGAGTGAGTACTTAGTTGTTTGGGGAGTCTGAAGTGTGGTCTTCACCTTTCCCTTACTGGGTATCACATAGCATGTTGTCTGGTTTACTATTTCAAACAATTCTGTTTTGATTCATTTCTTAGGCATCTCTAGATAATTTTCTGCTATTTTCTAGGGGTTCTTCTTGGCTCAAGGGCTGGCTAATTAGCTATGGTGAGGTACTCTGCTTACAGAAACCCCTTCAAGGGCATTATTTGATTTCCTTGATAGTTCTATTTAGTGAATGCTTTTGGTGTGTTCAGCATCTTCTAGTCTGCTGTAGTCTTCTTTCTGTCACCATTACTGTCATATTCAACTTCCTCAGGACACAGTTCTAGCTTCACAGGCAGGTATATCCTGTGGTCAACAGTGATCACTGTCCCCTCTCAAATGAAAAGGTGAGCTTGTAAATATTGAAGAGATAGAATACAAAGTATCATAGATATGTTCAATTTGAAGTAAAGGGTGAGCACTGTCAGAGGTATAAAGCAAGTTGCCTCAGACCACTAAGAAAAAGTGTTCTCCAAGAGATTAATGAAGAATGAAAAAGGGAGTTGGGGCTACAGGTAACCTTACCATCTCTGAGGATGTCTAGGTTCTAAGATGGACCACCTTCTAGAGAAGATTGAGATCCAAGCCCTTGCCTAGGAGCTTGTGTTGCTACAACAGGAGCCACAGGAACAACCATATAGAAGGTAGGTGGAGTGCAGTTGAGAGTGGCAGTCAGAACTAGAGGAATAGATCATGGAGTTTTGCCAGAATCATAGATACCTTTCCCAGAGGGTATGGGTGTACTAAAGCAGGTTTCAGGTCCTTCCCAGATAACTTTGCAAACCCCTGAGTACCACCATCATTTCTGTCTTTGCTGAGGTTACCCCACCTGTAACAACCTCTGCTTTGTGGGCTAGGCCTGCCTCTTAGAGCTAACTGCATATCACAAATCTTGAGAAAGAATGTGTTCCAGGTCTTCAGAAGGAGGTGAGATATAATAGACACCATGAGTAACAGGAGCATATTCTCTCAGGAGACAGTGGGACATATACTGGGGACAGCATTTCCTAGGTTTGGGAACAAATTTTACCACTGATTTGCTATGTGATTTCAGACTGAGAGCTGTCTCTCTTGAGGTCCATCTGTGGGGAGGGTAGACGAGGAACTGTAAGGAACCTTTCAGTGGGTCCATGAGATAGACTTTAACCCCTTGCAGGACTTTCTGTGTCCCAAATTTGTAGATATGTCTTTTTTAGCAAGACCAAATCTTTGTTCTGAGAATACTGAATACACAAAGATAGAAATGGAAGTGGAGATGATAGCCCAAATTCCCACATGATGAGGACACCTTTTTTACTCAGAGTAGCCTCTTCTGGGGAGGCAGTGTGGAAGCAGGGGAAAACAGATAGCTCTTACTTTATTAAGTCCCTGTTAGCAGTCAGTTCTACACTAGCCACTTTATACTCATCTAATTAAAAACCTTCACCCATATATCATCATGTGTCTCATTTTCCCCATCTGTAAGGCAAGAGCACTTAGTTTCACTGAGGTAATACCATTTTCCCAAGATAACACAGGCAGAAAGTTTCAGAGATGGAATTCAAACCCAGGTCATGTTCTGGAAAGGAATATGGTAGTAATTTTCAATCAGGGAAATGGATCAGAAGTTGGCATCAGAGTGTGAGGATGAGACCACAAAGAAGGGAGGTAGTGACTCAACAAGACAGATTTTTAATTAGGAATGAGTCAAATGGGACTTAGTGACTCAGGACATACATGTGTACCACACCTTGCGGTTCTGTGCTCTGTTAGTGTGTGCTTGTGAGGTCACATATATGTGTGAGAAGATGATCTCCTTAACATTTTCTACCCAGCTTTGGAGAAATGAGAGCTGTTCATGAAGCCCCAGGGCTGACCACCAACTGTTGACACCCACTCTCACTACTTCTTCAGCATCTGCCTGTGGTTCCCCAGGGAAACACATAAAGTTTTTCTATTCATGCTTCTCCGCCTATTGGGCCGGTGTCCTTTTGCAAAGTTGAACCTATTTGCCTGGGTCACAGCCTTTCTCCTTACTTCCTTTGGGAGTGAAGAAGTAGGATATCTTCTCCATTTCAGATATTCCCTGTATATATCATTCATCATTCGGTCTCATATTTTAGCAGTAGTTGTGATTTTCTCCAATTGCCCACATATGAGAAGCCACAGCCCAGAAAAGAGAAGGATTTTCCCCAAGATCACAGAGAAACAGAACTGGGACTGAAACTCAGTTGTGCCCTGCTAACTCGTAGTCTACTATTATTTTTTCCATCATACCACATATTGAAGACAAAGTTTCCTGGTCTCTGAGAGTTTGAGGGCCACCCTCTTACCTGGTATATCTTCAGAACAGGTGGCACTTTCAGCCTTGGCTTTCAGTAGCAGTTCAGGGATATCTTCTCCAAAGATTTCAGTAGTATTTTCAATCAGGAACTGAACAAGTTTGGTAACCTAAGAACAAGGACATGATCAAAGGATGGGTATAGAGGGAGTCCTGCTGTGAGGGACTGCTTAAGAATTGGTAAATCTTTGCTTTCTACCAAATCATATCCAAGTCCCTTAGCCTACAGGCCTTGTATTTGAGGCAAAAAGAATCACCAAAGGATTTTTCAACAGATACATGACATTTTAGACACTTTTATCATTCCCGTTTGACTGACAGGAAAATAGAAACAGAGAAGTAAAATGACTTATCAAAGGTCATACAGCCAGTGAGTGATTAGCTCATATAGCTATAAAACATGTATTCCTTTATTTGTCAAATATTCATCAAGAAGTGCCTGCTCTGTGCCTGGTGACAGGGTTGGGTAATTCAAAGAAACAAGAAAAGGTTCTTGTCTTTAGGAAATTGATAGTCTGGTTGGGGTACAAAAATATCTCTTTTATTTGGTCACTGCTTTAGACTTTAAAAGTCCTTTTATGTCTGTCATCTCTTTGCCCTCCAATAGGCACAAATACAAATCCTATTTTAGAGGTAAAGAAATTAAGGCTCATTGAATTCACATAGAATTCACATAGTCAATGAGTGGACATTTCTAAGATTCACCCCAGGTTCTTTTCATGACATGAGGTAGGGGGTATCTAGAGATAGGAGAGAGGTTATTTGTGGAGCCCAAGGTGAGGAGAAGTAGTGGACTTCTTACCTTGCTCATGTTCTGGCTCTCATCCTCTGGTCTTTTAGGGTTGGGCAACCACAGCAAGTTGGGCGCAACACATAGGGCTAGGTTGAAGGATGTCATCTGGTTCTCCTCAGAGTTGGCCACAATATGGCTGAGGACTCCAAAGAGGTACTTTAGCAGCAGGCGGTTGCCTTCAGGAAGCTGAGCTACCAGTCTGAATGGATGCGGAACAACCCAGGAAAAAGGAAGGTCAGTTTAATATATGGGTGGGTCTCTGTGGGGATTGGGAGAGGCAGCCATGTAAGGGCTTTTTCCCTTGGTGTTTGCTAATTTTGTAAGAATACTAATGCTAACTGGAAACTTGGCAAATCTTCTTGCCTTCCCATGGTATTCAGCAGTAAGGGGGCACTGAAGTCCAGAGAAGGGAAATCACTTGTTTAAGGACACACAACTGTTTGGGGGTGGAGCTTAAAATAGAACTATATATGCTGCATAAATAACCCTGGTTGAAGCATTGAGGACTGATATTCCCTCCCCTATGTTCCATTCTTTCTTAATCTTGACAACTGCTTTCATCCCTTTCTTCAATTCCCAGGCATGGTCTTGGAATGAGGGGTCTTACCTCTGGAGAGAATGGACTTTCTGCTGGCTAGTGCGCCCTTGCATTGCTGTCATCCACTGGCTATGCATGCCTGAGGACAGCACGCTGTCAGGAATGTTGCGCAGGAATTCCTGAATGAAATTCACTCTTATCAGACATACATCTCCTGAACCCCAGCCTATATCCACTAAGAAGAGAACTGATGGATATATGGATAGCCTTCTGGCCCAATCTGTCTTTTCCTTAGAAATGCTAAGCATCCCCACCCACTGCCACCAGGGGATCTGAGGCTTGGTTTAGTCAATGATGTTGGCCCACACAGGCAGCTTTGAGGAGGTTCAGGGCCATGTGCCTAGGCTAGGCATGGAAGTGTCTTGCTTTTTTCCTGACATTCTTTTGAACTTTGGAGTGGACCACATGTCCATAGGCAGACTTACACTCAATACAGATGCAGCCACGTATACTGACTCTCCAGCCATGGACACCTGGGCCCCAGAATTCAGCTTCTCCTTTATCTCCTTGCAAGTCTTGGTATTGGCTGAGCGACGGAAAATGCCAGCAGTGGTTGGGCCCTCCTTGTATAACAGCATCAACATGTCCTGAGAAGATCCCAAAATGTCTGTGTATGCCCCCTCAGTGCCCTCTAACCCAATTCCTAAGGTTTCCTCAGGGAGGAGCATATACTTGCCTCCAAGTACCCCAGTGCCCCATATATGACTTCTACCTATAGGGGCTCTAGCCCAGTCTTTTATGTGCTTCAGAACTCTTTCTCATTCATCCCACACTGGTTTCTCAGTCTTAGCTTAACCACATGATCTTAATGATAGCAGGTTAGACACTGTGATAAAGGATTGTGTGGTGGGCAGGGGACATGACATTCTCCATCAAAGCACATCATGAAAGCAGCTATCTACCAAATCTAAACACTTGCCTGAGGAGATGTTTATGTCCTACCAGGACTAGGCAACTAGCTAAGCCCTTAAAGTGGATGTACAGGGATTATGAGTATATTGTTAGGATGGGATAGACTTACTAATAGGGAAGATATGTGTAAGGGGGCTGACTCCTGATCTAAAATAACTTTGAAATCTTAAAAGTCACCTAAGCCCAACCCTTGTGCCACAACTGTTATAACTGTAGCTGAAAATAACTTACCATGATGGGCTTGGGCAGGTGACCTGTTCGGCAGAGTGTAGACAGATCTAGGCCAAAGATCTTGTGATCATTCTCTTCCTCTGGTGACTGTACCATGGAGCTTTCTAAGGCTAGGGAAGGGTTTTTCTGCAGAGCCCAGTATAAGAGGGACTTCCTTTTCTTCAGGCTTTTCTTCTCACTAAGTTCTATATGTGAGAAGGTAGACAAGAGGCATAGTTAGGACACATAGATATGTTACTCCCCCAAAAGACATTGGATTGTTGTGTGGCAGTCAGAGGAACATTGGGAAGAGGGAAGCATCATGGGGATAGCAACACCAAGGAGAGAAGAAGAGGGAGGGTGTGGTCTTATGTGAAATATATTTGGTCTTCACCCCCAAAGTGCCACCAGAGAGCTCCTAAAACCCCTGGGAGTTCTGAGTGATAGAAGTATCTTTTATTGTTCACAATGAGCCCCTTTCAGATCATATCTCTGTTTTTGTTAAGGAGGTCTGTTACCATACAGTCCCTAAATGCCTCAGGATGGAGTAAGTTACCAGACAGACCATGAGAATATAGGATAAGAGTGTTGGAAATTTCAGCCCCATTCACCAACAAGTTTGTTTTCTCCCTTCAAAGAGAGGCTGAAGCAACAGGTCCACATATTATTTCTGGATTATTAGGTGCCATACAGAGACTAATACCAGGGTCCCAGCCCTTACCTCTCTCTAGTACACTGGGGAGTTCACTCTTGTGCTTCAAGATAAATTTATACTGCTTGTTCTCAGGCACCTGACTCAGAGATGTGGGATCAGAGCAGTCTACATTAGTCCTCAAGGCGGTGTGCTGGGGCACGTGTCGCAGGTTGGTTTGGGCAATGCTGTACAAGCTCTCATGGCCTGGAAGGGAAGGGTCAACATTCACATTTTGCTCCAGAAGCTGAGTACCAAGTATGTGGTAACTCACCCCTCTTTCTAATGTCTTTCCAACCCTATTTAAACATTGGTGACAGAATTTTCTCTAGGGGAGAAGTGTTGAGGGTTTTCCTTCTCTTACTAACTCTGATTAATGAGCACTACATCCAACTTGCTACCAGGAGAGCTATCTAGAGGATTGTGAAGTTGTGTTCAGACTCATAGGGAAACCATATTATGACTAATTTGTAGTATCTGTCATGGACATTGGACCTGGGAACTCATGCTGCCATTCTGGACCTTAGGACCTAAAAACAATCTTTACAAAGTGAGGTACAAAGGCTATCCTGCTTCCCAATTTCGTGTATAGGTGGAAGCATATGTATTAACCTTTTGGGGTCCAAGGTTCCCTTCCAGAATTTTAGAGTTATCAGTCAAAAAGTGTTGAGCCCTAAGAGATAAACAAGTAGGCCAAGCTATGGTAATGCCAAGGAGAAAAAACTGAGGACATTTTCATGGGATCCCATGAAGAGGCTAAAGTAGTTGGGACTATTCAGCTTAGCTTAGAGATTTTAAGGCAACAGAGTGTTATGTTTTGGATCTTAAATATCCCCTAAAGACCCATGTGTTAAAAGTTTGGTTGCCAGTCTATGGAGTTATCAGGAAGTGGTCCTTTAGGACATGGGGCCTAGTGGAAGAAAATTAGGTCATTGGGGATGTGTCCCTGAGGTAGATATTGGGACCCTGGCCCCTTCCTACCTCTGTTGTTGCTTCCTGGCTGCTATGTGGTGAAAAGCTCCTCTGTCTTGTGCTACCTTCACTGTTGTACTATTCTAACACAGGCCAAAATGCAATGGAGTTAAGTGACCATGGACTGAAACTTCTGAATCTATGAGCCCAAATAAGCTTTTTGCTTCTTGGTAAGCTGATTATCTCAGACATTTAATACAGTGATAGAAAACTAATTAACACAATTTGTTTATCAGGTTTGCTGCTCTCCTGCCCTGACTTGGTCTCCCTTTCTTGGACCCTTGGAAATGGTCCAGTTGTCCAGCATGTAGCTTATTCAAGGGATTTATTGCCAGATCTACACTTTGCCCTTCTGGAATAAGAAGTGTCTAGTTCCTCCTTATATCACCTTTCCCCCAGAGATTTAAGAGATCATTCCCTAAACTCTGTGTGTGTGTGTGTGTGTTTGTGTGTGTGTGTTGGCATAGGGGATTGAACCCAGGAGAGCTGTACCACTGAGATAATTCCCCATATGTCTCTAGTCCTTCATATTTTTTATTTTGAGAAAGGGTTTCACTAAATTAGTGAGGGTCTTGCTACATTGCTAAGGCTGGCCTAAAATTTGAGATCCTCCTATCTTATCCTCCAGAGAAGTTGGGAATGCAGGCATGCACCACCTCACCCAAGTTGCTGAACTATGTTCTGAAGATCTTTGTTTCTGGAGATGGCAAAAGTTGTTGCCTCCAGGATAAAAGAGTTAAATGAATTGTGAAACAGTACATTTTGTACTGGTCCCCTTGTCCCACATATTCACGTTCATGGCTTAGAAATCCTCAGATACAGAAACATATATTAAACAACACTACTGGTAAAGAAGTCTTCCAGATGTCTCCTTTCAATTCCTACTTCTAGGATGTAAATCCATTTTCCTTTCTCCTAAACGTGTTTTTTTAGTCTTTTAGATGCCCAATGAGTGGACCTCACATTTCTCTGTATTTACAGATCCTTCTGTAACTCCTTTGACCTTCCTGAGCCCCTGTCTTATTCATCCAGTGAGACTTGCAGCTAGAAGTCCACTGAACATAGATACCAGACTTCCAAGATCCTCAGAGCAGGATTGAACCTGGCTTATGACCTCTTAGAACTCGGGGACCTTACCAATGAGTGGGTAAGACAGAGCTTCCTTTGTTGAGTTCACCCACAGCAGGAAATCACTGGCTTGGCCCTGAGGAAAGACAAGGGCAAAGCAATGATGTGAAGAGGAGGAAGGTACACACATGTCAGGCTGGCAGAACTCCCCTCTCCTCACCTTCCATAACCTTCATAGGCCCTGGTGGTACTTAGGAAAACCAGTCATGTTTCCCACACATCCTTCCCAACAAATCTCTGCAGACTACATGGGTCTTCAGAGAGGAAAGGAGCTAATGTTACCACAGAGAATCAGGTTTGAGGTGAGGCCAGGGACCACTAAGGAAACCAAGGCAAGGTAGGACAATTCTGATGGGGGAGGGGTTAAGGTAAGAGCAGAGCACTCTGAAGTGAACAGGCAAGAACAATGCTGAGAGGAAAGAGGTTTGCTACATGGGGAGATGGTCTGAGAAAATTCTGATCTGGGAGAGTTCAGGCAATATTGAAGGATGTTGTGTTAGTGTCCTAATGCTGCTCTCACAAATAACCAAGAACTCAGTGGCTTAAGATAAGTAAGTGTACTCTCTTTGAGTTTTCAAAGTTGGAAGTGTGAAATGGTGAAGCAGAGCTATGGTCCTTTTGGAAACTATAGAGGAGAATCCATTTTCTTGCTTTTCAGCTTCTAGAGGATGCCTACATTGCTTGATTGAAGGCCCCTTCCTCATCTTCAAAGCCAGCAGTGTGGCATCTTCTAGTTTCCCTCTTTTCCTCCCCCACATCTCTATTTACTTCTTCACATCACTTTTTTCTGACCTTGACTATCTTTCCTCCCTATTATAAGGACCCTTAGAATTATCTTTGGCCCACCAAGATAATCCATGGAAATCTCCCCATCTCAAGATCCTTAACTTAATCACATCTGCAAAGACCTTTTTCCTACATAAGCAAGCATTTTCTTCATTATGGAGATTAGCATATAGATATCATAGGGAGGCCATTATTCTGTTTACCACAGGGGTGGTGTGGCAGTGCCAAGGATAAGAACCTGATGCAATGCTGAGAGTCAGGGTTGTGACAATGTTGAGATAAGGGATGAATAAAGGCAGAAAGGGCAAGGGGTATGAGACTAGGTCTGTGTACTGGCAGCTAGGGATCAATAGTGTGTCGGGAACAGTTGTCATTGTTCAAGGGATAATATGTCAAATGCTGACTGAAGCCTGTGGCTCTTTCCTTTAATCAGGGATGAACACCACATTGGGTTTTCCCCACCTTTCCCAGGGCTTCCCAGCCTGTGCCCCCATATGCATTGTTAATAGAATCAGCAGGCCTAACTACTACTAACTGGACCCAACCTTTGTCTTGTGCTTTCTGCTAACTTATTTTAAAGATGATTAGTTCCCCAGTGGGCTTGGAGGTCCCAGAGCAAGGTCTCCCCGACCTCAAGAGTGGACCCTAGGGTGTTTTACCTTTCCAATTCTGTTTTGTGGAAGCAAATACTAAAATGGATGTACATTCCCTCAGCAGCTGGCAGTGGACAGAAGTGGGTCAGGAGGGTGCTGGGTGGTGTGGGGAAGACCAGCCTGGGATTGAAAATCCATCCTGTGTAATCCGAAAGGGGCTACTCTGCAGACAATCAAAGCTTAACTGTATGTCAAGATACATACTCACATACACACGAGTATATGCACGCAATGCAAATACTGACATGCATGTGCAGACAGAAGTTTGTAAGACAACTACACACATGTATCTTCCTACATGAATCCTCCCACATACCCCCATGTGAGTACACACATAAACACACACACAAGCATGCATATGTAAAAATTCATACCTAGGCATTCTATTATGCATGCATTCATACTGACAGGCCAGCATACAGATCATACAACTGCATACTTATGTATATGTACATGCACATGCACTAGGAAGGATACACATATCCATAAAGAAGTATGCACATGCACATGCACACACCCCTCAAACACATACACACACCAGAGCTTCCTACCAGGGTCTGTAAACTGCTTTGGGGCCATGAGAATATAGAGGAAATTGCAGCCTCAGAGACAGGGTTTGGACTTAATCTAGCCCTTTCTCACTGCTTTTGGATGCCAACTTCACGCATTACAGGCCTTTCCCAAGGTGCAACTCCAATCATGTCACTCTCCTGCTCAAAAAGCAGTGGCTCTTTATTGTCTGGAGGGTCAAGTCCAAATTCTTGACTTGATATTCAGATGCCCTTCTTGGTCTAGTCATAAAATCTCTGCTTGACCTTGCCCCTCAACTCTAGAGCATGTAGCAACACTTAAAATTTACTGTTCTCCATTTCTACTTTCCATACTTACTCAAATCTACCCCACTACTTAGGTGTCTTCCTCCACCCCAAATGCCCTCCCTTGTCTTTCTTCTTCAAGTAGTTCTCCCTTTTTTTCAAGGCTCTGCTCAAATGCCACCAGTTTCAAGAAGTCTCCCTGATCTACCCTTCCTCTTCTTGCTGCTGACTCTTAAGGTGAGTGAGCTCTACCTTTCCCAACCTGCCACAGCAGTTATCTTGGCCTCTCTTAGTAGACAGATGGATTTTTATTTTGTTCTGCATTCTGTGTGAACATAGTTCATTTACCTCACACCCTCTCCAGGAAGGTCCTAAAGAGCACAGACCAGGATGAGAACTGAACCCTGATTTCTCCATCCACCACCACCCACCCCAGCCTCTGGCACAAAGCCTGGCACATCAGAGGTGCCTGTTGAACATTTGGCCTAATTTACTGAAAGCAGTATTTACTTACAGTAAGTCCCAGCTGATACACTGCCCTCCCAATGACCTTCTCGGTGGTCTCAGTGTTGGTCACAGTAATTAGAGTGGTCTGAGTAAAAAGAACACATCAGGAGTGGTAGGATTAAGACAAACTCATGAGAGAAAGAATGTGGAATGCCAGGTCAGTCATGTTAGTCAGCACCACTGTCATGTTCCCTCTAGGACTGTATTGTGGTATGAACTGAAATACCTGGGTCCCCACAGACAAGCCACTGGCCTTTCTCATACACAAGGTTCAATGGATTAGGATAGGACAGGGGGAATTTAGGCCTGGGAAATTTCTTAAGTGGAGAAATCATGAGATGATAGTGGACTTAAAACAGCTAATCTCCTTAGTAAGATCTTCCTCTGGTGAGACCTAGTTCAAGATGAAAAGCAGATATTACCATCCCAGAAGTCATACCAGTGTCAATCTTCATGGAGGTAAAAACTGGGACTTTTGAGAGGCTGACGGTGTACATGTAAGGCCAACTGAGAGACTTAGTAGTCAGAACTATTGTTAGCCAGTCGTGCATTCTCTAAAGGCATCTCCACAACCTCTAATCCCCCTGCCCACCAACCTGCTCTTCGAGGGGCACTCACAGGTAAACAGGCAGTGGAACTTACTGAAGTGAGTTCATCGACCTCCATCAGCAGAATCCTAAGAGTCATGTTCTTTGGAAAAACATTCTGCTTCTGTTCTTGGATGTTACTGTGTGGAGAGGTGGGTGAAGGGTGAGGGGAGGTGGATAGGAATGCAGAAAGCAGGATCTTAGTCAGCAATGTAGACCAAGGGCCACATAAGGCTGGTCAAAATGGAGGGCTTTTTTGGGGGACAATGTACTCCTGTTCCCTCTTAAATCCTACCCATCTCGCAACTGAAAATCTGTTCTTGGATTGTACCTTGACCTCTGTGGACTCCCCTTGGAAAATGCATATGTCTAGGGCAAATATATAGAAGGAATATGTCTCTTTTCTTTCAAAGCAAAGGTTCAAAATCTCTTTCAGCTAATATAAGTGACATGTTGGGATTGAGAGCTGAAGGAAGCTAAAGTGTGTGACTGAGGTTGTTCTCTGATTAAGAGGAGTTTTTCTGATCCCTCATATCACCACAAATGTTGGGAAAACTACTATTTCCATTATTTCCTCAGTGAAGGCCAGACCAAAAGATTAACAGTGTTTTAATCTATTGTATATATAAAGGAGGGTGGTGGTTAATTTCCTTTTCTACAGACACTGATTAAGAATAAAAGGGACTTTGCTAATGTATAAGGATTTGGATTAGACTTGAGGGTATACCTCCTGAAAGTGAGGACTGCTAAACTCCTTACAAGACTGTGGAATCATCTTATCTATAGGCCCTAAAAGGTTCAACATCTATTTCTCCTCTCCTACATAGTAAATCCAGGGTTAACTGAAGTGCAATGAGGGATCACAAGGACCTTTTGATTTTGAAGTTGAGGATACTATGACCCTGTCTAGATCAGAGGAGAAATGGGTCACCCACAGGTCTGCTCTGGAGGATTAGCCTGCCCTACTCCATTCTGGGATCAACCTGAGGGAGAGGTTGAAATGGGAAGAGGGAAAGACTTACCAGCGCAGAGCTGAAAACCAACGCTCCTTGGTTTCTGGGGAACTAAGGACAAAACAAACACACACACACACACACACACGCACACACACACACACACACACACACACCAGAATGGTTATCTAGGAAGGGGCACAGGGAGGGGTCTTGATTGACTCACTAGACTCACTTTTTACCCCTTTTTTGAGTGGTACTAGGGATTGAACCCAGGGGTACTTTCCCACCAAGCTACTTCCCCAATCATTTTTAATTATTCTCTTTTAATTTTCAGACAGGATCTTGCCAAGTTGCTAAGGCTTGCCTCAAATTTGTGATCCTCGGCCTCAGCCTCATAAGTCACTGGAGTTATAGGCATGTGCCACTGTGCCCAGTTCAACTCACTTCTTCACGTTATTTCCTTCTTAATGAGCAAGGAAAGAAAAGGGAGGCCTTAGGCAGGAACATGTGTGTAGAAGTAACTTTTGTGAGTGTGCATGGGCATAGATGTGTGTGTATGAGAACACTGAGGTTTAAGAGTATAGATGAGCATAGGTATGTGTAGATGTCAGGGATGTGATCACAGATGATGTATGTGAGAATCAGTATGTCTAGAAGCTACAGAGTGGTTGTACATATGAATACAGGTGTATGTGTATGAGCACATGCATGGATATACATGTAGGTATAAAATGTGTGTGTGAAATTTGATTATGTATGTTATATAGTTCAAATGAACTTAGGAATATGTATGTGTGATTGCATGTACTAGCAGGGTGAATATATGTATGAGCATTGATGCAGATGCATGTGTTTGGGTTGATGTAGAAGTATGACTCATGTAGGGATATTTGTTATGGAAATAATGTATGAGCATAGGTGTAACTGTGTATGTATGGAAATGTGTATAGCAACAAAGGTCTGCGCATCTACAGGTATGTATGTGTGAGTATAGGTATGGATATATATGCTATATACATGTGCCAGACAAGCTATTGGAGTGGATGTGTTTTCATGGGTTTGTCAAACAGCAGCATACAGAGGAGGCCTCTGTGCCTACTTGTGAGACTGCATGCCTGGGCCTTGGTGTATTGCTTTATTCCACTTTTTAATTTTCTAAAAATATTTATTAAGCATCCACTATGTAAATAACTTTGATGACCATTCAATAAATCAGATGTGCATGCATGAAGGAAGGTCTCTGCAGCCCTTTGAAACCAGCTATTGGTGCTGATTTGCAGATTTCTTTCTTCTTTTTTCTTTAGCCCCATGTCTTTTCTGATGCCCACAATTCTTTCTTCATTTATTTTCTTATTTTTTGCAGTACTGGTTATTGAAACCAGGGGAACTCTACTACTAGAGTTACATCCCCAGCCCTTTCCATTTTTTAAATTTTGAGTCAAAGTCTGGCTACATTGCTGAGGCTGGCCATCAACTTGAAATCCTCCTGCTTCAACCACCAGAGTCACTGGGATTATAATCATGTGCAATCACTGGCTATTGCCTACTATTCTTAAAATTCAGGCATAGCAGGACAGAATGTGCCATAGGTGATCACTTTACAATAATACATTGTTATACATTGGAATTTGATACATTATTCTACAGGTGATTATATTTCACAATTGGGTAAAATAATTTTAAAAGAATTTTATAAGAGGGCATACAGTAAGAAGACATGGATAATGCAAAATAAAAAGGGACACTGTGACTGCCTTACCAGAAGGTGACCACACTATTGGTTGTAGGCCAACCAATCACAAAGGAGGTGTCCACGCAGAACTCCTTCACTGTCACTTCATCTAGGCAGGAGGCAACCCACACCTCACTCAGACGTACCTGCTTCTTAAGTTTCAGGCTGTTGGTTGACCTAGAATACACGCCAATGGTAGCTTAGTCTGGGTCTTCAGGAAAGAGCCTGCTCCCTATCTCACACCAACCCTGAGGTGGGCCTTGGGCACTCAGACTAAAACGTGACTTTCTGTGGGCTAACTTCTCTCTCTCATCCTGATGAATGTTTGTAGTCTATGTGTCTTCTCATGTTTTGGTGTTAAGCCTCTCTTCTGTATCTTCCCTAGGTAAAATGAAGTGGTGTTTGTATTTTAGGTATTAGAGAGAGAAAATTGGACTTATTGAACCATTGGAGGGCTCCCATAGGCAGCTTTGCCATATCCCAAAGCCCTCCTGCAGGATAAACCACTGCAGCCTCCCCCATTCTCATCCAATTCCATCATCCTTGGGGGTAGGATATCCTACTTGGGTTTGGCAATGATGAGAGTATCATTGTAGAGGATAAGATGTCTCAATTGGATCTGTGCACCATTGTTGAGTTCCGCCTCGTCGTCCATGAGGAAGGTAGAGTTGGGCCCATGAAGAGCTCCTACCAGAGCCCCAGTGCCTGGTTGACTGGCCTCCCAGAGTTGTTCCCTAGGAGGGATGAGGTTGGAAAGACAATAAATACATATACCATAAACTTGTGAGACATATTCTGTAGAGAACCTCACCTGGGGAGCACAATGTTGATGGTTTCAGATGTGTTTTCATCTTCTTTCTAACCCTCAGTTCTGATCATGTATCTCTCCAGCTCAAAAGTCTTCAATAGCTCCCCTTGGTTTGTGGGATAAAGTGTAACTTTTTTCCTGAGCCCTATCTTCTCTTTCTTGATTTGTCTCTTACTCTTTCCCTCTTTGTCCCTATACTGGAATTGCTCACTGTTCTGTGAACATAACAAGCTATTTCATGCCCCTTGACCATTGCTCATGGCAATTCCTCTGCCTAGTATGTCTATCTGTCCCAATCTCACCCCACCTAGTGAATACATAACCATCTTTTGAGAACCAAGTTGAAATGTTACATCCCTGGTAATCCTACATAAAAATAGTTTCTCCTTTCTCTCTCAACATGGAGTCATTCTCCTGCCGGGCTATGATTTTATTCTCTCCCTTCCTTAGACTCTTGGGTCCCTGATATTAAGGTCCTCAGACCACAGAAAAGATAGCAACCACTGGTACTCAGACCCAGAGTCCAGTAATTTAAAATTATGAGAAAAATAATGCATCTAAGCACCTATTTCAGATCAGAAAATAGTTAGTGGTACAGCAAAGGGCGCTGCCAATGGTCCCTTTCCTCACTGCCTGCCCCAGTACCACAAAAGCATTTAGATAGGAAATAAAAAACAGTATGAAATAGAGTTATATTCATTGTCAGTGAAAGAGAGAGAAGGGGCATGATTTCCACATCCTCATTCATGAACCCTGGAAGTCAGTTGATACTGATGGAGAGAGGTCCTAAAAACAATTGTCCTTCCAAAATTGGCCTTTCCTTCTATTATACTGGATAATCCCAGAGTGAGAAGAAAAGGAACAAGAGATCTCCAGTATCTTCCTCATGTGGGAAGCTGTCAGGGTGCTTAATTGCAGAGAGAGAGAGAGGCCTCCTTTGCACTCCTCTTTCTGAGGATTTTGGTTATTTGCTCTACAGATTAGCTGTGAAAACACTGATTAAGGCACTGTCTTTCCCATGATGTTTTTCTACTAGCCTGGGCTTTTATTTCTTGGACCTTTTGGACAGGACTATGAGTTAGAAAGTTGGGGTGCAAGAGATAGGAATAAGTATGGTGCTCACCTGGAGATATAGTGTGATCGATTGAGGATCCGACTAAGAGCCAAAACAGTGGACCGCTGTCTGCCACTCCCACTGGAACTCAGGCTCCCAAGGGTGCTCAAGCTGCCCAGGGTGCTCAGGCTCAAGCTCCTTAGGGTGTCCAAATCATCACTGACACTCATGGTATCACTGACACTGGCAAGTTCACCGCAGATCATGGTGTTAGTGGTACTTGCAGTCTTTCTTCCAGTCTCAATTCCATGGACATCCACTTCCTCCATCCTGACTGTGTTGGTACTTCCATCTACATGGGCATCATTGATGCTGCTTCTGCTTGTGTTCTCACTGGTGGTCATGATTTCCCTGGCAATTGAGTTCCCATGAGCATTCAGAATTTCATTGGTGCTGTCTGAACCATGGAGACCATTGGTGTCACTGTCATTTCTGGTGCTACTGTCACTCCTAGTATCATCATCTCTTATGGCATTGCTGTCACCTTGTAAACGTTTCACAGTTGGTTTCATTTTCTGTAGAAGAGGGAGGTCATCAGATAGCCCTCCTGAATTCCCACTTCCTTTGATGCTTTCCTTGCCCCACCAGCCCTCTCTGACCAGAATATACTTTCCTTTTCACTTTGTTGGTATAGTAGTAATAGCTCTCCATTAATGAGCACTAGCTATGTAGTAGTATTCTTCTAAGTTACTTGGACCTACTCATCAGAGTATCATTAGGGCCATATGAAAGATATACTATTATTAATACTATTTGATATGCATCTAATATACACAGAGAAGTAACTTTTCTGAAGTAACACAGTTAATACACAGCAGAGATGGACTCTCAAGCCAGGCTATCCATCTGCTTCCAGTGATTGGGTTTTTAATGACTTCTGGCCAAAGGGAAAGAGGAATAAGAGAACATATTGCCTACTTTTATGGTAAAATTATGAAGAATAGTGAAAAATGCTTACTGTAAAAATCAGGAGGTGATTTATCTCTACTGGAGAAGAATAGAGATGGAAATACAAAGGGACACATGAGGCAGTTTTGAGGTGTTAGCATTGTTCTATTTGATGACCTTGTAGTGATTAAGACAGGTATTTTACTTTATAAATAATTATTACACACTACTTATGTTTTATGTTATTTTCTGTATGTATGTTATCAGCAACATTTTTTTTGGTACCAGAGATTAAACCCAGGGGCACTTAACCACTGAGTCACATCCCCAGCCCTTTGTGTACTTTATTTAGGGTCTCACTGACTTGCTTAGGGGCTTGATGTTGTTGAGGTTGACTTTGAACTCATGATCCTCCTCCCTCAGTCTCCCCAGGTGCTGGGATTACAAAACATCAGACTAGTACTGCTCACTTCTGTTTTTTATTTTTGTTTTTGTCTTGCTTATTGTGTTGAAGGGCAATTCAGAGCCTTCTTAGCCCTGTGGTCAGCATCTTAAGTGCACCTCAGGCAAGAGGATGCCTGGTATGAAAGACATCCATTCCAAGTCCTCAGACCAGTCAAGGACAAGCGTTCAGTGGTAGCTCACTACACTGATTCACCTTCTCAGTAAAAAACCTGGGGCATTTGCTGGTGATGGGAGTGCCAAAGAGGAAGAGCTTTCTAGGAAAAAACATGGTCATGGGAATTTCTGAGAGCTAAGGCCAAGTTCCTTGGGCCCAAGGAATAGCTTCCAAGGGCTTAGGAACTCTCTTAGTGCTCAAGTGGTGGAAGGGAAAGAAGAGTGTTACTTTGATTTTTCTTCCCTTGCCTTAATCATTTCTTTACTCCACAGAAGTATCTGCCCTTCATCCAATTTACAACCCTCTCATCATACATCTCATTGTACATATTGAGTGAGTAACATAAAATTGTAGAGTTAAAATGGCCCTTTCAAATTACCCTCCTACTTTAAAAGAAATAATTTACTGAAACAAAAGGACATGTATAAACCCAGTATATTAAACAGATAAAAGCATACCCCTTGTTTGATCTTCCCATTCTGACCTCCATCTTCTCAGAAATATATCTCAGCAAAACACATTTTAAAAATCACATTCTAATCCACCCCTCACCTTCCACTGTTAAATGGGGAAACTGATGACTACAGAGCAGAAGGGGATTTTCTGAGACTACATAATGTGGAAGAAGTAGGATGAGAGCCAACAATTACATTGGAAACAACACCTCTCCCTTCACAGAAAAGGAATGACATAGTAATTCCTAGAAACACAACAGAATTTTCAAAAATGTGTAGAATAAACCATGTATACTGTGGAAAATGATAATTCTATTTGATGCAACAAGTGTAAGAAGTGCAAAAGTTCCAAAATAATGAAGATGGTTAGATAAAAAGGCTAAAACTTGTATACTCAGTCCTCTATACTGTTCCACATTCATGGATTCAACCAACTGAAAATAGAAAGTATTTGGAAAGCATATTACATTTGTACTGCTCGCATACAGACCCTTCTTTTTATCATCATTCCCTAAACAATTCACTATAACAAGTGTTTACATAGCATTTACATTTTATGAGGTATAAGTAATCTAGAGATGATTTTAAGTATACAGGAGGATGTGCATAGGTTATATGCAATTACTACACTAGTTTATCTAAGAAACTTAACCATCTACAGTTATTGGTATCCATGGAGGGGAGTGGCTGGAACCAATCACTCATGGATACTGAAGGATGACTATACACTAAAAAGTATGAAATGTTGCTGAATTAAATTTATGATAACACAAATAAATGGAAAGATATTTTGTGTTCATGAATTGGAAGACATATTGTTAAGATGGTAATAATATATGAAGTAATCTATAGAATCAATGCAAACACTAGCAAAATCTCAATGATGTTATTTATCTATATATTTATTTATTTATTCTTTTGTACTGGGGATTGAACTCAGTGGTAGTTTACCACTGATCTGTATCCCCAGTCTTTTTTATTTTGAGACAGAGTCCCTCTAAGTTGCTTAGGTCCTTGCTAAAATGCTGAGGCTGGCTCAGAACCTGGGATCCTAGTCACTAAGATTACAGACACATAATTCAGTCCTCGTTTCTTTTCATTATCTTATTTTTACAGTGATGGGGAATTTAACCTAGAGTCTCACTCATGCTAGAAAATTGCTCTATCACTGAACTTCAACCCCAGCCCTAAGTGTTCTTTTAAAGTAAAATATTTTATCCCAAGATGTAGTCAATTATTATTTTAGAATAAAAGTTATGGTTGCTGCATTCACTATTTTAATCAGTAGATATTTACAGAACACTCACTATGCATTAGGCATTGTGCTGAGTGCTGCCAGTAAAAGGTAGACAATCACTGCCCTCAAGTAGCCCTATCCAAGGGAAGCAGATTAAGAAAGATGATCACTGGCTGATCAAAGAGGCCCCTTGGCTCAGGAGGTTGATGCAGGAGAATCATAAGTTCAAAGCCAGCTTCAGTGAAGTCCTCAGCAACTCAGCAAGATCCTGTCTAAATGAAATTTTTTTAAAAAGTAGGGAATGTGGCTCAGAGGTTAAGCTCCCCTCGGTTCAATCCCTGGTACAAAATAAAAAAAGAAAGAAAGATGTCATGGGTTAGCATGATATATGTAGAATTATGATGAAAGAGGTAAGTATAAAGTTTCTGTAGTAATCCAAAGACGAGGTCTGCTAATTCTGTATTTCCAGAGAAACTGATGGCCAATCTGAGACTTGAAAGACAGATATAAGATGAGTGAGGAGAAATTTTAGATGGGTGTAAGTGGAAAATAGTCATACTTGGGACCTAGAAAGCAGTTCAACAAGACTCACATAAAGGAAAGAGAATGTTTTGAAGAGGAGCAGGTCAATATGTTCATTGCTGCAGAGAAGTCAAGTAATAGTAATGAAAGGTCTTAGAATTTAGCTGCAAGTAAGGTATTGGTCACCTTTGTGGCAGCGATTTAGAAGCATATTCTGTGCAGAAGAGTGAGTAGAGTGGAATGAGGATTGATAGGCAGATGAAGTGGAAACAGTGAGTGTAGAAAACTCCTTTGGGAGGTTTGATTCAGAAGGAAAAATAAGACAATAGGCAAAGAGAGACATGGAGTATAGGAAGTTTTTTAAATATATAACAGAGACATGGGCATTTTCAGAGGCTGTAAGAAAAAGATCTGGTGGAACAGAAGGGGTTAAAGTGCAGACAAATGAAATTCATGATTGTTGGAGGGAGGTATATGAAAAGATGGGAGGGATTAGGACCCAGATTCCAGGTGGAAGGTACACTCTCGTATGGAAAGAAAGGCCCCTCTTTCATGATGGCAGGGGAGATGGGAAGACTAGAATTTTGATGGAATTGTAGAAAGACTGGATAGAAGAAAATTTGTTATCTAGTAGCTCACATTTCTTATCCAATATAGGAAGTAAAACCAGTTGTTGGAGATGAGGAAAGAAGTACATTCAGAGGTTTAAAGGGGAACTGAGATGTTTTAAAATAGGATCTATGAACATACTGGTTCAAAACACACTAAGCAATTGACAGAATTATAAGGAAAAATAGATACATCAATAATTGTAGTTGGAGATTTCAACATATCCCTGTCAGAAGACTGAAATACAGTACAAATCATAGTCTGATATGGAATTTATATACAGAGTAAAAAAAAGAACACTTACAACTTCACAGTAAAAAGATGGCCCATTTGCCAGATATGGTGGTACACACCTATAATCCCAGTGGCTTGGAAGGATAAGGCAGGAGGATTGCAAGTTCAAAGCTAGCCTCAGCAACTTGGGAGGCCCTAAGCAAATCAGTGAGACCCTGTCTCAAATAAAACATAAATAGGGCTGGAAATGTGATTCAGTGTTTAAGTACCCCTGGGTTCAATTCCTGATATCAAAAAAAAGACAACCCATTTGAAAATGGACAAATGATTCAAATACATGTTTCTCTCCAAATTGTATACAAATAGCACAAGGAAAGATGCTCAACATTGTTAACTATCAAAGAAATGCAAACGAAAAACCATAGTGAGAGATCATTTCACCCCAGGCAGACTGGCTATTATAAAAAAGCAAAAAGTAACAAATGCTGGCTGAAACCTAGAGAAAAAGGAACTCATACATTTGTTGATGGTAATGAAAATTCATACAGCCACTATAGAGAGTATTAGAGAGGTTCCTTTCAAAACTAAAAATAGAAGTACTTTTTGATCCAGTTATCCCAATACTAAGCAATGGAAAATTAAACCAGCATATCAGAGACACTTGCATTCTAAGTTTCTTAAATCATTATTCATCAAATCCAAGATAGGGCATCAGACTAGGAATCCATGGATAGAAGAACAGATAAAGAAAATGTGGTATACATGCACAGTGGAATATTATTCAAGTGAAAATTCTATCATGTGCAGCAAAATGGATGGAACCGAAGGTCATCATGTTAAGTAAAATAACCCAAATGCAGAAAGACAAATACCTGTGCTCTATCTCTTATGTGGAAGCTAAAATAATTGATCTCATAGCAAAAGAGATTGGAAGAGTAATTACGAAGGGCTAGGAATGGAAAGGATAAGAGGGATTAGAGGAATGTTGGATGATGAGTACCAAAGCACATTTAGATAAGAGGAATAAATTCTAGGGTTCTACAGCACAGTAGATTGACAATAGTTCACAATAACCTATTATATATTTTATGAAGAACTGAAAAAGGAACTCAAATTTTCCAACCATAAATAAATGATAAAGAGATAAAAATGCCAGTTACCTGGTTGATCAGTACATATCATATCCATCTTTTGAAATGTTCCATCAGTATGTACATTATGTGTTAATTAAAAAGAAAAACTGAAAAAATAAGATAGTAGACCTGAGAAAGCCAAATCGATCATAAGTCAAAGAATAAACCAAAGCTTTATAAAAATACTACTCTTTTCCAGGTGTGGTGGTACACACCTGTGATCCCAGAGATTCAGTAGGCTGAAGTGGAAGGATTACAAGTTCGAGGTCATCCTCAGCAACTTTGGGAGGCCCTATCTCAAAATAAAAAATAAAAAGAACTGGTGATGCTGGGCGCCTTGGTGCACGCCTGTAATCCCAGTGACTCAGGAGGCTGAGGAAGAAGGATCACAAGTTTGAGGCCAGCCTGAGTAATTGAGCAAGGCCCTAAGCAACTTAATGAAAACTTGTCTCAAAACAAAAAGGGCTGGGGATGTCGCTCAGAGGTAAAGTGTCCCTGGGTTCAATTCCCAGTACCAAAAAGAAAAAAACAAAAAGATTTCTAAGTTCACAAATCTACACTTAAGAAATTTTGTCCTGTTTGTGGTTTCTGTACTAATTTCCTTATTATTCTTTAAGGATTTATTAATATATCTTAGATGAATGTTAGTCCCAGCTGAAGATCCTGTGGGAATAGGTCTATGTTGCACATGAGATAACATCTGAAGTTGGGGTAATCAAACTCACCCCAAATCCATTGACTCAGAATATTCAAGGGAGATACCTGACAATCTGTAGTTTAAATAGTTCTCACTGCAAGTGATTGCAAGGATTGAACAAGTTTTGGAAACACTGCCAGAAGAAAGACATTTTGAGAGAGAAAATGCACATAGGTTGTCTGCTCCGTGATAGATGTTCCTTATTGCACAGCCCCGCATCTGACACCTAACCTAGAGCCACATATCCACTCTCTGATCTAACTGATACCCTGCTCTCAGCTGGATATCTGTGGGAAAAGAAAACATCCATCTTCCTGGCAGATGACCTTTATTATTACCTACCTCTTTCAACACCAAGTATCCCAAAGGACCTGAAAAAAGCAAATACATTCATAAAACCTGAGATTTAGAAAATGTCAGGGCTCCAGGAGATTTTTTATATCATGCAGTCGAACACCTTTCCCTCCCCTTTTCCCCAATGAACCCCTAGTGTACAGATGAAGAAGCTGATGTTAAGATGGGAAGTGACTTGACCAAAGTCACATACACAGTTGCATGTATTTAGTGGTCAGATGGACTACTGGTGATGATGACAGTTTCTTTATTGATTACTACCCTTCTAGGTTGAAAACATGGACAGCCATGGATATCAATACCAGCTGTGGTACTTGTAATTGTGTGCTATTGGAGAGATCAACATTACCTCTTGGAATCTACATTTCTTCCTCTGTAAAATGGGACCATTAATAATCATAACCACGTTAACTACCAAGGATATTGTAGATGCTGTAAAAACATCATTTCTGCTGGATGTGGTGGTACATGCCTGTAATCCCAGACACTTGGCAGGCTGAAACAGGAGGATTGCATGTTCAAGGCTAACCCCAGCAACTTGGTGAACCCCTGTCTCAAAATTAAAGTTAAAATTAAATGAGCCATGCATGGTGGCACATGCCTGTAATTCCAGTGACTTGGGAGGCTGAGGCAGGAAGACTGTGAGTTCAAACCCAGCCTCAGCAACTTAGTGAGGCCCTGAGCAACTCAGCGAGACCCTGTCTCTAATGAAACATAAAAAAAAAGGACTGGGAATGTGGCTCAGTAGTTAAGTGCCCCTGGTTTCAATCTCTGGTGCCAAGAAATGTAAGCAAAATGGTCTGGGGATGTAGTTCAGTGGTAAAACACCCCTGGGTTCCATCTCTAGTACTGAAAAAGAAAAAAAAAAAAAAAAAAAAGAAAGGAAGGAAGCAAGCCTTGGCTGAATATTTAAATGATTATTACTTTTTTGGAGTTAGAGGTTTGAGGGTGATGTTCACCCACTTAGGATTGGGACACCACCCTCATTAGTAGCAGGGGAGCTTTCAGTCTGGCTGAATATTAAGTTCTCCTTTCTCTGACCCCCATCCCATTTCCAATCCTCACTTAATGCTGGATCTGAGGTTATCCACATTGTTTTAAGGCTACCAAACTGCTCTAAGGTTTTGAGACAACACTCTGGGAGTGCTCACTTATATTTTCTGGTACTCTCAGCCTTTATACATGAGAGATTCCCAGGAAGTGCCCCTTTGGCTACCATATTGTCTCTCATCACTATTTCTCACTTCTTCCCATATCCACCACTGTCAGAACCATGAGTAAGGAAATAGTGAAAGAATTAGAACTTGGATCCAGAATTTTCTTTCAGAGTCCATATATTAATTGGGAGACAGACATTGCTGTTAATATTTTTCTTGGAAACTTGGGGACCCACAGTGAGGGTAGAGCTGCCCTTCCCTGACTAGCCCTTTGCAGTGGTTTTACCAGGCAGTTTAATACCATGTCTGGTATGGGTGCTCAGCTGTTTGCTGAATAGTACCAAGCTACATTTGGGACAGGATGCCAAGGGCAATGAGTAGGTGCAGGCAAATCTTGGATCCTCTCCCTCATGGTCTGATCTCTTGGGAACAGTTGGAGAAAGGAAGGTGTGTTTGTTGGTTGGCTTACAAAGTGATAATCAGAGGGAAGGAAGAGGATATGTATCATGGAAAGTGTTAGCAACTGATGAAGTATTAATAGGAATGTTTTAGGGGTGAGTTGACTGACATAGGGACCTACACATAGGTTCCTCATCACAGCCTATGAAGAATAAAGCACCTGAACAGGTCTCATGAAACCAGGGAAAGTGAGGGCACTTCTTGAAGAATCTTATGGTAAAAATGAGAAAATTTAGAATTCAAGCAGGGCAGGATTTTGTTTTATTGACTGCTATAATGGCCCATAATAGGTGCTCAATATAAATATTTCTTGAATGAATTTCATGCATGTGACAATTGAAGCACAGGTTTATCCAAAGTACACAATTGTAGAATTGGGGGGCTTGTGGTAATGAGACATCAGGTCTCCATTAATTTACTTCATGGGTCCTTTCAATTCTTTTTAATAATCTGACAAAGTTCTCCCTTCCTTAAGAAAATGTTACATGCATAATTTCTTTGGTATAAAGGTGATATATACTCATTCTAAAAATATTTAAAAATTAAAGAGTCACAATGCTCAAACACAATCATTGTTAATAATCTGCTGAACTCCCTTATCTGTAATTTCTTTTCTACACATAGGTTTTTGTTGGACAGGTTAATCTTTTCTCTACCCATCCCAAAAATCTTATGCTCAAATCAAACAGTAATGTTCAATTCTTCAGTGAGTCTTCCGTTTTCCTACTTCTGATTCCTTAAATCTGCTGTGCTTCTGCCTATTGTCATACCCATCTTTCAAAATCATTATTAAATGTCAACATATCCATTATGTATCTTTATTTTCTTCATTTTTTCTTATCTCTTTTTTTGTGTGATACTGGGGATTGAACCCAAAGGTGTTGTACCATTGAGCTACATTCCAAGGCCTTTATTGAGATACTGCCTCACTAAGATTGCTGAGGCTGACCTCGAAACTTGTGATCCTCCTCCCTCAGGTTCCTGAGTAACTGGGATTACAGGAGTACATCACAAAGTCCAGCTGAATTTTTTCTTATGAGAGTGATTAATTACATTTTGTATTATATGCTATGAGCTCCTCCCCCACTGGGTGTGAACAATTTAAAGATTATTTCCCTGTCTGATTCAACTCTGTGCCCTCAACAGCATAGCCTATCAGTATAAAGCACACAATTAGTGCTCTGTAAAGTCTGAATTGGCTCAGCCATGGTCTAAATAATTTATTGAGCACATAATATGTACTAGGCACTGTGCTAGGTCTTTGCATGAATTGACTTATTGGTTTCTCATAACAATCCTGTGTGGTAGATACTATTATTAGTTCTATTTTATAGATGAGAAAACAGGATGAAAAAGATTAAGTAATTTTCCCAGGGTTACACCACATTATAGTAAGATTCAAACCCAAACTATTTGATGCCAGGACACACCCTCATAACTGTTATGCTCTGCTGCCCATAAATAGTGAAATTGGAGTGTGTACATTTAAGGGAGGATGATAGCATAGAAAAAGGTCAAATGCTAAAGGATACACAAAGTGGCAGGATAAATATAAAACACCTTCATGGAGCATCAATTTTACTAATAGATTTGGGGAAACACACACACACACACACACACACACACACACACACACACTCATTATTCAGTCATAGAAGGTATGGAATCCTGTCATTTGTGGAAATTTGAGGACATAATGTTAAATGATATAAACCAGGCACAGGAAGACAAATACTGCATGTTCTCACATATTTGTGGAATATAAGAAAGTTGATCTCACACAAGTACAGAATAGAATAGTAGTTACCAGTGACTGGGAAAGGGAGTGGGAGGGGAAAATGGTGATAGGTGAATGGGTACAAAATTTGTTAGATAAGAGGAATAAGACCAGGTGTGGGGGCACATGATTGTAATCTGAGGGACTGGGTAGGCTGAGGCAAGAGGATTGCAATTTCAAAGCCAGTCTCAGCAACTTAGTGAGGCCCTAAGCAACTTGGTGAGACCCTGCCTCGAAATAAAAAATACAAAGGGCTGGGGATATAAATCACTGGTAAAGTGCCCCTGGATCCAATCCCTAGTATCAGAACAAAAAGTGGAATAATTTCTGGTGTGTTACTGTATATTAGGGTGAGTAGAGTTTATACTGTAACATATTACAAAATAAGTAGAAAAGATTTTGGATGTTTTCACTACAAATGATAAATGTTTGTGGTGATGGATTTCCTAAATACCTCTAATTATCATACAAGTTATATATGTATCAAAGCATCACACTATCCCCCCATAAATCTGTATAATTATTATGTTAATTAAAACAAAAAAGCAATTCAAAATAGTATTTTTTTATCTTCAAACAAGAATGGCTATATCAAAGAAAACAAACTTCCATGAATATTTAATACAAAACATATTATTTCAAAGAAATTTTGGCTTGTTAATAGCTGCTTTGTGTTTCATGTCCAAAACCCCCAGAGGGATAGACCATTTCTCTTTCCAGGTATATTTGAGATACACAGGCTTAGAAGATGTCAGTGGTAAAGTGGGTGGGTGAAATAATGGTGGGGATGATAGTACACTGGAATGGTGGCAATTAGAGTGACACCTCAGGTAGCAGCGATGACAGTCCTGACAGCGGAGATGATGCCGGCAGCAATTGTGATGGCGACAGGTGAGATGAAAGTGGTGAAGATAAATGGTGCCGATCAGAGGAGCTATGATGATTACTTAATCATGGTCCAACTTCTTCCCAAATTCTTAGTCACCTCCAGAATTTAACTGAATTAGGATTAGGAGTCTGTTCCTCTCTATTTCTGGACCCCATGTAGGAAGACTTGGACATTTTGCAATCTTCTGTCATTTCTCAGGACTTCATGTAGGACCTCTGTTTAGACTGTCTGAGCCCTTTCCACCCTCCCTGATTTTCCTCCCACCTGATTTTCATACATGTGAAGCTCCTTTATCTTTCAAGATTCAGCTTTAGAATACTGTCCTACAGCCTGTCGTGGCCAGGGGGACAAAAGCACCCCTCCTTCTGTACTCGCAGAGCATCCCCTGAGTGTTTGTCACACATTTGATTTGAATGTTGTCTCTCACTCTAGACTGTCAGTTCCTATTGCATTTTACCTTCTAATTAGCCTAGGCATGTGGAAAAGAATGAAGGTGGATCAATAGATTTTTTTTCTTCCAGCTATAAAATTATGATCTGAGCCAGTGCAGTGGCACACATGCCTATAATCCCAGTTACTCGGGAGACTGAGGCAGGAGAATTGCCAAGTTCAAGGCCAGCCTCACCAACTTAGGTAACTTAGTGAGACCCTGTCTCAAAATTTAAAAAATATAAAAAGGGCTGGGAAAATGGCTCAGTGGTTGAGCACCCCTGAGTTCAACCCCAGAACCAATATAAAATCTATATAAAGTACAAATACAAAATATAAAATATATATTACAATATATAATAAACAAATACAAATATATAATATATATTCATATAATAATATAATATATATAATATCTTTTGTACATTCAAGGTTGTGTTGACTGGCTCCTGAAATTAGAGATACTCCTATCATCTGCCAATATCACTCAATAAATACTGCTCACTTACTGTCAAGGCATTAGGTTGTTTTTTTCTTTTTCTTTTTCTTTTTGGTATTAGGGAATGAACCCAGGGGTGATTTACCACTAAACTACCTCCCCAACACTTTTGAGTTTTATATTGACACGGGATATCACTAAGTTTCCAAGGCCAGTCTCAAACACTGATTACAGGCATGTGTCCCTATGACTAGCTGCATTAGGTTTTTTTTTTCTGTGTGGCACCAAGGGGTAGAAAGGGAAACTGAAAGAAAGCAAATTATCAGCTTAATACAAGGACATACTTTCTATTTGTTGAAGTTGGTTATGATTGGAGTAGATCGTCTTAACTATTCACTGGAGGTATACAAATAGGAGCTGAGTTGTTGAAATAAATATCTAAGATCTTTTAGAACTCTGTTCTTCTGTCCCTAGAGTCTGAGCCTCTCCTGTGTCCTCTCAAATGCCCATTACAGGCCCTTGCAAAATCATTTGGTTCTAAGTCTCTTACTCTTTCATTACTGTTTTCAACTTTTCTTCTTTCCATTTCCCTCCCATGCCTCAGTTTTCAAATGGGGCTAGGGGAGGGTGGCTTCCTTTATGTGGCTACATAACAGAGTGGTCTGACTGTGCCTACCATTTCTTATGAAGTTTTATAGTGTACAAAGCACTGTCACATGGATGGATCTATTCAAAAGACATTTATTGAGCCCTCCTCTGTGCTGGGCACATATCTTGTGGCATCCTCACAACAACCCTGTGAGGTAGGTTGAAGGGGCCAAGACCTCAGATGAGGACCCTGGACTCAGGTCACTTGGCTTGTGAACAGCATCAGAGAGGACTGGGCCTGTACCTTCTGGCTCCATTCAGTCTCATCAGCTGGCTCCCAGACCTACCCCTAAGGAGAAGGCAATGCTTCTCTCAAAAGGGATGGGGGAAAATAGATAGGCTTAGAGGCAAACTGGTTCAAACCCCTTTCCCAATTGTTCTTCTGTCCCTAAAAAGAAGCATGATCTTCCCCAACTGTACCTCCACTGCCACTTTCAATGCCTACTGGTCCCTGGGAAGTCATTTGGCCCTAAGAACTTCTTGCTCAAGGTAAGAAGGCAGCAGCCAGGCAGCCTGTGTGGTCAGCTCCCAGCTTTGTGGACTGGACAAAGAGTGTGATTTTGGAGTCTCTTGTCCATGGTCACAAGGTTGGAGGCCAGGATGGCTTTGGGCTGGCAAAATTGCAGGCCCCTAAACCATCTGTACCACAAGAGAAGTCTTTTGCAGAAATGTAAAGAGCACAGTCCTACACTGGCACTGGGAAAAAAGAACTGCCCAATGTTAGTCAGGACCTTGCCCTAGCTATTACCACATACCACCCCACTCCCACAATCCCCATCTCTCCCACGCTGAAATCACCTGAAAAGAAAAACAAAAATGAAAAATCAAAATATGCAGGAGAACAGGGCAGCTGGCTGAATTTCAGTGATGATCAAACTAAGGGAGGAAAGTTAGACATCTTCTACTGATGTCCATACTTTCATCCCTCAGTTGGACCTCCCTTTATCATTCTTGGTGGCAATAGAAATAGTACTTTTCCTGGATTTCATATGTGAATTACGTCTTTGTCCTTAGCCCCATCCCCCATTTTTTAAATTTTTATTTCTTATATTTGAGAATGAATATTGGACATTTTTTTTGACTCACAAAGACCATGCATTTTCATTTGATCCTCCTGAGACCTTATAAGTCAATCAAGACCGAAATGATTAGCTCCATTTTACAGATGAAGAAATTGAAGAGAAGCACTTTGCTTAAGGTCATAGCCAAGTCTTCCCCTTTCTCAGGTACCCAGTGCTGCTAAAACCACACCTAATAAATTCATTCTCACTGAAATTATGAGAATTCAGAAAGTTAAGATGGAAGTATCTAGGAGAATAAATTTTTTGGCCATAAGACCTCAGTTGACACCTCTGAAACTGCAAAAAGTAACTGACCATTTCCACATGGAGGATTGGCCTGGCCATTGGCCCTCTTATACATCCAATGAAAGGACTTACAAAAATCTGCAAGTAGCTAGGCCTTGTGGTGCATATCTGTAATCCCAGCAGTTCAATGGGCAGAGACAGGAGGATTTCAAATTGAAAGCCAGCCTCAACAACTTAGCAAGGCCCTGAGCAACTTAGCAAGACCCTGTCTCAAAATAAAACAAAAATAATAATAAAAACACTGGGAAAGTGGCTCAGTGGTTTAAGCACATGTGGGCTCAATTCCTGGTACCAAAAAAAAAAATCTGCAAGCAGGTGAATGGATAGTTGAGGGAAGGTAGAGGGATTAGAAACTCTGGGGATATAGTCATGAAACAAGTTCTCACCATAGGAAGCAAACAGAAAGGAATAACACCACACCATCTGCGCTTGGGCAGGGGTCCAAGCACAAATGAGCTGATGCCAATACTTCCTGCTTTGAACTTGGTGGAGGCAGGGTTTTCCGAACTTACAGACTTACCTACCTATCATCCACCCTGGTCACTTTGATAAAGAGATTTCCTGGAGCCAAAGAGTTGGCTCTCCCAAGTAGAAAGCTGATCAGGGGCATTGATGCAAGTAGGGTATAGGCCCTTCATTTTATAAAACAAAACAAAACAAACAAACAAAAAAGAACCCAGCAGCCATATATTGAGCCCCTACTCTGTCTAGCATTGTGTTCTATGTTTTGCCTCCCTAATTCCCAAAACTAAGAAAAGCATGTCATCAACTCAAGTTTGCAGATAGCAAAAACAGACCTTGGAAAATCAAGATCTTCCCAAGCTTACACAGTGAATTTATCTAAGTGCCAAGAGAAGAACACAGCTCCCCAGTCTCCCAGTCAGTTCAGGCATTTTCAAAGACCTCATCTCGAAACTGAAAATTCATTTCTACTCTAAGACCTATTAATGTCAATTAAACACTTGTAGTTTCCCTATAAAAACATTCTCTCGCTGGCCATGGTGTTGTGTAATTTTACTCCTAGCTACTTGAGAGACTGAAGGAGGATTACTTGAGCCAGGAGTTCAAGGTCAGCCTGGCCAACAAAGAGAGACTCTATCACAAAAAAAATAATTATATTAATCCCCTTCACTAATGATGTGTGTGTGTGTGTGTGTGTGTGTGTGTGTGTACATGGGTATGTCTGCCAGGACTTTTATGCACACGCATATATGTTGTCTCTTTCATTTTGGTCTTCAAAAGTTTGCTTTCATTCAAACCCAAATTAACCAGCAATACTATGCTGTTTTAACTGAAATATGTACACAAAAACCTGTATGGCTGACCTGTGCAATTGTTTATACTCAGATACATTCATGAATACACAGATTTCCACTCAGTTACATACATAACCATGCAGAAGTCATACTATGGCAAGAAAAGTAAGTATGTGCCTTCCTATTCCTTTTCCCAGGGTAGAGAATTGGCAAGATGACATGTGTAATAAGCCAGAACTCAGTGCCTAAAGGGGATTCTGAAAAACCAGTACCTATAAATAGACTCCCTCACATCCCCATCCCCCTACAAAAACCTTAGAAAGTTCAAAGCTTTATTGCTTATTTCTTTGTCCAATTCCTAATTCTGGTTTGGGGAAGCAGGCTATATATCTGGTCCACAGTATAATTACCCACGAGGAAATGATCTAAGGGAGAAAAATGCAGATAAGAGGTCAAGGTTAAGTAACAGAATCGGAGTTCCTTAAAAACCCTACCTTACCCAGGCATAATGTCACACACCTATAATCCCAGTGACTCAGGAGGCTGAGGCAGGAGGATCACAATTTGGAGGTCAGCCTCAGCAACTTAGCAACACCCTGTCTCAAAAGTAAAATAAATAAATAAATAAATAAATAAATAAATAAATAGGTCTTGGGATGTAGCTCAGCAACAGAACACCCTTGGGTTCAATCCCTAGGACTGAAAAAGAAAAAAAAGAAAGAAAGAAAACACCCTACCTTCCATAATAAAATCTTCAGAGAACCAAGGGTGGTCTAGGACTACTGAATGGTGAGTGTTTTCCATGACCTTTTTTATCTTTTCTCTCCAGGAGGAGGATTTGGCAGGAGATGCAGAACTAATGGTGTGTACAGATAGAGGGTCATACTTGTGCTGGGAAGGCTTTGTTAAACCTAATTTCAAATGAAAACATCACCCCTGTTTCCTCCACCTGAGGCCTTTTCCTATCCTGCTCTCCTACTCTACTCTTCCCACTCTAATTTCTCTCACTCTATCATTGATCCCCTAGGTATCTGGTAGGTTCTTCCATTTGGTTAAGAATAACCCTGTCCTGGGGTTCTCTTTTAAGGGGAAATCTACTCTGGAGGGATTACACACTAGGAGGCTAATATTTCCATGTGAATGAGTGTGTCCAACACTAAAGCTGCCTCAGAGTTATGCGTGGGGATGGGTGGGAGTGGTGGTGCTGATAGGGAATAAAATGATAATATGGGCTCTATACCCTACTCTGCTACTATAGTATAGAGACTTTGAAAAAAAAATCTCTTTTTTCTGTGTCTTAGTTTCACATCTGTAAAATAAGGAGGGCAGTCTAGCTCACTTCGAATATTAACATCCATGCTCACTTTACCTATATGTGACATGGGTAAGGGGAGGAGGTAGGGGGAGAACAAAGAGCAAATATTAGGCTTTCTCTCCAGTTAGGAAGACTGGGTGGACCTGACTTTACCCAGGGGGTATGTTCCTTGGGAGGGAAAAGGAGGGAGGAAGGTTATTTACTTCCCTCTACCCCACCCCCACCCCCACCCCTGCCCCCTGCCCCCTGCCCCCACCACAGGTGCCCCTCACCTTAACTCATGAAGTTAGATGGAGAAAGATACCTGGAACACAGGAGATTTGCTGTGTTCTGCTCTAGTGATAGCTGAGAAAACATAGGGGACAAGTCCAGGGGCAAGCTGTGGGCAATTTGGGTATTAGTGGCTAAAGAGTGTGTTTAGGGACCAAACTCATAATGTCCGTCATTTACACAGATGGAGTACACTTCACGCAAACTGAACAATAGGCTAGTTTAAAAATGTTAACCACAGAATTCCTGGATTTGTAGGTCCATGGTAAAACCCAGCAACAAACCTTTGTCCTCCTGGATCCCTCTCCCTGTGTTGTTGTTGGTGGTGGTGGCAGCAGTGGTGGTAGCAGCAGCAGCAACAGCAATGCAGTCCCTCACAGAAACTCCTACTTCTTGGCAGATACCTCCAAATGGGAGCCTCTGAGTATGGCAGAGAGAATAAGGGGGGAAAGAATTTACCCAGCATCCTCTGCAACTAATCCTTGCCCAGATGATCAATTTAATAAATTTATGATTGCCATGTGATGGGAGCCCTGGACTCTATAGGAGAAGTACAATCCTTCAGAGGTTTTTACTGGGCATAATGCTTGGACCCTTGGGACTCAACTGATGCCCCACCTAAAGGCATTTAGCTATGAATTCAGAGTTGTAATGGGGTGTTGAAGTTCTTCTCCCGGCTGCCTTCCAGACATGATGGTTGTTCTGTGTGACGAGAGACAGGCATAGCAATCAGACAGTCACTTGCCTCACTCACTGACATAATACAGGGTGGAGGCATCAGTGACTGTCAGACCACCAAACCCAATCCAGCAGTATAATTTTCTTTCACCTGCATTAAACCCTGAATTCCCACAAACCCCTGGTGGCCCAGATGGGGTCACTGGTACAGATTTGGCAGTGATCCAAATCTGGTGAACTCTTGGGACTCCAATAGGCCGCCCTGAGTGCCAACAATTGCAGTAAGGTCTCTAATTGACACCCTGAGGTTGACGAGTAAATGTGTTGCCTAGAAATTGGTTCACAGAATCACAGAATGGCAGAGAGAATTTCACATGAAGAACCAGGTTCACATGGGAAAAAATTATTCAAGCACACCCAAGTTCAATACAGAGCTGGTTAAAATAATTGTGATTTGTCTTTTTACATGATGTCACTTCTTAGTAGATTTATATTTTAGGTCACATGTTGATAAGAATGATTGTAATAATAATGACACATTAATGAAGTAGCTAAAACAGAAAAAGTGAACCTTAAATGAGCAGGGGGTTAAAAACAATTAGCCTCGTAGTTAAGTAGCTGAAATCTGAGACTAGCAAGGAGGTTCCTCTGTCAAAATATAATTTAAAACTTAATAGTCATACAAAATCTTTAAGATTAAGGCCAGGATGGTAGGCTGTTGTAAGGGAAGGAAGGAGAATGGAGGTGGGGAAGGTTTTAATTAGGACCCCAAGGCTGGGAGTTGTGGCCTAGCTCCATTCTCTCTTTGAGAGTTCATCTATTACAGCCTTAAGCCACAGACATCTCAGCCCAGTTAGCCAGAACCTAAAGGAAAACAAGTGAACAGGTAAAACTCAGAGTTCTAGCTGGGATTTCAGTCCTCCAGCTATGGTTGCAGTCCTCTCTACTGGGTTGTTAAATCCTTCCCTGAAAGCTCGCCCAACACCTCACTTCTTTCCTGGAAACATTTTTTTCTTTGTATTTATCTCTCTTGGGGTTGCTCTCTTACTTGAATATCTGGTACCCCAGATTTTATTAGGTGCGTTTCCTTATCCTGAGTCTCTTAAGCTCTACTGCTTTTAAGTGGTTTATTCTCCTCTTTATATGGTATCTTTAGCCAATTGCTAGTACTATAACCATTTTCTAAAGTCCTACAACTATCTTAGAGTTGTGATTCTCAAGTCCCTGGGATTCATACTCTCTTGAAGTTCCATCCTCAAATCATCACGGTTTCAATACTTACTGGAAAACTATTCCTCTCCTGGAGAGTCCCACTGCAGATCTGGGTATCTTCTACTTTCAGGCAACTTTGTTTCACACCCTAAAACCCCTTTTTACAATCTTGTGAATTTGCCTCTTTTCTGCAGTCCTCCCTGTAACACACCTCTTCTGAAATTTCTAGAGTTACCCACTTTTTTTGGTATTCCACCAATTTTGCAGAGCAACATTTTTTTCTGATATCCCATATCACTTTTGGAGTCCCCTCCCTCTATATCTAGCACCATCCATTTTGGAGGTCTGAATTTTATCTAGGATTCTCCTTCCTATGTCCCTAAGGCATTGGGTGTGTGTGTCTGTGTGCATGTATAGGTGTGTACACATTTTATTAGTATAATTCAGCAATGATACAATTTACCCACTTAAAATGTACAAATCAATGGTTTTAAGTATAGTCACAGAATTGTATAACCATCACCATAATCACTTTTAGAACATTTCATTACCCCAAAGAAATACCACACTTGTTAGCAGCCATATGCTTGACTGGCCTTTTTTTTTTTTTCCTGGGGTCATATCTCTTTCCCAGGGACTCTTATCCTTACATCTATGAGGCTATATCCCTTTTAGGGGACTTTTGCAGAATTCCGTATGAACATCCTGAGTCTATACCCATTTTTTAGTGTCTCCTCATTGCACCTTTGCAATTACAATCCTTTTATTTAGCACCATCTCCTGGTGCCCCTACCCCAAATCCTTAGTCCTTCTTTCTTTTTCTAGTGTTCCACAAATATTAGGCCATTCTTTTCAAGTGTCCTATCTCCCTCCAAGAATACTCACCCTTTACATTCCCATTTCACTTTGGGTTCCTGACCCTACCCCTTCACCTTTCTGTGGGGATTTACCTTTTTTCCTGGAATCTTTACCTTTTGGGGATCTTAACATTTTGGCTTTTCTGTTTTGTATTCCCTACCCTAAAAAATCCCCATACAATATGCTTCCACTGTTCTTATGTAGTTTTTCTCTTAGAAACCCTTCTCTCCATTTCCCCATTCTACCCCCCCCCCCTTTTTTTGCAGTCCTGTTTTCTTAGAGACCTTTCCTTGCATCACTGGGGCCCCACCCATTTTTCTGCAGTCCCATCTCTCCTATGATCTCCTCCCTGCATCCTTAGGACTCCACCCTTTTCTGCAATCTTACCATCTCCTGGGTTTCTTGGTCTCTTGGAGTTCCTGTCCCCTATTCCTCTGTGACACCAACATTTTCCCCCACTATCCTCTCTAATTTTCATAGGTTTCGCCTCCTATTCGCTGGGGTCCATTTTTTTTCCCCCTGGGGCTCTTCCTCCTTAGATTCTGTCTCCCTGCTTGATGTCTCCTCCCACTTTCTGGGCCCTTCCTCTTTCTTTATTTCTTCAATCACCTGAGATTCTCCTCTCTATGGTTGGGTTTCCCTTTTCTTCTGGATCTTTCCTTCCCACTCCCACTTTTCTCCGCAGCCCTGTGCCTGAGGGAGCTAATTTAGCAAGATTTATGTCTAGGTGGTGGAGAATCCCACCCCACAGGAAATGTGCCAGATTTCTGCCATTTAAAGGTTGAAGGGTCAAGAGAAAAAAAAGTAAAAGTGAGTGCCTACTGTGTACCAAGAGAGCTGTGCTGTGCTTTTTCACATACATTACCTTCTGTAATCCTCACAGTAGGGATGTGAGTAGTAGACTTTGGTATCCCCATTTGACAGATGAATAAACTGTAGCTTAGGGGAGAAAAGCTTGTTGGAGCTGGATGGAGTAGAGTGAAATCACCACCCTCTGAATGCTGGGGTGTGGGGGGTGAGGAGACATTATCTGCATCTGGGGAGGGGACTCAGGCGCCTTTGCTAGTGCTGCACCTTTCAGACTGCAGAGAACCCGGCCCTGCCTAGGGCCCACCGGCTAAGGATTTGACTCCACGGAGTGCGCTCCCGGAGGGACAGGGAAGAAGGAAGTGGTTTTCATACTTCAGAGGTGGCGTCCATACCACCAAGTTTGGGGTGGGAAAGCGGGATGTTCGCCGGGCTTCAAAGCTACCCGCCGTGGAGACGGCGTTGAGGTGCTTTCTCCCTCAGCCCTGCCCCCTCCCTCCTGTGTGCATCCTTCCGTCGGGAGCCTGGCCACACTGTAGAGCACAACGGCCACCTGTTCCTTTCCTTGCCGCCCCAACTACTTACCTTGTTAGGGTCCTCGTTGTGGGCGCCTTGGCTGGCTGGATCTGGGACGCGGGTGGCGAGCAACAGGGCTTATCCTGCACCGCCTTCGGCCAAAGGATGGGGGAGGCGTGGGCAGCGGGGTTGCAGTTGGAGCCGGTGAGAAGCCTGCGATGTCTGTAGCGGGGGCGGGGGCGGGGGCGGTGGGGGGCCTGCCGCCGCCGCGAAGCTCCCCTTGGCAATCTACTGCCCAGAGTCTGGGTGCCCTCGACGGGTGGGGGCGCACACCTGGCTGGGGAGTGAATTAGGTATTAGGAGAGTGAGAGAGGGAGGGAGAAGAGGACACACAGGGATGGAGCGCGGCCCCTCCGCCGCGGAGGTCGCGGAGCAGCCCAGTGACCAGAGACGGTGTGGTCTGCCCGCTGGCTCCGCTGAAGGGTTTCGAACCTTCTTGTAGTCTGCCCGCCGGCCACCCAACTAGGCTCCTCCTTGCCTGCTAAATAAGGGCATGAGTCACCAGGGGACGGGCTGGACTGGACCGGGATGGGCTAGGGAAAGCCTCTGGCCCTAAGACCGCCCTGGGGAGGGGCTACAGGAGAGCTGCGAAGGGGAGGGGAGCGAGTCTGGTGTAGATCCAACAGCGCAGTGACAGGGGCGGGGGCTGCAGAGAAGGCTCTAGAGAATAGGGCTGCAGAGAAAGGCTGGGAGGAGGCGGAGGGGGACGGGGCGGGGCTGGGGCCACTGTTGAGAGAGGGGCCGGGGCTAGATTCCCCAGGAAAGGCAAAGAGGGGGTCCTGAGGAGAGACCAGATAAGTGCACAGCAAAAGAAGAGAGCTCTATCAGAGTAATTTTGAAGGGAGTGGGGAATAAAGGGAGGGGGCCACAGAGATAAGGGCACGGACTGGCAAGTTTGGGGAGAATTTCTGACCAAACTTGCTGTGGCAGGAATTACATGCAAAGGACATAAGGAAGAAGGAAAAGCACTGGAGAGGGATTTAAAACTCAGTACATTCTCAATTACGCAGCAAACATCACTAGATCCCTCTGATCGTCAAGGCCCAGAGTGCTGTGGGGGAATCCACAAGTGGCAAAATCTCGGAGAATCTCCTATCTGCGGGAGCCAATGGAAATCTCTCTATGGGAGAGTCAATCAGTCTCAGAGTCTCTCTCTCCCTCACTCCTTCTCTCCCTCTCTCCTTCTCTCCACTTCTCTCTCCCTCCCTCCCTCCTTCCTTCTCTCCTCTCTTCCTCTCCCTCCCTCTCTCCTCTCTCATGCGTGTACACACACACACACACACACACACACGCTAGTAAGGTCACAGAGGTGAGCACTTTTGGATGAGAAGGTGAAAGCTGAGATTCTGGTGCTGTGGATCTGTCCCCTGCAGAATGCTGATGAGGTCTGTAGAGGCCTGATTTGCCATTGCAAAAGTTCAGTCAGGTTTCTGGGAAGCACAGGGTGGTGATAAAGAGGTTTTGGAAACATAGCCAGAAAGCTAGGTGGAGCTTGGCGGAAAGAGGACTGGGGGCAATCCTGCTTTTGCTCCTTTGGGAAAGGGCAAGCCACCATGAGTTAGGCTCACTGCTCAAATGGGCCAGAAGAAATTGACTGCTAGATGATAGCCCTGCCCTGGCAGACCTCTGGATACATTTTTTGGGCTCTCATCCTGTGTTGCTAGGAAACAAGACCCCACCTGGACAGCACCCTGAGTCTGATTCCTGCCTGAGGTGGCTGTATAGCCCGGTTTCCTCCAAAAGGGGCTTGAATTTCTGTCTGGTCTCACTGAGCCCTCTACCTTGCCTTATTGTCAAGACCCTTGTGTTTTGGTCATTCAGGTAGCTCTACAGTACTGATGATACCTACCACCCCATGTCAACACACACACACACACACACACACACACACGCCTCTGCCTATACCTTCTACACCTTTCCCCACTTTCTTCACAAGGTCAAGGAGTTAACTGTTAAGATCCTGCCCAAAGGGCTGGGTATACAGCTTAGTGGTAGAACACTTACCACTTACATACTAATGTGTGAAGCCCTTAGTTCAATTCCCAACACTGAAAAAAATTCTGCTCGTGTCACCTCCTCTCTGAAGCCTTCCTATAAAATCCTTTCTCCCAAGAATCACAATAAAGTATTCCATTTATTCCATTTTCTATGTCTCCACAGAATTTTAACTCATGCTTCCAACCTAACACTTAGTGAAAGTTCTTTTTAAAATTTTTAAACCTATATTCCTTAATCAGATGATGAGTTTCTTAAAGGAAGGATATTGTTACCTCCATGATTCGACTGACTGCATATGTAGAGGCCATCATAAGGGCTCAGTAAGCAAGCAGGTGTTTGGTGCAGAATATATCAGCGAAGTGAGAAAGAGGATGCTGGAAGAATAGTTATTTTAATAATCCAGATTAGTGGTAATGAGGACTTTAAGTCAGGTGGTACAGATGAAAAGGCACAGACTGTTGTCAGCCCTGCTGCAGTGGGAGACTTGACAGGGCTCTGTGATTGATTTAATGTAGGGGGCAGTGGGCAGAAAAGGGGAGAAATCAGGGAAGATTCCAAGTCTTTGAGTCTTGAGGCTGGGAAGATGGACAGATTGTCTACAAAAATGAGGAAGCAAAGGAGGCTGAATTAAGAACAGATTTTAAACACATTGAATTTCAGGTGTAGGAAGAAATTTGTGTTTGGAAGATAGGGTGAAGCTGGATGCAGTGGGGAACTTCCTCACTTTGATTTCACAGCCCCAGAATCTGGAGGAAGATCCAGCCAAATTCCCCTTTATCCCAGACACAACCATCCTAAGAGTGAAAACTGTTAATGTTTTGATGGACTGTGTATCAGGCTTTATAGCCCATATGTAGAGGTGAGCGAAGTGCATTTAGAGCTCCCAATGAAGATCTACATTTAAAAGAATTTCTGTCTTTAAGGAGGAATAAGCAGGAGTATGGCAACTGAAACACGTATATACTAGGCTTAGTTTCTCCCAGAAACTGGCTTCCCAGATGCTGCATAGCCTTCACAGATGCTGGAAAACAGTCTAGACAGCATCCTTCATTAGAGCACATTTACTTCTCTTTTCCCCCATCAAAACTCATGTATCTCATGTCCTTTAAGATCCTGCTGATTTCCAGCTAATTCAGTGTATGTCTTTGTCACTTATTTTTCTTTCCATTCCCACCATCGGTTTCCCAGCATGTGTTTTTATTCCATCTAACCAATTTTCAACAGCCTTCTATCTGGTGACCACCCCCAATCTTTGCTCCAATTTATTCTGCATACGCCACCAACCATTTTCTCAATTTAGCTAATAAATGTAAAATGCTTAGCACAGAGCTTGGCAGAGAATAAGTGCTCAATAAATTGCAGCTATTATTCTTCTTCTACATGTCCAGAGAGAGAATGGTGTGGTAGAAAGAGCACTGAAATGGGAACCAGGATAGCTCTGCCACTGGCAGTGCGTGACTTTGGCCTCAATCTCTTCCTTTGTAAAATTGGGGGTAATGAGTCATGATCTGGCTACCCTACAAGAGTGTTATGAGATGCAAGTTAAATGAGCTCTTGGGTCCAGGACTATGCACAGGCATAATAGACTGCATATATGGTTCATTGTTACAGGTAACAAAAAAAGTGAGAGAAAAGGGAGGTGAAAGGGATAAAGGGATTAGCACAATATTGGGGGTCTTCCGTTTGGGCCAATCCCAGGGAAGACTGTCATCAGGGCCAATGGATGTAGAGGTGGAATGGGGAAGTAGTTACCCTTATTACAGTGATATTGCATTGTACACACATTTAACTTAATGAGAATTTAGTTGTATGCTGCCTTGCAAAGAGAAAAAAAATTCTTTATTTGCTTTATCACCCTTTCCCCAATATAATGGTCTCAACTGACCGAAGTAGAAAAGGGCCACAACAAAAAATATACACAGAAATAAGCAAATGTTAAATCTTGCTTGCTTTTTAAGCTTTTTTTAAGGTATTAGTGATTGAACCCAGTTGCCTTAACCGCTAGACCACATCCCCAGTCCATTTTTATTTATTTTTTAGTTTGAGACAGTATCCTGCTGAGTTGCTTAGGACCTCACTAAATTGCTGAGGCTAGCTTTGAACTTGACATCCTCCTGCCTCAGTCTCCCAAGCTGCTGGGATTACAGGAGTGCACCACCACACCCAGAACGCTTTTTAAGCTTTTAAGTGCTTATCTAGGTCTTGGTGATTTAAGGGATTTTCCCCCTTTTTTCCCATTAAAATTATTTTCAGTGCCAGGTATCATATCAAGGGACATGTGCATGCTAGGCAAGTGGTCTATTACTGAATGACATCTACAACTAATTTAAGGAATTTTCAAGGGGAACCTTGACCACTCTCAATTTTTAATTCATATACATACCCTGGAATTCCAATGATTCTACATGAGGTACAATTCCATTGTCGTACTCCACTCTACCACATGATTTTGATGTACCACCCATTAGAAATTACTGATCCTATACTCTATACCTGCCACTACCACCCCACCACCCCACTCTTGGGAATATGATGAATTCCCTTATGATGCATTGGGAATTTCATGAGAATCCCTAGCTCCTAGCTGGATGGACTCTAGGTGCCTTTCTAGTCTGTACATCTTAGATCTCAGTGATAGTTCTAGTGCTTCCTGGACGCTCTCATCTGTAAATTTTCATGGCTTTAGGCCTTAGTTAGTAGTGACAAATTAGTGATTAAGTAGGGAGAAGATAGGGATGATTGGCTCCAGGTCCATAGACAGCACAGTATATCAGAAGGAAAATCTAGGACCCAATCCCAGTTCTGCCAATGACATTATATAAGTATTTGGGGGAAATCAGTCTCCTTTCCCCAAGGCTTAGTTTTTTCTCTTTAAGTTATTGGGGTTTGCAATAATTATTTGATCTCTCAGGATTTCTAGTAGTAGGAATCTGGTAAAATAATGGTAGACAAGCCTTTTCAAAACTGATACTGCTGGGCTGCTCTTACCTCAAGTCAGCATTAACCTAGTGCCTAGAGCTGGTCTCTGAAGCTTTGTGGAACTTAGGGAACCCTCCAAACACCCTAGAAAGAAATTCTGCTTCCCAGAATTACCCCCAGATCCTGGAATCACTATGACAGGAATTCATACTCAGAAAAACTGCTCTGTTCTTCTTTTTTTGGTTCCTATTTCCCTTCCCTCCTGAACCTAAGTCATTCTCATAATCTGCTGACTTTCAACTTCTTTTCTCATTTTCATGGAAAATTTTGCTATTCTTTTCTCCACTCTCCCCATGTCCTTTTAGTCAGAGCTGGGAGGTCTGATTCTGTGTGCATAGACAAGGATGAATAAGAATGAGTCTCTCCCTTCCTGTAGTGGTATAGTAGAGAGAGGTCTCTGGCTAAAGATCCCAAAGAAAAGGTCAAGGGACGAGGCCTGTTCAGGACACATAGACTTGTGGAATGTTCTGATCAAAAGATCTGTTACAGGGTCTGTGGATATAACTCAGTATTAGAGTGCTTACCTAGCTAGCACAAGACCCTGGCTGGCTTCAATCGCCAGCATTACAAAACCAAAAACAAACAAGAAACACCTTGTAGACAGGTATCAGTTTAAAGCCACCAGTAACAGATATGGAAGGCACAGATCAGAGAGCAATAAAGATTTGCCTAAAGTCACGCAGTCATCATCGAAATTGTTGAGTCCAAAAGGACATAAGAGGCTCCCTACAGAGCTCTTGTCTAAAAGGTATTGCTGCACAGCTTGAGTCCCTTGCTTGTGGTAAAGTTTAGGAAATTTAGATGGATAGAGGTGGCAATTTCTCCTTTTCCCATCGACCATAAAAAGGACTACAGAAATGTGTCCCTGTCAGACTCCTCTGAGGCATCACATTCCTTCTCACAATCCCTTTAACTTCCATTTTAATGTTATCTGTCTCCAAGCCTATGTTCCTCTGTAACCTGCTTGGTATTTCCCAGTCTCCCCTTATGCCATCTCACCACCCAGAATCATTCTTACACATCTTTATTCTTCGTGGTATTTTACTGTATTTGAATAAGTCAGAAAAAGTCCTGAGCACATAGATTTTACATTTTCATTGGGGAAGAAAACTGTGAACAAGTAAACAAATAATTAAATAAAATGCTGTGATACATATGGAGAAAATAAACAGGTTGCTATTATAGAGAATAACAAGGAATCTAAGGGAATTGGGAATGACTTTGAGGAGGGAATAATTAGGCCAATCATGAAGGATGGGGAGGATGGGGTGAAAGGAAGGGAAGGGCATTTGGAAAGTACTCAAAGCAAGAGAAAAATGTATGTGCCAAGTTTCCAAGGTAGGAAAGGTTTTGACACCTTCAAGGAACTAAAGGAATACCAGTGGAGAAAAGTTGCGGCAACACAGAAACATTATCTTCTCATGGTCTCTGACTGTACAGTGCTACTGTTTTCTTGGCAAAAACATGTCTGTCACATTTACACAACTCTTTAGGATTCACAAAGCCCTTTTGCATCCTTTCCCTTTGATCAACCATACTTCAAATTTGTGTAGAATTCAACATTTAACCAAGCATTTGAACATTTGTATTTAAAACCAAATTTTCATAAATGATGAATATTTAGGGTTGCTGTAGTATAATACAATGATTCCCAAACCTAGCTAACCATTAGAATCACCTGGGCAGTTGTATATATTATGGATTCCCAACCCTCACCTTACCCAATGATTCATAGCCTCTGGAGGTTGTTTTCTCTCAGGGTCTAGATGAAATTCTTTAAACTTGCTTTTGACTTAGCCAAATTAATCTGCCACCTATCTGAGTGGTAGGGGTACCATGCAAACACATTACTGTCTGAAAGTGCTCAGAGAGAAAAAAAAAAAAAGGATTTCTTCCCTGGAAGACATTTCATCCATGGAGTGGGGAATTTTCATTTTTTTCACTTTATTATTCTGAATATTGGGTTGAAGGTGAAGCAATGGGGCAAGGATCAGGAAACATTGATATGTACATGTTAAGAACAGAGGATGCTGACTGCGGTGGTGCACACCTTTAATCCCAGCAACTGGAGAGGCTGAGGCAGGAGGATTGCAAGTT